>NW_022589704.1:14753437-15053680 GCF_004348235.1 Phoca vitulina | reverse complement strand
TCTTTCTTTCTTTCTTTCTTTCTTTCTTTCTTTCTTTCTTTCTTTCTCTTTCTTTCTTTCTTCTTCTTTCTTTCTTTTAAAAATATTTTCTTTATTTATTTTACAAAGAGAAGGGGGTAGATGAGAGAGGGAGAGAGAGAATTTCAAGCAGACTCTCCACTGAGTCTGGAGCCAAGGGCTCGATCTCATGAGCCTGAGATCACGATCTGAGCCAAAATCAAGAGTCAGATGCTCAACCGACTGAGCCACCCAGGCACCCTGAATCACTTTTCAGTTCAGAGTTGTGGAAGCCTGAGTTTGCCTCTTTGCAAACAAGAGTGTTGGTAATACAGTATTTCTGGAAAAGGTGCTCTATTATTGTCTCCAGGACTTTCAAAACCATAAGGTTTGATGTGTATGCACAGGCAATGATAAAATGTCACCACAGTTCCTCCCTGTCTAATCATGATCCTAAGATGCCTCCTGATTTCAGAGATTTCTTTTTTAGAATTTTGCTTGTCTTAACTGTATATTTGTCTTATATATGCTGGTTTAAACTTGTGCCATCATTTAAAACTCCATTTTTTCACAATACTGAGTTACACAACTTTTATGTGTATGATTTGTATTTTTAAATAGCATTTGCATCATGTTTATTTAATTTTTACTTTTTTTAAAAAAATGAATGAATAGCTAAATGCAATTATATTTGTATTTACCCAACTATACACACATTATGGGAGACTAATCTTTCTGAAACTGAAAACTTTTTGTGAATGTTCTTTAATTTTTGGCACTTAAAAGATCATCACTCAAAAGAGCACATTGTCATTTGATTTGAAAAGGTCAACATTTAAGATAGGACTCTTCATTCACATTAAGCTTTACTTATAGTTGAAATTGGAGTTTAGCTACACATTTGAAAAATGTCAGGGAAAGTTCTTCCACCCAAAATGTCACCCCCGTGTATTTGACTCAATTCTTGAAATTTCATCATTGAGATACATTCCTTTGGGTTAAGACATAATCTCTCTTTGTACCTTTCATTAAAATACTTCAGGATTGTACCATTTGATCAAAAAAGTAAATTCCATGGGTTTGCCAGACTCTATAATATAGGTTTTAGGCAAATATTGAAAATGGATTTTTAAACTCAGCAATTTTTATTCTTTGTTACACACATATTCTGAGTATATTTGTCTATAGTGAATGGCAGGTTAAGAGGTTAGAGGTTAGATGTTGACTAAGGAAAAGACAAGTCAGCAATAACATTATGAGGTTATATTCCTAACCTTATATACAATGTTGCATATGTAAATCATGCATAAAATATTAATCCTGTTCATTTGACCAAGTGTGAATGGAGATTTTGGGTCCCAGCTAGAATATTATTACAACATTGAGGTTAGACAAAGGTGAACTGGTTGACTGAGCACCCCAAAATTTGGAAGGACAGGAAGGGAGAGGACTCTTGCTAAGGAGAGCCAAGTTGCCAACCTTGGCCCTGGAACAAATCCTTAGTCATCCAGAATCTTCCTGGAATCTTCCCATTAGGCTCAATACTGGAATTTTGTCTAGGTCCTGAGGAAAGGGAAAACAGAGTAAATATCCAGAGAATTTCCCATTAACTACCCCATACAAGATACTGGCAAACAGGGCAGTAGTGCTTTTTCCTCTCCTGCTTCCACGTGAGCACCACTTCTAGGGAAGCTGCACATTAATGGTGGTGCCCAGTGGAAACACTGGGAATGCCTGGAAGAAGCAATATGGCACCTGGTGGATGTGGAGGATTTGGTAGAGAAAGGATGGACAAGGAAAAATGGTGGCTGTCACAGAGTCCATGTAAGATATTTTTCTTGAGGATTTTAGTAATACTTGGGAGCCTTTGTAGAGAGCTGTGGTCCAGCAAATGGGAGGAATAGTCAGCAAAATAAGTCACGGAATTTATGTGATCTCCTTTTAAACTGGAAGCTGGTAGGATTCTTTGGGAATAAAGGCTATGTACACATGTATTTATGCCTAACATTATAGTCATTCATGCACTCATTCATCATTCATTCAGTACTTACTGAGGGCTAGAAATTGTTCTAGAAAAAAATACTCAGTATTTTCATGATGGAGATCTTGAATATAAATCTTTACCAGATCTTGGCTCATGAAATCAGGATATAGACATGTCTTTTCCTTGGGGATTTAGTGGAGTTATCTTTTTAGACAGTAACTTTTGGAAGATGGTACAGAGTAATAGCTAAGATTACAGGCTCTGGAGTAATTAGTAATTAGCAAGTTCTGTCCCTTGCTGTGTGGTCATAAGCAAGTTACTCAATGTCTCTGAGCCTCAGTGTTCTCACTTTTGGACTGGGGATAAAAACACAACCGAACTCATAGAGTTATTGGGATTATTACAAGAAGTTAAGTTAGATCATCTGTAGCAGTTGTATAATAGATGAACCACCTAAAGGTCTTGAGCCTCTCTATTTCATGCCTGCAGGTCCACTTCCAAAGATCCCTGCCTACATCTCTTTCCTGAGGCCTTCTCTGAATCTGTAGGAGACCACAGCTCTGAGGTGCTAGGGAATTCATGCCTAAGGAGCATCTCACAAATAATGATGGAAGGGAATGGGTGTATAAGTACCTCAGCTCCCTCACTTCTCAGGCAGGATAACTGGGAGGCATGTGTTTAATAATGTTTTCTGGCATTTTCCTGCAGACTTAGGCTCACTTTCCCTTCAATGGTAACTGACTTGATAATGCACACTTTATTGGCCTGCTTCTCTTCCCTGTCTCATCTCTCTACCCCCTTTCCAGTTTCCCTACATCTTGCAGATGAACCACATGCTCTTGAATTTTTGTTTTTGAGTTCTTCTTTGGTTAACCCAAATTAAGAATAATCCATGTAAAGGATTTAGCACATGACAAACACTCAAAAACAAAACAAAGCCAATAAAAAATTACTAGTTAGATAACCTCTTACTTCTATTTCATCCCCAAAGTTCCTAATTGTTGAATATTATAAAGTGATTCATTGTTCTTTAGAACTCTTTCTTTTTGAACTCTTAACCTCACGGTTTATCTAAGGAAAAAAACCTAATGTGAGATAAAATGATAGCAAATGTGAAAGGTTACTCCCCCAAGCCACAGTTTTGTAACATAATTTTCTCCCCATGGGTCTCTTGATATTTTGGTGAATAACCAATGAATTCCATCCTATTTATATTTCTGTATAAATTTAGCTGTTTACAGGATGTTTGCCTGATTAATGAACAGAGAAGAATGAATAACGGAAATATACCAATGATAATATGATAACGACACCAAAGTACACTTGTGTTATGACATGAATATTAAAGGTCAGGCTGTTCTAGGAATTCTAAATTTGTCTTAGAGGACACTTTAATCCTCAACTAATAGAAAGGTGAACTTCAAACAAAATGACCTTAGACCTTTGTTTTGACTAATAGCTTTGATATAAATTCACATAAACAAAGGGTTTTTTTTTTCTTTCTGTCACTGATTAGTGCTTCTCCAAATAGATTAGCCCCATTATTTGGATAGATTTTATTTGTATTTCCTGCTTGAAAGAGTGTAAAGAAATAAGCATCACGCACAAGGGTATTTGAAATATAAAGTGTGTAACTCTTGTCTATATATTTAATTTAATAGGTTGGTTAAGATTAAGGGCTCTGGAGTCAGGCAGCCAGAGAATAAATTCTGGTTCCCTAACTAATGAAATAATTGATCTTGGTCCAGTTGTTCAATATTTCTACTTAGCCTCATTTTCTGTATCTGTAAAATGAGAATAAAATAGTGCTAGTCTCGGGCGCCTGGGTGGCTCAGTTGGTTAAGCGACTGCCTTCGGCTCAGGTCATGATCCTGGAGTCCCTGGATCGAGTCCCGCATCGGGCTCCCTGCTCGGCAGGGAGTCTGTTTCTCCCTCTGACCCTCCCCCCTCTCATGTGCTGTCTCTCTCATTCTCTCTCTCTCAAATAAATAAATAAAATCTTAAAAAAAAAAAAAATAGTGCCAGTCTCATGAGGCCGTAGTGAAGGTCAAATGAGATAATACAAGTAAAGCCTGGTACAAAGGAAATGCTCAGTAAGTGTTAGCAATTGCCATTGTTTTTTAAAGGAACTCTTTTTTTTCTACCTTTTCTCCTTTGAAATGGAAAAAAATGAGGGCATGAAAAGTTTGTAAATCTTCTAAAATTTTGTGTGTACCTGCTGTGGTATGAATATTTGTGCCCCTCCGTCCCATTCACTTGCTGAAAACCTAATGCCCAAGGGGATGGTATTAGGAGGGTGGGGGGAGGGGGCTTTGGGAGATGATTGGGTCATAAGGGTGGAGCCCTCATGAATGAGATTAGGGCCCCTATAATTAGTGTCTCAGAGAGCTGGCTCATCCAAGGAGAAGTATGTGACCTGAAAGAGAGCCCTCACCTGACCATGCTGACACCTTGATAGTAGACGTCCAGCCTTGATTTCTGTTGTTTACAAACCAGCCGGTCTGCAGTATTTTGTTACAGCAGCCCAAATGGATTAGGACAGTATGAAACAATTAGTGTCTGTCTCCAAATTTAAGTCCTTATATTTTTGTGGAAATGTTGATTCAAGAATTACAACATGATAGTTTTTCACAGAAAAAAAGCATTCGATGTACAATATACATGTACATTAGGAGCCATGTTTAGAATCTAGATCCCCCATTTAGTGGTTCCTATAATGCATTTTCTAATATTCCAGTGTATAATTTCTAACATCACAGTATTGCAGTCCTGCTCACTCACATTCATATTTCACCAGAAACTTAAAGAATAATAGCTGTTTGTTAGCCCTATTTAAAGTCAGAAAGACAAATGAATATAACGAAAATATAGGTATAATTTGGCAGTCTACACTTATTTTTCTGCTGAAATATTTTACTCAAGATTTCTCCCCAGGTCCATGCTCTCAAACAACTAACATGGGGGTTATGATCTTCTTTCTCTCCTCCCTTCCTTCTTTCCTCTCTCCTCTCCCTGTTTCCTTCCCTCTCAGTACTTCATATCTTTCTCTCCCTATGTGTTCCCTATTGTCTCATTCATATTAGAGAACCAAAAAGACTTTGGAGAAACATTACCCAAGGCAGTGTATTGGGAAATATGTATTCAATGACTTTCATGGGTCACAGAATAGTGCTATTTTAGGAGTGCTCCAGCTAAATAAGAGATCATTTGGTAAAGGATATCAAAGACTCACAAAGCTATTTAGACTATTAAATAGAAGAGAGTAATTATATAAAAATTTACATCTCTCACAGTGAGGAAGGGAAATCTAATTATAGAAGGTGAATTAGAGGTAGACACACTTAATATCTTCTTTGCTTTATCCTCCATAGAAAGATCAGAGATGGATTATTGTTTGGGGACTGATATAGTTTTGAAGGAATAAGAGAGGAAGGAACAAAGTTCTTAGAGAATATCTGGAAAACCTGGGGCACTCAGATCAGTAGGGTCTAGTGATATGTTCCTTAGATTTTTCCAAGAACTTCAGGGCAGCCAGCCAATATTTCTAAGAAATTCTGGAAAGGGGTTGATGTCCTTTCAGAGCAGCAAAGGGAAAGTGTTGCACATATATTAAAGAAAAAAAAGGTCTCCTAAAATTTATTAAAAGAATTTTTAAAATAAATTATCCATGACTTGCAGAGGCACAAATGATTAGAAATCAGAAAGTATAACTTTGGTGTTAATAAATCTTTCTGAAGTTAAGTAGTTATTTATGCTGTACTAGTGGGCCATGCAGACAAAGGTAGAGCAGAAGAAATATTTTGCCTCAATTTTCCCATGGTTCATAACTCATAAGCTAGTTAAGAGATTCTGGGATATTGACAGTACTCATGAAGTTAACAGCACAACTGATTTTTGTAATGCATGGTTACTTTGCTTGCATGCAATATTTTCTTGCTCCACATTTGGAATGTTAACTCCTAAAATTCAAGTAAGGCAGAACAGCTAAATCAGAATCTCTGAAGGTGGGGCTGAGATATCTGTATTTTGTAAGCTGCACGGGTGGTCCTGGTGCCCAGTGAGGGTTGAGAGCTACTGTCTGAGAGAAAAGGTATTGCAGCTCTACACTCCATAGAGGGGAGTAGAGACTGTCAACCAATTGAAAGTTTTCTCTTTGTCCCCCTTGTTTTCCTGCCTTCTCACCTTCAACAATGGCATACCCTGTGCCTACGAGGTACCTTCTCTCCTTCTGAGGGTCCATGTCCCATTTATCTTTCAAGCCTTAGCTCGATTTCCAACCCTCTTACAAAGCTTACTGCCCCATCCTTTACTATGCAGCCCCTCCCACACCTGGACATCTACAGTCTCACTATTCAAAGTGTGGTTCATGAACCAGTAATGGGAGCAGCATGGGAGAGTTTATTGGAAATGCAGGTCTTGGACCATACCCCAGACCCACTGAATCAGCAGCTGCATTTTAAGAAGATCCCCAGGGGTTGGGTGTGCACATTCAAGTCTGAGGAGCCCTGGTCTATAGTACTTAAACTGCTTAGCACTTCCCTGGATGTTGTCTGGTATAGTTCACAAACTGATTTGTCGGTTGGGCTCATCTTATCAAAGAGACTATATGTTCTTTAATGGAAAGGACCACTTCTTATAGTTTATTGTTTCTCTCTATAACATTTTGTATATGGACACACAATGGCCAATAATAATGGTAACATTTATTGAAATGTAGATTGTGTGCCAGGCAGGGTGTCAGATGCTTTATATGAATCATTTTATTGAATCCCCATAGCAATTCTGTGATGTAGGGTTCAATACTCACTGTAGAGGAGAAACTGGGGTTCAGAGGGGTTAACTAAGTTGTGCCAGGCCACAAGGCTGGCAAATGGCAGAGCTGAAATCTAAAGCTATGGCTCTTAACCTCTATGTGAACTGCAACATGCACTCAATAAATTGTTTAATAAGTCCAGGCTTAGAAAAAGATGTCATTAATTTAAAAGTCCTATGGGTTTTACTTACAAATGGGAGCTAATAGGCAGAGGTCCACTGGCCCATTTAGGATATTTGGCGGGTTTACAAAAATCGTTATAGGCAACAACTCTTCTCTCGTCTTATTTAGCTTTCATGGTAGCATATTATTACATTCTTCATCTGGTTTCTCTTCCACCATTTTCTTTCTAGAATGAATCTCATTTGTGTTGTTTAGGGTGGCAAGACTCAATCTGACTTCTATTTTTGTTCATCTCTTAGTTGGTTTTATCTAAGAGGCACCTGGTCTGGTTTTGGTAAAGGAGCTGGGGGTGGGGCCGGTGTGCATCTTTGTTTTTCTTTCTGTTGTCTTTGTTATCATGACCGCAGTAGCAGTGAATAAAAGCATGGACTTTGGTAGCAGCAGGCTTGGGTTTGAATTGTGACCCCATCACTTGAATAATTTATTTTACTCCTCTGCACAGTTTCCCCTTTTATAAAATGATGCCAATAGTATTTACCTCATAGGGTTGTGAAGATAAAATAAAATTATCTATTTAAACTTCCTAGGACACAGTAAATAGTAACTATGAGATGTTATCATCAGTGCAAGTCAGACTCCCTGTTTCCTTTGTTTTTGTTTTTTACCTTGTCCCAAGTAACCTTCTGGTAGAAGGCAGACCACCAGGCTGTCAGCCACGCAGGAGACACTGCTTTATTTCTAGTACATTGCACAGGGTAATGCGCATAGTCTTGAATGGGAAATCTCGGTTGGATGTTTCATGGTCAAGATTGAAGATAATAATAGGTCATAATCACATATTTCCCACTTGATCATCTCTCTTCCTTATATGTTAGTGCCAAGAAAAGTTTGACAGATGATAAAGGCAGGGCTTTCTGGGAAGCTGCAGGCAGTCAGGGTGTGGCTTAATGGGTTCTTTCCTAGGTGGCTAGCCTCTACCTGGCACAGCATCTGTAAGGCATGCATAGGTATCTATTGAGTGACTGGCTTTGCAGGCAATGAACTGGACATGATTGCTAACCTAAAGTTAACCATGGACAAGCATCGCAGCATCAGGATAAACTGATTTGGAAAACCAGATTTAGAAATCAGTGCTTTTAGAATTCCACTGTTCTTCTAGAACTGGTTGAATTTGGGGCACGTTTCTGAGTTTTAGTAGCCACAGCACTTGGCAACAAACACATAAAATGTATGGCTGGATCCCTCATCTGTTCTGCAAAGCTAATAATGCTTAGCTTACCTCAAAAGGATATTGTGTAGGTTTGCTAATTAGTGTCAGTAATGAACTCGAGAGCTACCAGTGAGTGCTGAATTAATGTTAATTGTTTGTCAAGAATAATTTGATTCAGATGCATTCTGACGTTCAGTGTTTAGGCATCCAATGTCCTCGGAATTTCAATTCTAGAATTTTTTGGGTGAATCAAGTTAGGCCTTTAAGGAAATTGAAGTCTTCAGTAATGCATGTATCTCTGAGGTTCTGCCATCACATATTATATAGGGTGAAGGGGCAGGAGTACTAGTTTGGGAGCCCAGGAACCTGCTTTTGGTTTCAGTTCTGCAACCATATCATCTTGGGCAACATTCAGTCTTCTGGAGCTTCAGCCTCTTTATCTGTAAAATAAGAGAAGTTGACAAGACCTTTTAATCACTTACAGCTTTGAAGTCCATGACCAGGCTTTCCTCTGGGCTTTTACAGTTCAAGAAATTTAAAAATCTCATCCATTTCCATGCTACACAATGTTTCGAGAATCCAATATTGTAGCCTGTGATATTAAATATTCAATATATAGAAGTATTTGTGGGTTTATTAGTCCTGGTAATTACTACCACCTGAATTGTATTTTCTATGTAATTTCCAATATTCCTTAGCTATTTTGGTTGACAACATAGTAATATGGCTCATTGGCACTCCCAATGTACAACAACAATAGACAGAAAAATAAACAAAGCCATTCTTCACTCATGGAGAGGATGTGGAAGGTATTAACTAGAGAATATAAGGTACCTATAGTGGTTTGTGTTTGCAGAGCACTCCACTCCCAAGCGACACTGTTATTTTGTTCCCTACTTGGTTCTGTTCATAATTTACAACAGGTTTGAGGGAGGAAATCATTGAATATTATTGCTCATCTAAATACCAGTACATTTTGTGCCAGAGTGGAAAGGAATATGTGTTTTATTTCAATTACTATGTACCTACTCCTTTGGGGAAGGCAGGCTACTAAAAATTATGGGCTGGTAAATATTTTCCATTTGTTTCCAAGACTCCAATAAGTGGTATAACACTTCAGGGATCAAGGAAAATTTTCCATTTGGATAATATGTCTCTTGAGCCAAAATTCCATTTGCCAATTCAGTTGAGGTCAAGAATTGTGATAAAAATGTTAGTACTTACCTTCTAAAACTGATCACATTTAACAGAAAAGCAGGCTGAATTTTAGTAATGTAGAATATGATCTTAAACTTCTGAAGAATGTTATGAGGAAGCATGATAAGTCTTTTAATTTATTTAAAATTTATTCCCACCTACTTCTGAAATGGATTTGAGGTGACTAAGCTACTAAGAAATTTGAGTTGCAATTGAAATTCATCATTTCTGCTGTGCTGGAGGTGATTTGGTTAATGGAAGCTTAATGGGCTAAAACTGTCATTGTTTGGTTAGGATTTGTAAGTTCTTTTATTGCTTCTTCATTTTCACATAGTTTTCATCAACACTGATGGTTCAGAAAATGAATACAAGTGCTTTCGAGACCTGCAGTTTTGAGAAAGCAGATTCTAAAACATTAGCATTGGATTTGTATACAATGAAGCATGTACTTGTGTGAATATGGCCATGCTATGTTATTTAAATTTTTAAAATTCAGTAAACATCTCTTAGAAGATTGATTTTATGGAGAAGCAATGGAAAGGGGGATGGCATTTTTTCTGGGATCTTTTATTCTCATTTTGGTATTTATTTGATTAGGATAGTACAGAATGAAGGGCGCCTGGGTGGCTCAGTCATTAAAAGTGTCTGACTCTTGATTTTGGCTCAGGTCGTGATGTCAGGGTTGTAAGATCAAGCCCCATGTTGGGCTCTGTGCTTGGTGTGGAGCCTGCTTAAAATTTCTCTTCCTCTCCCTCTGCCCCTCCCCACCACTCACAGGCACATGCGCTCTCTCTCTCACTAAAAAAAAAAAAGATAGGACAGAATGAGAGGAAAAAGATTGTATTTTATTAATTCAAACATACACTTTTTTCTTTTACATTTCAGTATATGAAAAAATTTGTCGTTGAAGTATAGTTAATATCCAGTATCCTATTAGTTCCTAATATATATCATAATGATTCGATAGTTTTCTACATTATGAAATGATTCCCATAGTAAGTCTAGTTACCATCTCTCACCATCAAAAGTTATTTCAATATTATTTTATTACATTTAAACATCTTTGAAATAAGGATGTGTCTTATAGTTGAGAGTGTCTTACAACTGTTGTCAATCAAGGGATATGGTTTTCATTACTTGCATATGAGCAAACTTGGTTATAACTCTTAGGGTGAGAAACAACTGGAGTCCCTGAAGGTTGACATCAACAAACTGTTTATAGACCATTTGACAGAGGACCAAATCCTCCTTGTCTGAGAACTTTCAGGTGACAAGTTGGTAAGATGAAGAAAGTACCAACAGCAAAGATTTCAGTATGGATGTCAGAGGATGAGCAGAAAATCCACAGACAGCAGTGGAGAAACTCTGAGAATATAGTGCCACCAACACTCTAAATGGAAGGTTTATTCAGAAGGCTGAACTCTGGGAAAAAATTTAGGAATAACTTAACCAACTTATTTTACTTACATTTTATTTCATGTATGCACACATAAGTACATAAGAATGATGTATGATAAACATTTATACTTACACATATAAAGTAAATATCCTAAGCAATTAGAAAACATTGGTCATAGTTTAATTAGTAGATATTTTTCTTTCTTAAAAATAATTTATGGTATTGTACTTAAAACAAAATCCAGTATTTATGTATTGATTCAATTTCTACAACCAAAATGATGGGGGCCACCAATAAGTTAAAATTAGTCCCATATCCCCAAAGAGTCAAAAATACTTAGGACATTATAAATTCATGACATCCTACATTATTGTTTCAAAAAACCTGGTACACTTTTGAAAGACTCCATTGTTTCAGGAGCTGTCCCTTTGATTATGGGAAAAAGTGAGAACGTGGACAACACAGATGTTTCCAATTTGGAGAATGAGGAAGCCCATGTGCCTGCATTTTATTCTCATTCTTGAGGATCATGGGAATCTGTTTTCTGGCTTCCCCGCCATGATCAACATATACACAGCATTTAGCTTTTACAAGTGTACTTTATGCTAACCCCCTGCCCCAACCCTAATACACACTAAAAAAAAATCTGTAGAGTTTTCTTCTTGACCTCCTCAGGGAATTTTGGATAAAATGTTGTAAAGATTGATCTTAGGTTAAATCTTGTAATAATGTAAGATCTATCCTTCTGATCTACTCTTCCCCATTAATGTAATGGGTGGATAAAAATTGTCCTATTTCTCTAGGGAACACATATCCTGTACATTAGGAAAAGTCAAAGAGATAAGCCACATGGAGCTATAAGAAGGAATGAACATAGCTATGGCCTGTTTGCAAACCCAGGGCTTCAGTGTTCAGATTTCATATAAATTTGACAGATGCTAGGAATAACTATCCCCAAATAATATTTTTAATTAAAAAAAATGGTTTCAGATCTTTTCATGGTCAGTACTATCACATGGAAACCTCCCAGCTCAACAAGGCCAACAACAAAAGTATTTCCAATCCTTGGCCAATGGCCTACTTTTTTCAGTAGCATGCATATTGTGATTCTAGGGCAGCAAAAGAAATGGGGCAGTCCCTGAAAGTGGTCACAAAGGGATTTGGTCTCTTCTCAGGGCAATCTATTGCAATTATATTCAAGCCTAATATTCAAGGCATGAGGCTTTAAAATACATACCAGACTCAGGGACTGGAGGCAGTTGTGGGGCCTCAAGACAAAGGTGTATACGATTGTTCCACCGTAAGAAAATATCATTGCTAAGACAAATCTTTCTTCTCTTCTCCTTCCACTCTTCCATTAAAACTTATTTACAGTATGCCAGGTACAGTCCTGGACACTTGAGATACATCAGCAAACAAAACAAAACAAAAACTTCTCTTGTGGAGCTTATATGCCGTTGACAGAAGAAGCAATAAGCAATAAATAAATACAAGTCACACAGTGCATTAGAAGGAGTTACGTGGGAAAGACAAAACAGCAAAAAAGGCTACTGGGGGTGGGGGTAAGCTGTGGGAGGAAGCATGTGATATAGCTTTAAATAAGGTAGTTGGGGCGCCCAGAGCAAAGGTGAAATTTGAGCAAAGACTTGAAGGAATGAGGGAGTTGGACAAGCAAATACCAATGGAAGAGCATTCCAGGCAGAGAGAAGAACCAGTAGAACAGCCTGGAGCCTGGAAGATGCCTGGAGTATTAGGAGGACTGAAGCACTTGCATGCAGGATGCATGTGGAATAGCAAGTGATGACGTCAGAAGGTAAGGGGGTCCAATCAGCTGGGACCAAGCGTGGCACAGTGTGTCTCCTTTGGTGCTGGAGGCCATATCTTCTCTCTGATGCTGAAAATGGGAGGGTCATCTCAGACTTTGGACATGGCTGTTTCTGAAAAGCTCTTTCCTCAGCTCATGCTGTAGCTCCCTCTTTTCTTCTTGCAGACCTCAGCTTTGATGCCACCTCTGTGGAGAGGACTTTTCACATCACTCCAGTCCACCCCCACATTGCTGCACTTTAGCTTGTGAAATTAAAACTGTCAACAGTAAGAAAATACATGTATTGTGCAAAAACCAATTGACCTTCATTTAAAGCAATTCACTCCCTCTGACAAGGGGCTTACTTTTTTCCTTCCCACCAAGTGGAAGCTACAAGCTGTGCAAACACTCCCTTTCAGTGATAGAATAATGGTGGTCAAGGACGTAGATCTTGAGCAGCTTCACTAAGGAAGGTAGGCCTGCCCTGAAAGAAGCTACAGAGAGCAGCCCATCTTACCCTCTTTACTGAAACCACTGCAAGTTCATTGTTTTCTGGGAGTTAATATTTCCTTACTCTTTTTCTGAAACAGAACTCCTGTTTCCTCCCCTGGCCATTGTCCCCATGATAGGTCTGGGGACAGACACATGGCCCACGTCACACTAACTGGAGCTGCCACTGGAAATTTTATGCCAGAGCCATTAGGGCAAATGCTCCTGTTTTGTGGAGTCACTGAATGGATGTTGGGAGCATTAGTGTCCATCCTGCTCCCCAGATGGAAAACTCTTCTGCAAGAGGTCATAAGAGAGACTGAGATCTGGTGACATCATATGAGACCTTGATCCCACTGTGCCTGAGCCTCTTGTGCTTTTGGACTTTTTCATCATAGCAACCATAATTACACTGGTTAGATTGGGGTTGCTCTCCCTTGTAATAAGAAGAGTCTTAATAATGCAGATATCATTCTCATTTCTACTCTTTCAATAAATAATAGTGATGATCATTGCTCCCTAGCCACTGTAGGATTCAGAGGCAACATAACTAGGCCCTCAGTTATTATATGAGGCCTTCTCCAATACCTCATACTGTATACCATTGCCGATTGGAATTCTATTTGTTTCAGTTTCTCATCCAGCAAATGGAAGCTCTTATTTTCTTCTTGAACTTGTATCTTTAGTTCCAGTTTAATTATTGTAAAGATCTCCAAAGACCTTGGAAAATTAAATTAGGCCCCTATGCAAAATTTCAAGTTCATTTAAGAAGGTCCTAGAAATCCAATTCCTTCACAGTCTCTTGCTCTCCCTAAAATGATATTTTTCTACTTAAAAGGTAAATTTGCTCCACATTTAAAAGCTGTTAATGTTAACTGGCATTTAGAAGAAGTTAAGAAGAAAAATAAGTTTCTAGGAGGATGTTTCTCTTTGTTTCTTGCTCTGCCCTCTCTGTTCTGCAGCATCACAGACCATGACAACTATTACTCAAGAATGTACAGAAATAACCCCATCTCCAAAATAACAGTATGAAAGCATTTTTTCCTTGCTGATAAAAATCAGGGGTATCCAAAAGCAACACTGGAGCAATTCCACTTCTTGGTATATATCCAAAAGAATTGAAGACAGGATCTCAAAGGAATATTTGCACACTCATGTTCATTGGAGCATTATTCACAACGGTCAAGAGGTGGAAGTAACCAAGTGTCTGTCAACAGATAAATGGATAAAGAAAATGTGGCTTATATACATATATACATATGATGGGATATTATTCAGCCTTAAAAAAAAAAAGAAATCCTATCTATGCTACAACATGGATGAAACTTGAGGACATTATGCTAAGTGGAATAAGCCAGTCATCAAAAGGAGAATATTGTATAATTCTACTTATATGAAGTATCTAAAGTTGTCAAACTTATAGAGACAGAAAGTAGAACGGTGGTTGTCAGTTGCTGAGGGACAGGGAAACGGGGAGTTGTTGGTTAATGGGTTCAGAGTTTCAGTTTTGCAAGACTCTGGAGAGCTGTGACACGACAATATACACATCATTACCACTAATTTACTGTACACTTAAATATGGTTAAGATAATAAATTTTATGTTATGTGTTTTTACCACACTAAACACGTTTTTAAAAGAGGAAAAACAAAGAACAAAGCAACACCAGAGCATTCGCTTTACATCTTCCTGAGGCCCCCGTGCCTGGGAACTCAGTGTCACCAGGAGTCAGAAATCCCATCTGAAGGGTAGAATACGAAAGCTAGAAAGTCACTCAGTTATCTTTGCTTCTTGAACCTCATCCTCTTAATTTTTGCTTTGCTTGTTTCATTGGAACACAACCACACACAGTTGTTTGTATTTTCTCTGGCTGCTTTCACTCTACAGTGGTGGAGCTGAGTAGTTGTGGCAGAGATTGAATGGCTTCCAAAGCTGAAAATATTTGCTCTCTGGCCCTTTATGAAAAAGTTTGCTGACTCTTACAGGCTGAAATGTGTCCCCCTAAAATTCATATGTTGAAATCCTAACCCCCAGCACCTCAGAATATAACTGTATCTGGTGATAGGGTCTTTAAAGAGGTAATTAAGATAAAATGAGATCATTGGGGCGGCGGGGGGGGGGGGGTTAATCCAATAGGACTGGTGTCCTGATAAAAAAAGGAAATTTGGACATAGACACATGGAGGGAAAATGATGAGAAGACCCAGGGAGAAGACGCCCACCTACACGCCAAAGAGAGAGTCCTCAGACAAAATCAACCCTGCTGATATCTTGATCCTGGAATTCCAGACTCTAGAACTGTGAGAAAATAAATTTCTTTTGTTTAAGTCACACAGTGTGTGGTACTTTATTGTTACAACCTGGCGAACTAGCACACCGCCCCCTAGAACGTCCTTTGTTTTCCAGTGTTTTTCAATGCCATCCTTGCCATTAATATCTTGGCATTTGTTTTCAGATAACAGAACTGCTTCTTGTTTGTTTTGTCTGATGGGGAACCATAGATCAGACCTTAACGAAGGAGAACAGGGGAAGGACTGGCTGCCTTATGGCCATTTCACTTGCTAAGAAGATGATATCTGAGCAGCTTAATACTTTTAAGTATGTAATCGAGCCTTGTAGTGGGCTGAATGGTGGCCCCCAAAAGATATGTCCAGGTCCTAATCCTGGGAACACGTGAATGGGAGTGTATTTGGAAACACGATCATCCTGGATTGTCTGGGTGGACCCTAAATCCAAGGACAAGTTGCCTTAGGAGAGACACATGCAGAGGAGAGTCCGAAGAGGAGGCAATGTGACCACAGAGTCAGTGACTTGGAGGGACGTGGCCATAAGCCATGAACACCTGGAGTCCTCAGAAGCTGGAAAATGCGAGAAATGGATTCTCTTCAAGAGCCTTTGAAGAGAGTGCAACCCTATTAACACCTCGATCTAGGGTTTTTGCCCTCCCAACTGTGCTATAATACATTTTCATTGTTTGAAGCCACTGATTAGTGCAGTCCTAGGAAAGGAATTCAAGCCTTGATGATATCCAAAGTTTGCACTCAAATGTTGTCAAATGCAGTGCACGCTATGTTTATGATGATCTGGGGTTAAAGAGAGAAACAATATTATAGCTAAGGGATTGGTCTGATCTTGAACTGGTCTCTCCTTTTTCTGGATTCTCACTGCAGGGATGATAAGGTTTTACATTATCAATATGCACTGCAGTTTCCAAAGGGCTTTTAATGTTATACTCTCACACTTGAGAGAGTGCTACATGCCGTCTCTAGGACGTGGGGAACACATGATTATCCCCAATCCACAGATGCAAGAACTGAGGTTTGAATTCATAACTTACCCAAATGATTCATATCCAGGCTTACTGATTGCTAGTTGATGTCCTTTTGACCCAGACACAGTGGTGCCTATAGACCAGCATTAATGAGAGCAACTGACCAAGGACTTCCAATGAACCAGGACGTGGACTTCAGTAATTTTATGGTTTCTTTGATTAATCTTGGATACAGTGCTATACTACCCATTCATTTGGATGGGGTTTTTGTTTTTGGAAAAGCAAACATAAATGAAAGTATTTTAATAATGTAAAATCTCAGATGCACAAGCCATTAAGGTGAAAGCTTGACTCTGTGAGGCTAAATGAACTGCTGGGAATGACTGGTTCATTTCCAAAGCTTGGACCTCAAAAGTTGAGGCAATGCTAAAATTTCACTTCTGGTTTTCCTTGATCGCTGCTATAAGCCTAAGAGGGAAAATTTATATAAAATTTTTATGTTCCTTCTTTGTTTAAAGCACAATAATAAACATTTTTGAGTGTTTCTTTTGTGTACTTATTTTCTCATTTAACTTTCATGTAACACTGCAGGTGAGCACTGATATTCCTTTGAATGAAAGGCATTGGGGTCTAGAGCAGTTAAGCTGCGTGTCCAGGTCACAGACCCCCGAATGTTGCAGCTAGATCCAAAGCTTGGATCATTTGATTCCAGAGTCTGAGGCAACAAGCTCCCTGCACATGGCAGGACCTATGTGCCTTTGCCCCATCCCCAGTGGTCATGGCCTCCATCAGACCTGTGTGCACGTAGCTCTAACCCCTAGATGAACCCAGAGATTTGGCGCCTCCCTTCAGCCTACCATGTGTCACAAAACAAAGCAGATAGGTTTTGGCAGCTCTGGGATGCTGGGTCCCTGACACAACATTGACTGAGTGTCATATTTTCCTATCTGATTTCACCGCTTTTCACAAGGCTATTATTTAGTGTGCAGCAATAAGTGAGCATAAACACAGCTCTGACTTTTTGGAAGTAAATATCAGCTAGAATAAGCATTTGGTCTCCCTGAAGGCTTTTAAATCTACTGAAATGTCAGGTGCAATGAGATTCTGGGCAAAGGACAGAAGAGCAAATCTCTGGATTTTATAAAAGTTCCCTGAATAATCAGTGCTTCAAACGAGCCAAGTGCGTCCTGCTTTGGCTAGCCTCTCCCTGGATCCTTTATACGGTTCTAAATTCATCTCCTTTGGTGGACAACAAGTAAGGATTTAACTTAGCTGCCAATTGAGGTAATTATTTAAACTGCAGGTACAGATCACTGATCCATTTCCCCTTTATCATACCTAGAACATCACTTGGAACAGAGAACGGACTGGATCGTGCTCATTCTGAGGGAGGAAACAATTGGAGGAACATAGCTATAATTCAATGCATTTTGCCTTTCTGGGGGCCCTTGCTAGAGAAAATTTTTCACATTTGGGTTGCCAGGAGGGTAATTGTTTTGTTTTATATTAATATTTAATATAGATATAAATCCTCTGGGCAAATAGACACCGTTAGCTGGAATATACATACGATACTACCAGGGAGAGAATTCCTAACATTCCACCCATATCATTCCAGCCACAGCACTGGATTTCCAAACAAAACCATTTATACAAGGATCTCCTCATATTTCCCTATCAGAATATTAAGACTTTCTATGTGAACGTTTTACATACTTTTTGGATATTCTTGACAGATGGATTTTTCCCACGTCTACCAGGATCTTCTGTGTAAATATTTTAGATAGGTCAAAAATTACTGGTAGCTTTTATGGGTCACTTGAGTGGAGTGGTTATACTTACTCCTTAAAATATTTCCTCCATCATTTGTATGTCTCTAGAAGGAGCGGCAATGATTCCCAAAGCCAATATCGAAAATTACAAAGATATGCCAAAACTATCACCACCACCACCAAGTGCAACAAACAATGACAATGAAGCAACACAACAGCAACCTATAATATAGATCTCCCCACCAGGAGGGGCAAGCATCCTAAGTGTTACTATAATTCAACATAATCCCTTATTTTAATTTTATTATTATTATTATTATTATTATTTTTAGAGATAGAGAATGTGCATGAGCCAGGGGTGGGCAAAGGAAGAGGGAGAGAGAGAATTTTAAGCAGGCTCCAAACCCAGTGTGGACCCTGACATGGGGCTCAATCTCATGACCCTGAGATTATAACCTGAGCCACAACAGTCGGACACTTAACCAACTGAGTCATCCAGGTGCCCCTCAACATACTCCTTTAAATATTTTTCTTATTATCTGTATTAAAATCGTTGTCAGAATTTGCTCCCTACTAACATTGGTCAAGTCCCTGAAATGAACATTTCTGTTAAGTATTTTTTATTAGCTCTTTTTGTTTTTTAAGAATCTATGGAAACACAAAGAAACATCCTTAAACTACCATTCCACTTTTTAAGACTTTTAATTAATTTATTATCTCTCAGAAGTTAATTCTTCTTTGATAGGTGCTTAAAAGCCATGGTAGGAGCTCATAAAACTCTAAAAAAGCCTATTAATTATAGGACACTTGCAGAATTTATAGTTTTAAGAAATGCTAAGTAGCAAAAAAAAAAAAAAAGCTCTTAAATTCATGTTCCCCTCATTCTGACCTCTGGAAAAATCTTAATAAGATTTATTATTTTGTACTTGGGTGGTTGATATATTCTGCAGATAACAATTCAGATAGGGCATTCAGGATTCAGGAACTCTTGTTTTACGACTTTGGTTATATGGGTATAAGGCAGTTATCCTTTGGAGTGCGTAAGATCAGTGCTATCAAGTCCTTTACTCAGGTTGCAGAGGGATTTCAAAGTTAGTGAAGACTCTAGCCCTGGCAGTGACTTTTGGAGTGCATTGTTTCCAGAGGACTTGATGCCATTATTTCTACCTTAGTCTTCATTTTTGGCTGTGGTTACTGATTAGAGTCAATTCTTGGTGTTTCTTTCTTTAATCAAGCTGAAGGCTTATGTAGACTCCCTTTGCCTAAAAGAGTTGATGAGACCCTGCCAGCTTGAGTGATTATCCTGACTAGTGTTAGATGCCTCCCTTCTCCTGTGGCCATCTACCCTCACGGCCTTTCTCTGAGTTAGGCAGGAAAGGCAGGGAAAATTGTTTCCAAAATACCACGGCAAAAAGTACAAGTGCTAACTGGAAGCAAAGGGATGATCTGAGGAATCTGTTTGTTTGTTTGCTTTCCCATGAACCCTACTGAGATGGTTATTTTGCATAGGACTTAGGGAGGCAGAGGTTCATGTAGTAAGAGTGGTCAGGGATGGGGCAGGACGGGGAGTAGGCAAGTAGAGACCAGATTTTGGTAAGTGCCTGGCCACCTGTGAAGACTGACTCTGAGGAAGGGTGCTTCATGGTGGTATTTTTAGCAGAGGCAATTGAAACACAGACTCATAGGTCAGGTGCTTGATGGAAGGCAGGTGTGTTGGTAGAATGTCTCAGAGAAAAGATGAAGGTAGAGCAAGGAATCCACTTCATCTATTATACCATTATGCCTAAAACAACATTACAAATAGGATTACTACTAGATTATAAAGCCTCTGGGCCTCTAGCCAACACTAATTTTAAGCATGTTTTCCAAGCTTTGAGAGCATTTGTGTATTAAGCCAACAGTTCACAGCAGCTCTGTTATTTGTAATAGTCCATTTTAAGTCTTGGTTGCTCTGCTAAGCAAATCATATTTTAATGTTGGCATATGAAGAATAAATACTGGAATCTAGTCTGTCATCTTAATATGGCTTCAGCTTAGCATAGACTTCACTATTTCTGAAACTCCTGTGTTCCCCTACCTCCACTGATATAAGTTCAGTTTTTGGATATAGGAACATCATCTCTGATTATGAACTGTTTACCTACAATTCCTCAGAGAATCTCACATTCCACCACCTTACGCACATCTGTATTTGAACCATATAAGTCATAAAAGCAAATCAGGCCATGGCTCGCTAGCATGCTTCTGCTTAGGGGCTTCTGGTACTATCTAAAGAAATACTGACGTATAGGAAGCCTGTGGGTGAGGGTAAAGAGGATGAGTTGCATGTTGACTTAAGTTCTAGTCAGTGGACTCAAGATATGCAGGACTGGAACTCAGAAGAGAGTCTAGTGATGGGCCAAGAAAGTTAAGATCATTCCGTTGAGGGGGAATGTTAATGCATTAAGTGTGCTGAGAGATATATCAATTGGGAACAAATAAAAGGTTGTTTAAATAAAATAGAAGACTATGTCTCTCTCATGTCATGAAGGGCTATTGGTTGGTAGTCCAGACCTAGTATGGTGGCTCTACAAACAATGACCCAGAGTTCTTCCAGCTTATGGTTCCTTATCACTAATGTGTGGCTCTCAATTGTCTTTATGCCAGATATATGCTAGAGCCCTAACCATCACATTTGAGTTCCTGGGAGCAGGAAAGGCACACATACTCACTTGAAGGAGACTTCCAGGAAGTTTCACAATGTTTCATCTTACTTATTGGCCTAAACTTAGTCACTTGGGAGCCTTCAGGGGAGGTTGGCAAATGTGGTGTTTGGGCTGGGTAGTAATAAGAGATCCATGTGATCAATTAAAAATTGGAAGTTTTATTACAAAGTAAAAAGGAGAGGAAAGTGGATATTGGGAGGCATTTATCAGTGTATCAGTGTCTGCCATGGAATCCTGAAGGGAAACCATTTAGGGAGGTGAGAACAGTCCAAGGAGCAACTGAGTCTTTTCTCAAAAAGGAGGTGTTAGTTGTGTTGCCAGATAGGGAGAAAAGTCAAGGAGAATGGAAGCTGAGAAAAAGTCACTGGATTTCATGTTATTGGATAATTTTGTATTTCAGCAGTATTTAGTTTGAGTAGCTTGGGGCCTTGTTGAAGCAGCATACCTTCAACTCCTGGAGCTTTCTGCTTATTTGGGTGGACAGGAAACCAACCAATGAGCAAACAAATCAATGTAAAATTCTTCATATAGAACTAAGGCAGGAAGAGGAGAGAATTACTGGCATGCTCACTTGGAAAGAGTGGTCAGGAAAGCTCTCTTGAAAGAGGTGACGTTTGAACAGAGACTGAAGGAAGTGATAGATGGATTCAAGTAAATAGCAGTTGACTGTTTTGGGCTAAGGATAGCAGAGGTAAAAGCTCCATGGTGCAGTGTGCTTGTATTATTATAGGAACCAGAAGAGAGTCATGTGGCCAGAAAGGAGGGAACAAGGAGAGGAGTTTCAGGAAATTAGTAAGAGTAATATCCAGGTGCTGGATCATGAAAGTTTGCTCAAAGCATAACAACATTTTTTTAAAAGATTTTATTTATTTGGGTGCCTGGGTGCCTCAGTCAGTTAAGTGGCTGCCTTCAGCTTGGGTCATGATCCCAGGGTCCTGGGATTGAGTCCCGCATCAGGCTCCTTGCTTAGTGGGGAGTCTGCTTCTCCCTCTGCCTCTGCTTCTCCCCCGCAACTTGTGCGCTCTCACTTTCAAATAAATAAATAAAATCTTTTTTTAAGATATGAGATAGAGAGCGAGAGAGAGCACGAGTGGGGGGAGGTGGGGAGAAGCAGAAGCAGGCTCTCCATTGAGCAGGGAGCCTGATGTAGGGCTCAATCCCAGGACCCTGGGATCATGACCTGAGCCAAAGGCAGGTGCTTCACCGACTGAGCCACCCAGGTGCCCCAGCATAACAATATTTTATTCTAAGAACAATGGGTAGCCATTAGAAAGTTGAGTGCAAAAGTGTGACATTTTATGATCTACATTTTAAAAGAATCTCTTTGATTACTATGTAGAGCATGAGCTGTAGGACAGCAAAAGTGAAGCAGGGAGACCAGTCAGGTGGCCGCAGTGCAGATCCAGGTGAGTAATAATGGTGCCCTAGATTTGGATTGTAGAGGTGGAGGTGGGGAGAAAAGGTTTGGGTCCAGAAGGTATTTTGAAGGTAGATAAAGCAGTATTTACTGAAAGATTTTATGTGGGGTATGAATGAAAGAGAGAAGTCAAGGATGTTTCCAAAGTGTTTTGCTTTGGAAAATGGGGGAATGGTGGTGTTATTTCCTTAAGTGAGAGCTTATTGAGTTGGTCTGGGAAAAAGCAGCAAGAGTTTGGTTGGACATGTTAAGCTTGAGATGTCTATTAGACATCCAAGAAGAGATGGTTGGTGGGCAGTAGGATATGCCAGTCTGGAGTTAAGAGAAGAGATAGTTCAGATATAAAACTCAGCAGTTACCAGCATATTGATAGTAGTTAAAATCAGGGAACAGGATGAGATCACTTAGGGAAAGCATGTAAAAAGTAGATAAAAGAAGTCTGGGGGCTGAGACTAAGAGCACTGCAACATTTACAGCTGAAAATAGAATGAAGTTCCAAAAGAGGAGCTGGAGAAGGACCAGAGATAGGAATACATCCAAAGAGTATAATGTTCCTAAAGCCAAGTGACTAACTTGTTTCAAAAAAGAAATGATCAAGTGTGCAAATGCTGCTGCAAGATCAGGAAGATGGGGTTCATTGGATTTAATGATGAGGAGTAGTTGGAACAAAATCTGGTTGAAGGGGTTAAGGAGAAAATGGAAGGTAAAAAAATGGATAAGTCAAGTGTAGACAATTATGGAGTTTTCTATAAAAGGAATCAGAGAAATGGAGCAGTACTGAAAGAAATGTGGTGGGCTTACATTTTTTTTCTTTTTAACATGGAAGATATTTCAGCATGTTTTCATGGATAGGAAAATACTCATTAGGGAGAGAGAGAACACTGGTGATGCATATGAGAAAGGTAATTATGACACACAGAAAGTCTTCAAGTAAATAAGACGGCTAAGTCCTAGGTAAAGTAACTGAGTATTTTAGATCAGCAGAGGGTCAGTTCATATAAGGCAGAGATTGGGGGTGCCGACGGTGAAGGCTGGCTAGATTTGGTGGTCAAAGGTAGTCATTCTTTCTGAGGTCATCTATTTCCTCAGAGAAAGAAGAAGCAAAACCACCAGATGATAGTGAGAAGTGGGGAGGGGCTCTCATAGGTTTTACAAGAAACAGAAAATGTGAAAAAATAATCATTTTGGAACTTGGGACACTGGATTGTGACTCGAGAAAAGTTAGTAAATTATGAACACAATTGTGAATCAGCTTTTTTGGTGGTTTCCCAGAAGAGTGGACAGAATAAGGCCAAGTGAGGAAACTAAATTCCTGAGGTGGAACACAAAACAGGAGGGAAAGGGTACAGAACGGAAAGGAAAAGGAGGTCTCTTTTGTGATTAATTGGAGGATTTTACATATAATGAAAGAAGGAGTTTAATCAAAAGGAAACCATCTCCTGTAAGAAACACACTTACCAAGACTAATGATAGAGACACATATGCAGTGGGATCTTTAAAACAGGAGTAAAGCTGGCAGCCAGGCAAGCAAGCAAACAAAATATAATGGCTTATATAACTTTTATTGTCTGATAATTAAAGCATACCATTTTCTAGGAGAGTCAGGGTTTGTTTGTTTGTTTTGTTTTGTTTTGTTTTGTTTTGTTTTTACCACGTTATTCTAAGAGAAATTTATTTTGTGGGTTTGTTTACACTTAACAGCTTAATTGAAAATCTCTTCAATGACAATTTTACAGGTTTTAAACACATTTTGCTATGGCTGTTTCATATTCCAAATCTACTTAGTAGCGATGGTATTATGTTAATTCTTGTTCTGAGAAGACATTTGTAGGGGGTCATGTAGAATAACGTAGTCTAGTAGATTTTGCTGCTCCATTCATACTGGGATAGGACTGGGTAACTCCAGAGGAGGAATGAATGGTTAATATGTCCTTTAGTTTTCAAATATAAATTATCTCAATGAAGTTTTTGGAAGGAGCTGAATAACCTTTAATTTGAGATGAAATTCTCTGCAAAGTATTGAGAATTTTGGTATATTGTGCTATTAGCAAACAAAGAATAGGCTTGGGGACAAATAATGTTTTATTATTTATTCATATAAAGTATTGACTGAGCATGTACAACACGATATATCTGGCATTGTTCTGGGCATTTGGGATACATCAGTGAAATGCTTTGAAAATTCAACACCCTAACTCGCCTCATGCCCAGATGGATGACAGAGAAATGTTTTTGTAGGGATGTGGAGTAATTAGCCAAGAGAGGAAAGATCTTTGACATTCATTCAACAACATTTAGTAAGTGGTTGCTAGTAAGTTAAGAACTGACCCAGGCTGAGATGGCTGAATGAAGCCATCAGACAGTCATCAGAAAAACGGACTGATGGGCCAATCTGCATAAATGCAGAGACCAACACACACAAATTAATGTGGGCAAATATTGATGTAAAATTAAAAAACATTCTGCCGTTTAGGGTCCTTTAACAATGTTGTAGGTTTCAGGGATGTGATGATGTCCTCCTTGATGGGACAATTCAAACAGAGGCTGAATTAGATGCATCTGATGAAAGTTGATTGGAAATTCCCTAAAATCAATTCCAACTCTGAGTTTATTCATGCCTATGACCCTGCCTCCCACGGAATATCCAATGTATGTCTAGCTCTGGGGCCCTCAGGGCTGTGAGTTTGGACCTGAGTCTAAGAGTATATCCTGAAGGAAAGATCCTAGAAATGAGGAGGGGATCCTCGGGCAATAAGTTTTTTTGACATGACACTATTAAGCCCTCCTTCCCATGATGCCCCACTGAACTGGTTGTTTCCTAAAGCCACGTTTATGGTGGTGGAAGTGGCGGTGAGCTGGTGTTTGAGCCAGATTTTCAGTATTTGTGCTTCTTTTGTCTGTGTGAGGACCATTTCTGCCTGACTTTTATCTGCAGAGTTAAGACTGATTTAGGATGGATGTTAAATACGTGAGTTTTCAAAGACCTTTAGTTGACCATATTGATTTGATGTGGTTTGATAAGTTGTCCACTGTCATGTGCAATGACATTAAAGGGCTTGAAGCCTAAAGTCAAGTAGAAAAACAACAACTCTTTTGTGAGGGTGATCATTCCCTGAGATTTATTTATCTTGTAGATAGCTGTGGATGCTAAATCTCTCATTTTACTAACATTGTCCCTCACTTTAGAAGGTCAACAGCCACAAAAGTCATATAGATGGGACCTTGGAACATAGGACCCATACACCCTACTCCTGACACTAATAATGGGAGCTACTTCCTGACCTAAGAAAGATCAGATTACCAGAAAAAGTTTTTCTCCATTAACATTTTCTCTCATAATTTGTTCCTTTCAAATGTCCTGCTTCTTTTAATTAGGACTATCAATCTAATAATTCCAACTTATCACCATGTGATATATTTTGTAATCTTTAATTTTATTAACAATATTTTGTGATGTTCAGCAAAGAATAGTATATTTCAGGGGCTCCACTGCCTGCATAAGATTGAAAACAGCTGTGTGGGACCTTCCTTTGATTTATTCAACAACTATTCATTAAATGTATATGAGTGTTATACGCAAACAATGAATCATGGAACACTACATCAAAAACTAATGATGTAATGTAAGGTGATTAACATAACATAATAAAATAAAAAAATGTATATGAGTGTATACAGAGAGTTAATAATATAGGGAGGGAGTAGATCCATAAATTCTAAACATTCTAGTAATTCTAAAGTAAAAACTCTGAAATATCTTGGAAATAAAATGGGACAAATATTGAACAAATAAGTGCAATGTAAGATGTGATAGTTAACATAGGATAGTGAAGGTAACATAAGATAGTTAAAAGGTCCAGAGAGTTCAAATAAAGCAATGATTAATCTCAACTGGGGAGCTAGTGATGAATTGTCAGACCACATAATGTAGCCTTGAAGACTGAGCAGGAAATGCTGGGTCAGCACTCTCTGGGCATGAGCAACAAAAACAGAGGTGTAAAAGGGAATGAACTGTGTGGGGGAAGAGTGAGATGTCTTGCAATGATGGTACTTGGCAGGGTAAAGTAGGAAAGATTAGGTATGTTGAAGGTAAGTTGAAGCTAGTCATACAGCAAATATGTATTAAATACTTTCTATCAGCTATGTTTCTATCCCAGATTATGAGGACCTTGAGTGCCATACTAAGGATTTGGAGAACAGACCCCACACTTTCATGCTGAAGTCCAAAACCAGTGATCTGATTATGTCTGTGTAATAGAAAATAGAGTTGGTGGAAGTCACGTGGATGGATTTGGAGAGAAACAAGACCAAAGTATGGAGACTAATTGGAGAATGACAGAATAATCCAGATATAAGATGAAGAGTTGGAAATGATGGAACAGAAAGGTGGTGTTCGTAGCAACAGCTGCATTTCCCATCGCTGACTATCTGAGGTCTTTGACATGTCATACAAAGCATCATCAATATATGTCTTCAAAAGACTGTCCTGATTTCTTGACTGTGGAACATTATAGAAGAATCTAGGTTTTTCTATTTTGCTTAATTTATTAATTAACAGCTATATATCACATACTTAAAAGGTATCGGGAATAGTGTTAAATAAGACAGACAAGGTATTGGCCCCATTTCATTGATATCTTTGTAGGAGAACATAGATGAGGAACATGTAAACAAACAAATAATAAGTATATGTGTTGTTAAATTTTTTTAAATTATGTTTGGCGTACTACCCATGTAATGGCCCAAATATGAATCTTTATAGCCATAATGTCATCATATAAATCTAGATCCCCTAATCCTTCACCCCCAAGGTCCTGTGCCTTATTAATATCAAGAGAAGAATTCAAGGTCTAGTAGATAAAGGAGGTCCTTGAAGACATATTTTTTACAGCAATTGTGGACTGAATGTGTGTATTTATGTAAAATATTATATTTGCATTTACAAACATTGCTTCTGGCTTCCATAAGGTCCTGATTAGTAGTTTAGAACAACCTCCTTTTTTTTTTTTAAATAAAGACTTTATTGATTTACTTGAGAGAAAGAGAGAGCACGAGAGCACACAAGTGGAGGGGGAGGAGCAGAAGGAGAGGGAGAAGCAGACTCCCCACTGAGCAGGGAGCCTGATGTGGGGTTCCATCCCAGGACCCTGGGATCATGACCTGAGCCGAAGGCAGCCACTTAACCGACCGATCCACCCAGGCGCCCCTAGAAACAACATTCTTGATTAACAATAAGCAGACAAGTAGAACAAAATATTTCTTTAAAGTATCTGGTTGAGGGGAGCCTGGGTGGCATAGTTGGTTAAGCCTCTGACTCTTGGTTTCCACTCAGGTCATGATCTCAGGGTCCTGAGATTGAGGCCTGTGTTGGGCTTGGGCTTGTTATGGAGTCTGCTTAAATTTCTCTCTCCCTCTCCCTCTGCCCCTACCAACTGTTCTCTCTCTCTCTCAAATAAATAAATCTTTAAAAAAAAGTATCTGGTTGAAAGCACAGGAGACTTCCCAAGGAAGTGAGAGCCAAGATATGAGAGGGGAAGAAATCCCAGAAAGGTGAGACAAGGTGCTATTTTTCCCCTAAAGGTACCTGACAATTCCAGTGAAGATGATAAAAAAATTGGAAAACAGAATAACTTTTGAAATATTCAAAGGAATGAAGGCAAAAATTGGAGGCCACAGACTGCCAAGGCAAAAAAAAAAAAAAAAAAAAAAAAAGGACAAAAAAACAACAAAAAAATTTGCTGGGATTTTAAAGAAAAAAATACTAAAACAGAATGCAAAAAAAAAAAAAAAAAAAAAAAAAAAAAAAGAGCGCTAAAAAACTACCAAAGCTTTTGCTGGGATTTTAAAGAAGTATATGCTGAAAATCAGAATGGGCTGAACATAAACCAGTTCTAATAGGGGCTGGAGTATGCTTTACATCATGCTAATCTCTGATTAGTTGAAGGTGATCTGGAATTGCTAATAATAAACTGGTGCATCCAAGGGGCACCTGGGTGGCTCAGTCGTTAAGCGTCTGCCTTCGGCTCAAGTCAGGATCCCAGGGTCCTGGGATCGAGCCCCGCATCGGGCTCCCCGCTCAGCGGGAAGCCTGCTTCTCCCTCTCCCACTCCCCCTGCTTGTGTTCCTTCTCTAGCTGTCTCTCTCTCTGTCAAATAAATAAATAAAATCTTTAAAAAAAATAAAAATAAATAAAAAAAAACTGGTGCATCCAGAGCCTCAAATTATTTTTTCAAGTTTTCATATACAGCATCCACCACCCAAATAAAAATTACTAGCTATGAAAAAATAACCAGCTATATGAATGGAAATTAAAATATGACATCAAATCATAAAAAATAATAGATGAAAGGACATGGCCCACAGGACATTCAGATAATGGACCCATACACAAACATTAAAAAAAGCTTTGTTTAATATGTCAAGGAAATAAAAGAAAAGAGGAAATCTTGGCAGAGAACATGAAATTGTAAAAAAGTGCAAAATGGACATTTCAGAACTGAAGAATACCAAAAAGAAATAATTCAAGGGATGATTTAACAGCAGATTAATCACAGCTGAAAAGTTGTAGTAATTAGTAAATTGTAAATTTACTATTAGTAATTAGTAAAATGAAAGATAAACCAAAATAAAATATGTAGACTTCAGGGATGCCTGGGTGACTCAGTTGGTTAGGCAAAGTAAAATATGTAGACTTCAGTATAGAGAGACAAAAAGATGGAAAATACAGAAGACAAAGAGACATTTGGGATATAGTGAAAACATTTAATATATGCATAACTGAAATTGTAAAAAGGAGATGAGAAAGAGAGAGAGAGAGAGAGAACAGAGCACAGCAGATTTTGAAGAGTTAATAGTTGAGCATTTTATAAAACTGATGAAAAATACCATGACATATTCAAGAGATATACCCCCAAAAAAGTAAGTAAAAAAACTACACAAAGGAAGTATTCAGTAAAAATGCTGAAATCCAGATTTAAAGAGAAAATCTCAAAAGAAGTCGGAGAAAAGATAATTTCTGCTAAAAAGCAACAAAAAGACTTCCATTTCAAGAAGCCACTAAGAAAACACCAGTAAATGAAACCCATGGTAGAGAAAAGGAAGATGATGCTAATGATGAGATCAGAAATGAATGAATTTGAAAATAATCTTAAAAGAGAGAGGAGCACCAAAGCTCAGAATCAATTCTTTCGAAAGAATAAAATTAATCAATATTTGATGAGACTGACAGGTAAGAATGAGAAAAGGCACAGAAAACCAACTTTAGGAGTTAAAAGGGGGGCATCACTGTAGAACCCATAGACATTCAAAAGATTTAAGAGGATATTATAATCAACTTTATACCAATATATTTGAAATTTTAGATGAAATTTTAGATGAAATTAGATGAATTTATATGAAATAGAAATAAATTCCTATAAGACACCACTTACCAAAGCTGACACAGAAGAAATTGAAAATCTGAGAAGATTATAACTATTTCTGTACTTAGAAACTTCTCTACAAAGAAAACTCCAGGCACATAAACAAATCACATCAATCTTATGCAAAGTCTTAGAACAGGAAAAAAAAAAAAAAAGAAATAGCTTCTCAACCTGTTTTATGAGGCCAGTATGACTTTGATACTAGACCCTAACAAAGACATAGTAAGAAAGGGAAATTATAAGCCAGTATCATTTATGAATATAGATTGAAAATATCCTATAATTTAGCCATTCAAATACCATGATATAAAAAAAAAATGCATCACAACCAAGTATTGTTTATTCCAGGAATGCAGGTTGGTTTATCATTTGAGTATTAACTGGTGTATTCACTACATTAGCAGAATAAAATATCTACATTAGTTCAATAAGTACAGAAATTTGAAAAAAATTCAACATCCATTCATTGTAAAAGAAAAATACCCTGGGCGCCTGGGTGGCTCAGTTGTTAAGTGTCTGCCTTCGGCTCAGGTCATGATCCCAGGGTCCTGGGATCGAGCCCCACATCGGGCTCCCTGCTCTGCGGGAAGCCTGCTTCTCCCTCTCCCACTGCCCCTGCTTGTGTTCCCTCTCTCACTGTCTCTCTATCTGTCAGATAAATAAATAAAATCTTTAAAAAAAAAAAAAAAAAAAAAAGAAAAATACCCTTACCAAACTAGCAACAGAAGGGATATTCTCTATTTGGATAAAGAATATCTACCAAAAAACTAGAGTGCCCATCGTACTTAATGGTGAGATAGTGATAACTTTCCTTTTGACATGGTAATGAGAATAGGTGGTCACAATCAACACCTTTATTTAACATTGTTCTGAAGGTCCAAGCTACAGCAATATGGCAAGAAAATAAAAGGAAAGTCATAAAGAGTGGAAAGGAAAAATAAGCCCATCATAATTTGCAGATTACATGATTGTATAACTAGAAATCTAAAAGATCTACAGATAAATTATTAGAGTTAATAAGTGATTTTAGAAATTTTGTTGGATAGAAGATCAATACAAACAATTAGTTATATTCTGTATACTGGTCCCAGAGAGTTAGAAAATAAAAATTTTTAAATTTTATTTTTTTAAATAATCTCTACACCCAACATGGGACTTGAACTTACAACCCTGAGATCAGGAGTCCCATGCTCTACTGACTGAGCCAGGCATATGCCCCAGAAAATAAAAAAAATTAAATACCATATGCAATAGAATAAAAACATCAATCATAAAATGTCAATTTTCCCAAATCTGTATATTCAGTGCAGAGTCAAAATCCCAGCAGATTGTGTGTATGTATGTTTATAACGTGTGTGTGTTTGCAAATTGACAAGCTGATTCTTGAATATACATGGAAATGGAAAGAGCCAAGCATATAAGATCAACTTAAAGAAGAAGAAAGAATTGAAAAACTTATTCTATTGGAATAAACACTTAATATAAACTAGAGTAATTAAAACTAATCCACATTTAATTTATGACAAATGTGGTGCTGCAGAATGATGGAAAAAAGATGCTCTTTTCAATAAATTTTGCTAAGTTAATTGGATATCCTTAAGTAAAGAAGGAAATTTGAACCCTACACCATACACAAAATCAATTCCAGATGCGTTTAAATCTAATTATGAAAAGGAAAACAATAAAATTTGTAAAGGACAATATAGGAGACTATTTTCATAACACCACTAATACAAAAGAAAATTCTAATAAATTACATTATTTTAAAATAAAGATTTTTTTGGTTCTTTTAAAAACACCACTGAGAGAGTGAGAAGGTAAACTACTGTGGGAGAAGATGATTGCCACACACAAAACTGACAATGTGCTTTTATATAGAATGTATAAAGAATTCCTACAAATTTATAAAAAAAGAGAAACAATCTAAGGTTAAGCAAAAAAAGGAATGTGGGAGAAAAGAGATGCAAACAGCCACTCTACAAAGGAGGATATCAAAATGGCCAATAATGGGCGCCTGGGTGGCTCAGTTGGTTAAGTGACTGCCTTTGGCTCTGGTCATGATCCTGGAGTCCCAGGATCCAGTCCCGCATCGGGCTCCCTGCTCGGCAGGGAGTATGCTTCTCCCTCTGACCCTCCCCCCTCTCATGCGCTCTCTCTCTCATTCTCTCTCTCAAATAAATAAATAAAATATAAAAAAAAAAAAACCAAAAACCAAAAACAAAATGGCCAATAAACATTTGAAAAGGTGCTCAATCTCATTAACAATCAGGGAAATACAAAAGACAACCATGATGAGATACCCCAATAGAACCACCAGACTAGTTCAAATTAAACAGACTGACAGTTCCAAGTATGGAGCAATGGGGGCACTGTCACCACGTTGGAACACTGGATTATCTGTTAGGGCTGAACATACATAAATGTCATTACATAGCAAATTGACTCTCCACAGATCTGCATGCACAGGTGAAGCAAGAAACTTGTTTAAGGATATTTGTCGTGGCATTATATCATAATAGCCCCAATTTGGGAAAAACCCAAAGATCCATCAATATTAAAATGAATAAATGAGCTGTGGTATATTCATGCAATGGAATACTATTTGGCAGTGAAAATTAAGATACAGGTACACATAATAATATGAATAAATCTGTCAAACATATTATTAAGCAAAAGAAGCCATATGCATAAGGGCACAGTCTACCTGATTTCATCTGAACTTCAAAAACCAGGCAACAGAAATCTAAGGAGTTAAAAGACAGGTAGGTAGTTACATTTGGGGAGGAGGAAGGAGTTAGTATTTTGTTTCTTGGTCTACATTGGTGGCTACATTGGTATGTTCACTGTGTAATAATTTACTGATCTGTAGGCTTATGATTTATGCATTTTTCTGAGTGTATGTTAGAGTTTACTTTTTTAAAATTTAAGGAATTTTTAATTTTCCCAAGAGAAGGTTTATTTTGAAGGCACCCTGTAGATCGCCAAAATGTAACTGCCTTATTTCCCCCAATTTTTTTTTAAAGATTTATTTATTTATTTTAGAGGGAGAAAAAGAGAGAAAAAGAGAGAGAGTATGTGCGAGCTTGTGGGGGAGGGGTAGAGGGAGAAGGAGAGAAAGAATCTCAAGCCAGCTCCCTGCTCAGTGCAGAGCCAGAAGTGGGGCTCAATCCCAGGACCCTGAGATCATGACCTGAGCTGAAATCAAGAGTGGGATGCTTAACCGGCAGAGCCACCCAGGTGTCCCTAGTTCCCCCAATTTTTATTTTATACTTTGCCTTGAATGTAAAAGGGAGAGGTACAAAATTTGATTTCTTGCCACTATTTGTAGTTTTTAGATTTAATAATCATCCCAGAATTTTTTTCTTTCAGATAATCTTTGCTTCCTTTTTTTCCAATCATACACTACAATTGATAGACAAATAAATCTCATTTTCTCTATTTACACTTATATCTTCATTGCCAATCACTTCTGAACCAGCAACTATGGTAGAACTTGTTAAAATAATGTATCACTTACACTAAATGTGTGTTTATCATTAAAGAAAACCACACAAAGTTTTTTCTTCCTTGCAAACTGGTATGATTTGTTTCCTCATGAAGTTAGAAAACATACTTCCTTGGCTACAGTGCCAATTCTATTATAAGGAGAAAAATTATTTAGCCATTTTCATAGGGCATTTTCCTTATCGGGGCATATATAGGACCAACTGAAGCCTTGGCTATTTTCTGGGATCATCCTAATGCAGTATACAGAGGGACAGGTGGGGTGGTCCCATTGCGGGATGGGAGGTGATCTGTGCTTGATTAGAAACTCAAGCAGGAAGCCTGAAAGGAAAAGGGGCTTGAATCTAAGTTTTTATTTCCATGGCGGTGGCTGACTTTGACTTCCTTTCATGGTCCTTCTGCCTGTTTCCTTGGAGCTTTTGATATTTCCAACCAAACTGATGATGATGAAGAAACCATGAAAATACTTGAGGCCAGCTTGCAGTATCAGTCAGTGGCCCAGTGGTCCCGCAGGTAGGTATTGGCAGGTCTGCATTTGCGTTACGAAGTTCGACAAGAATGTTTATTGTGTGTAGGAGGAGGCCTTCAGGAGATTATCCAGCCATCTTTCTGGGTTTTGCTGGGACTGCATGAAGCCAGATTTCAAGTTCTCTTAGCCGTCCTGTTGACAAAATTGGATAACCTCCTCAAAACAGGGCAGGCAGATTCCCATGATGCTGCACCCTTCACAGACATTCTGTTTGGCTTACAGCCACTCTGCCTGCCAAATTCCAGCCTAGCTCCCCAGACACATGTGAGGCTGCCCTCTGACAGTCCAAGGCTTTCCTTTTCTCTGACATATCTAGAGGTCCCAAGTTTGATCCAAAGATAAGCAGTATCTGACTGGGAACTTGTTGGGAATGCTGAAACTCTGGCCCCACTGTGAACCTACTGATCTTGCCTATGAACAAGATCCCTAGGTGGTCTCTTCACCCCGCCCATCTAGAAGCACTGCTAGAAGTGAAAGTTTCCCAGAATGGAAGAATAGAAAGACAGATAAAGGAGCCTTGAGTTAATCTTCAGATTTAAAAAATGCTTTTAGTTTGTTTGGAACGATGGAGAAATCCAATATCAGATGTTTTTGACACTTTCAGTCATTTATAGTTAAGTCAAAATAATTTATTTATTTATTTATTTATTTATTTATTTATTTATTTATTTAAATTCCAGTATAATTAACACACAATGTTATATCAGTTTCAGGTGTACAATATAAGGATTCAACAATTCTATGCATTACTCAGTGCTCATCACAATAAGTGTACTTTTAATCCCCTTCACCTATTTCATCCATCCCCCACCCACCTCCTTTCTGGTAACCATCAGTTTGTTGTCTATAGTTAATAGAACTGTTTTTCTGTTTGTCTCTTTTTTTCCCTTTGTTTTGTTTCTTAAATTTCACATATGGGTGAAGTCATACGGCATTTGTCTCTCTTGACAGACTTATTTTGCTTAGCATTATACCCTCTAGATCCATCCCTGTTTAAAATTACCAGATTTCATTATTTTTGTATGGTGGAATAATATTCCATTGTATATGTATACCACATCTTTTTTCATTCATCTATTGATGGACACTTGGGTTGCTTCCATAATTTGGCTATTGAAAATAAGGCTGCAATAAACATAGGGGTGCATGTGCACAATAAAAAATTAGTGTTTTTGTATTATTTAGGTAAATATCTAGCAGTGGAATTACTGGATCATAACGTAGTTTTATTTTTAATTTTTTAAGGAAACTCTGTACTGTTTTCCACAGTGGCTGTTAAATCAAAACACTATTCTAACCCCTATTTTAGGAATTGGAATTTAGAACATTATTTGAGAAATTATGAAAAGAACTCAGATATATATTTTGCACTTAGTTTATTTTCTGGAATTTGCAGAAGAGATTATCAGGTACTTCTAGGTACAGAAAAAAACCGTTCAGGCTCTACAAGAGAGTTGGTTGTAAGTTAGCTGGGGGATAACAATAGCTTCACATTGCTGGTGAAGAAAAAGTTTGCAAGAGAAAATAGACACAGTAATATTAACACAAAATGTTTATTATTATTCTTAAAATTATTGATGATAATGTAATATCCAAGTACACAGTGACTACCCTATGAGGTAAGTACTATAACTGATTTATAGGTGAGGAGACTGAGGATTGTAGTGGTTAAGGAATTGACCCAAAGTAACCCAGCCAGGAAGTGTTAGGGCCAGTATTCAAACCCAGAGAAGCTGGGCCTGGTGTCTGTCCTTTTAGAAGCACTGTGTCATGTCTCTCAGCTTTGGGAGTTTAAACTTCTGAAATTCCTATCAAAGGAGTCCCAAGAGTCGTGGCCATGCTAATTCTAGGGCTTACAACTTCTGTAGATATCTTAGATGCATTGCATCATCTCCCTAGGCAGACCTCTGGCTTTAGCCATTGGATGGTTCCATTCCAGCTCAGATGCACTTGTGCTGTTATGTCCCAGCTCAGGTGAGCACTGAGTGCCTCTCTACTTTGCACTCCAGGGCTGATGACTGTCAGGCCTGGGAGCGAGGGCAGCCTATAAGTGTGGGGGTTTTGATGACCCTTGGGCAGCTTTCAGCCAGTGGGGTCCAGGAACCATCCTCTTATCCCCCAAGTTCTCAGCCTTCCAGCTCTGGGAGGCATTCTGTTTGTGTCTCAAAGACCTATTAACCTACAGCAGTGACGTCCCTAATGCACAATTCCAGTGACCTTTCCTCCTTTCTTGTCTCTCATTATTCCCCATGCCTTCACTCCAGCTTCCAGGGGCCACATCTCAGATTAACTGCCTGTACTTGAGTTCTGGTCTCAGGCTCTGCTTTTGGGGACCCCAACTTAGGTGGCAACTCAAATGGCAACAGGGATCAGGTAGGTGATGAAAATGGTTGAAAAGAACCAGTTAAATTTCTAGATAGACACATTTAAACAATGAAATAATTTCAGCTTTTATAAAGAAACATGTGATCATTCAATTTTCCTGAAATTTGATCTAGTTTTACTTTTCCCTCTTTTGATAGAGATAGAGGTAGAAGAAATGTTTGTTTTAATGTTAAGTTAAAGAAAAACAACAGTGTAATGATAAAAAGCAGCAGAGTGAGTTGGCCTCAGTATCTGGACATCCCAAAGAGTGGTGAGCACTGGAATGAACCTGGAAGCCGACACCCAAAGTAAGGAGCTTTAGCTCATTGTCATCATGTGTGTCTTTGGGCCCACCTTTGCCAGAACTTTCCGTTTTAAAGAAAAGCTCAAAGCTCTGATATTTACCTGGAATTTATGGATTTTTAAATGTTGGCAATCCATTCAAATTGTTTAAAAAACATCTGGAGGCAAAACTATCGAAGGCTGCCAGTTTGAGGCTGATGTTGTACATAATTTATACTTCATTAAAACCTTGATGTGCTAAACTCATAATTATTTTTCCACTCCTTAAAGCCTTCTTTCTGGGACTCCACCTAGAAATACTTTGTTAACTTATTCTTGTAAAAGAATAAGTAAATGATTTATACCTGAACATAATAACATTGCATTTCTTCAAGTAAGGTTTTATAGCCAGTCATCTTAGTAATCCGGTTGGCCTCAGTTTTCCCCCTGAGTGAGAATTAGAGCTCTGACTCTACTTTCAGAGGCACCGGGTACGTGGAGACTGCTGCAAGAACATGGATGGGCCAGCCATGGGTTTGGCCAGTGAAAGGTCCCTTTGGGTCAACAGCATCTTGTCTGATAGCATTGTCCTAGAGCAGGATATTTCACACAGTCTCCTGCTGCTCCATGGAATCTGGGACACCAGTTGTCTTGAAGGAATGCCTTGTTATGTAAGTGAAGCCACAGGGAGGCAGAGACAGGAAGCATTCTTCATGGGAAGTTACTCTGAGGACCCAATGCTGGTGTCTAGGAAGAGTCACAACTAGATTTGAGTTCATCTGTAGTGCTCTATCAGGGCCAGGATTTGGGTGGGGGATCTGAAGAGAGTTCATTGTTTCTGTGTCTTCTTGACCTTCAACTCTCAACTCCCTTGCATCCGTTGTCCTTCTTCCAGACACTTCTGCGGCTCCCTGTACCTTCCCCCACCCAGTCCTCTTCCAGTTTCCTCTCAGTCGATGGCTTTGCTCTCTACTCAGTTCCACCAGTAAGCCTGAAACATAGCAGCTGGCCCTGACATCCCATGCCCTTAGCTCCTATAGCTAACCCTCCTCAAGTCCGAGGGATTTGATCCCACCCAGCTCTTGAATCCCTCTCTCATACCCACTGCCACTGGCCTTTGCAGGTGATCATTATATCTTGTCAAAGGTTTCCATACCTTCACTGGCCCAGCTCAGGCGGCTATAACAAAATACCATGGGCTGGGTGGCTTAAACAACAGACATTTATTCCTCACAGTGCTGGAGGCTGGGAAGTTGAGGACCAATCTACCTTCTCACTGTATCCTCAACATGGCAGAGAGAGAGAGAGAGAGAGGAAGAGAGAGAGAGAATGCACATGTGCTCTGGTGTCTCTTCCTTTTCTTATAAGGGCACTAATCCCATCACAGGTCTCCACCCTCATGGCATCATCTCAACCTAATTACCACCCAAAGGCATCACCTCCTAATACCATTACATTGGGGGGTCATCATATAAATTTTGGAGGATGTAAACATTTAGTATATAATAATGATCTTAAAAAATGCAAATTTGATTATATCACCTCAATATCATGCATGACCCATAGGCAGGCCTCTTCCCATCACATACTATGCCCTAACCTCACTGGTCCTCTCCCGTTTCTCTAAATTTCATATGCCCTATCACCACTGGGCTTTCTCTATGCCTACACTGCTGTTCTCCACCCCTTTGCTGAGTAAATTCTTGCCAATCCTTTGGAGCTCAAGAGTTTTTTCCTCGGGGAAGGCTTCCCCTCCCCCAGATCAGGCTTAGTCCCCCTCTAATAACAATAACGTTGTTGTGGTTGATGATTATTGTATTAGAAATGATTAAAATTGATTGACCCCTAACCGGGGCTTCCATGGAAGCATCTTAAATTTACTCTCTACAACAACACTTTAAGGTATATTCTAGTGTTCTCATTTTATAAATAAGGAAATCAAAGCAAAGGGGAATTAGTAATGTGACCACAAAACCATAGCAATTTGCTTACATGCATTTATTGCACCTTGAAGCTTTTTAAAAATAGTACTCATTAGGAGTGCCTGGGTGGCTCGGTCATTAAGCGTCTGCCTTCCGCTCAGGTCATGATCCCAGGGTCCCTGGATGGAGCCCCGCATCGGGCTCCCTGCTCAGCGGGAAGCCTGCTTCTCCCTCTCCCACTCCCCCTGCTTGTGTTCCCTCTCTCGCTGTGTCTCTCTCTGTCAAATAAATAAATAAAATCTTAAAAAAAAAACCTTTAAAAAGATAAATAAAATAAATAAAAATAGTACTCATTAGGATTTATAATTGCATATTTATTTTTGTAAACTTTAGAAAATTAATGTTCATCTTTCCACTGGACCTTCTGGTCTCAGATGGCAAGGACTTTCAGCACCTGTGTTCACTTACCCCTGAATTGCAGGGATCTAGCATCGTGCCTAGAATATAGCAGATAGTCAACAATAGAATGCTTTTGGAATTTTTTTACTCAAATCGTTGTGCAAAATGTCCTTCAACAGGAACAAGATTCCTGTTGTTTCTGAAAAAATCCTTTATAATAAAAGAACAGAAAACAGTACAGCAGTATACAGAATATTGCAAAGTGTCTCTGAAGAGCCATTTTCCTTAATGTTATTATATTAAAGGATTTTAAGAGTTACTCAGGGTGAGGAGCAAGTATAGAGGACAGTTATGAGTTATTCCTAAGAAGTCAGAGGTATATGCTCCAAGCCTTAGTGAGGAGACCCTGAAAGTGAATCCTGCTTGGCTAGGTTTGGGTCATATGCCCATGCTGAACCAATCACTTTGGCCCAGGGGATAGGTGTGCCCTGATGAGCTAAACCTGGTTGTACCAACCCTTATGGTAAAGGAGGTGTTTTCTGTCACCAGATTGGAGGTGGGTTAATCATAGAAGCATCATAGACAACCCAAACCAAGAGCTTCCACATAGTCTCATAGGCAAGATCAGCTTGGTAAAGATGTTGGGCACATACTATCTTAGTGAAGAATGCTGCCTAAAATCACCTTTTTGTTCATAATTGGTTCCCTATGTATCTCTGCCTGCTGCAAGATAATTATTTATGCTGGTTTATCCAGTAGTTATATTTCTTAGTGTAAACTATAAATTGACATCCTAGTTTGTACACCAACCCTGTGATATGTCCTTAGGGGCTGATTTCCTTTTCAGTGTGCTAACAATTCAGGGTGATTAGCCCAAGCCCTCTCATGATGAATTCACCCAGGTGATGCCACCCATTTTTTTTTTTTTTTTTTTTGGTGGGAGAGGGTCCCCCTGTAGAAGGTCAGAGAGCTGTAGCTCAAGGACATGATGACTTCACCTCACTACTTCCATTCAACTTTCCATACACTGTAAATATGAGCAAGGAATTAAACAGGATTTAGAATGTGTCCCCAACAGTCAGGTGCAGATGTCATCCAGGGCTGATCTCAGAGTTTTGAAAAATTTCTAGGTGTGTTTGCTCTTTTGCTTTGTCCTTTTGTGTATATAACCCCCACAGGAGGGTGGGGACCATGTCTGTGTTGTACAACCATATCCCCAGTGCTGAGCCCAGTGGTAAATGACCCCTGACATCTTCCATTCTGCCTTTCCTTCTACCCTCCTTTCTGCTCAGGCAGGAGTAATTAAAAAATTCTGGGGCTCCTAGATTCTGGATGTACATTTCATCCACATTTTTTGTGATGTGTCTCACTATTAATGATGTCTTGGAATGGAAATCAATCCAGTTCTTCCCATTGTGCTGCTGGACTTTGTGTTGTAACAGCAAACCAATGACCACATTGATTTTTGCACGCCCTCGGCAGAACTATTTTATTCCTTCCACTAGCTAGTCAAATGGTGGAAGACTTCTCTGTTCCTTCTGAAAGCATAGGGTTTGTTAAAATTGGGTGAAGAGCACACAGCTTCCTGCTGCTACAGCTTCAGCCCTGGCGAAAACAGTGGTGAAGGTAAACCAAAGCTTTCAAGACAGCACGTTCTCACTGGCTGAACTGGAGAATTCCAGACACCGTGCTGAGGCCTCTAGCCATTGCCAGTTCACACAACTGAGTTGAAAAATACCATTCAATTTTAGCACTGACATTTCTTTTGCTAGGCAGTTCCTTCCCTCAGTTTGTTGTTGTTTATTCTTGACAAAAAAAAAAAAAAAAAAAAAAAGGAAAAATAGCAGAAACATTCTTTAAAAAGCCCAACCAATGATTCTGAGGATGCACTGACACCTGATTCATGGAAGCAGTCATTCTTTTAAGATGTTCAGTCAGCTTCCTTCATCTTTGAACTACAGCATCAACAGAGCAAAACCAGTTTCCAAGTGTTAGTTTCTAAAATGAATTCCAAAGAATAGCAGAGTACTAGGGAGGTTCTTCGAGGGCTCCACAGATGTTTGATTTGAATTCTTTAGGCTTTAACTTCTTCCAAGATTGCAATATTTACATAGCCAAATGTAATGTATTTAAATATAAACTTATGGAGGCCATTGATCAAGTATTCGTTTGGACTGATGGGTTTGTGTTTTTCTGAAAAGGAATAAATTGTAATGCTTCTCCTGACCACTTGTTAACCTGAGCTTGTAAGGCAAATAGTGATATTTACAACTCCTTGTCTGTCTTGAATAAGGATTTCCTTTATATCATATTGCCAACAATATTCAAGACAGACAAGGAGTTATAAATATTAAATATATTAAAATAATATAATATATTAAAATATTAAATAAATAAATACATCTATCTCACTTAATTGTAAGGTTAAACTGTAAGAATTCTTTTACTGCCATCTATGAGCCTGGGTTTATAGTTTTGTGTTAAAGAAAAGGAGATTGTTTTTCATTAAGTGGCTTTATAAGCAAATGAACTGAACCAGTAGAATGAATTTGCTTTATAAGCAAACTGAACCATAGAATGAATTTATCCTAATAAGATACTTCTTTATTATAAATATCTAAGTAAGGAGTTTTTAAAGAGTTCTGTAGCTAAAAGATATTTTTAGACCACTAGATTATATTATTTCCGAGTCTGTCAAGTTTTGAAATTACATGATTCTATGATATGTTTAAAATCATGAAACAAGTTAGTGATTTTGTAGTGAGGCTAGTGTTTTTCAGTGATTATAAGCTACCCTTCAGTTAGAACATTTTTGGTTTGTGTTTCAGTTATCTGTTGTTAGGTTACAAGATATCCCCAAACTCAGTGGCTTAAAACAAGTGAATTTTATTATTTTTATGATTCTGTGGATTGACTGGGTGGTCTTACTGAGGCTCACACATGTAGCTGCTTTTAGCTGGTGGAACTTCTGTGACGTGGGCTCAGCTGAACTCCTCTCTCCATGTGGTCTTGCATCTCAGCTGTCTTTATGGCATGGCAGTCTCCAGGTGGTAGTCCAAGAGAACAAGCCTTGGTGCACAAGTTTTATCAAGCTTCTGCTCACATTCTATTTGCTGAGGTTTCAGTGGCCAAAGCAAGTCCTGTGGCCAAGCCTAGAATCAGTGTGGTCGGGGAATACACAAAGACATGGATATAGGGAGGTGTGATTCACTGGGCACCATTACTGTAAAAATTTACCACAGTTTTCAATTGACAGAATTGTAAAAGGTTCTGCTAAACTGTACACGATCTGAAAATAAGACTTCTAGACTATGAGGCAGGAGGAAGGTCATTATAATGACTCCAATGAATAACCATTCCCTATGTTCACACTCTTTGCAGTATGATGCTGTCGTGTGTCCCATTAAGAGGTAGATAATATTTCTATGCCTTGAATCTTGTTGGTCTTGCAATTTGCTGTGACCAGTAGCATGTGACTGACATGATGTTGTAGGAGCTCCAGAGTCTAAGCCTCAAGATGCCTTGAAGCTTCTGCCTTCACATTCTTGGGATCTACATGCCATATAAAGAAAGATGGGCTAATCTACTGAACGATAAAGGGCCATGTGAAGAGGGAGATCCCAGTCTTCCAGTCATCACACCAAGGCCTCAAACATGTGGATGAGGCTTCACAGACTCTCCAGGCCTCCACTTATCCACCAGATGAACACAGCCACAGGAGCAAGTCCATGTGAGGCCACCCAACCATCCCCAAGATCTGTGAGAAATGGTTCGTTAGAGTGATAGATAACTGATACAGGGAGTTGATATTAACTCTTATTTACTTCTCATACTGTGGAGTAATTATTCACTTTCCTCTTTTACAAAGAAGGAAACTGAGACCCAGAAAGACTGAATTTCTTGTTGAAGTTCAGTCAGCTAAATAAGAGCGAGGACACAGGTCTGCTGACTTGTAAAATAAGAATCTTTCTGTTACATATTAAAGCTAATTTTGGAAGATTTAAAATTCAATTTTTTCTTTCTGAGTAAAGATTATTTGAATCCAACTTTTACTTACTTTCCTTTTGGGCAAAACTAACCTAAAACCTGATCCTTGGCATTATGTCCTTTGGCTGAATGTTTTCTCTTTCCTGGACTGATTTTTTTGGGCCAAATTTCTAGAAAATCCCACAGGCTTCATAAATGGAAGGGCAAGTTTGAATTCATCCCTGAGAAATAAAGGATCAGTCAGAATGGTCTGATTAAGTTGATCTTAAACCAATAGAAGGGTTTTGAAAATCTTCCTTTAAAAAAACAGCAAGAGGGGCGCCTGGGTGGCTCTGTTGGTTAAGCAAATGACTCTTGATCTCTGTTCAGGTCTTGATCTCAGGGTCTTGAGTTCAAGCTCCATATTGGGCTCCATGCAGGGTGTGGAGCCTACTTAAAAACAAACAAAACAAAAAAACAGCAAGAAAGTTCTAGTAACAAGGAACTCCTGGCCTGGAATATTTTGGCCTTATTTTTCTTCTGTGTTTTGGTTTTGATGGAATGTTTGAGTCTTACAGATTATTTTTTTGAGCTTTTGGAGTTTATATGAGATAGACATAGGTCACAGGAGTAGGCATCATTCAGTGACAGAAATGTGATGCCACTATTTATAAAATATTTTGTGCTTTCCGATGATTTAGCTGTTATAGCAATGCAAATATTACTTTAAAGATTCTGAATAATGTGGAAGGTGTGAATAAGGATAAAGATAATCTGGGGACAGGGCCATTATGAGTCAAACTTGACTGACCCAGGATGGCATATTCACTGATTCTGATTCACCAAACTCATTTTCCTCTTAAGGGCCCCACTCTGAGAGGATCAAAATCATATGCAGAGTAAAAAAAAAAAAAAAAAAAAAAAAAAAAATCCTTCTCTTGTTATTGAAGTTTTTTTCTACATAAATATTGGGAGGGCATTTTTTTGTAACCACATAAGACACAGCTAAAATAACATTGTCTGAATATTGCTGAGAGAGAAAGTGAGTTTAAGGAAGAGTTGTGTAACTTTGATCAAGAATTAATTTCTGTTTTCAGAGAAAGCTGAGTCAGAAAGTAGTTCAGGATAGTAACAAGAGCCAAAGGAAGAAAAAAGCCCTGCACACCCTCTCTCCACTTCTCCTCCAGAGGAAGCATCGGTATTCTGAGGGGAGTGTGTGGGAGCAACCAGTCCTGAGAAGGAGAGTGCCCACCAACCCACAGCAAATTAGGGTCCACGAAAATGTTTTTTCCTTCCTCTTTTTAAATGTATCTAGCTAACTGATTTTTTAGGATCTGATACATCTCAAAAGATGTTTAAAATGCTAGGAACATATATTGTATTATTTGTTTCAGAGGTACAGATCTGTGATTCAAATCTTACACAATTCACAGCACTCACCATAGCACATACCCTCCCCAATGTCTATCACCCAGCCACCCCATCCCTCCCAACCCCCACCACTCCAGCAACCTTCAGTTTGGGTTTCCTGAGATTAAGAATTCCTCACATCAGTGAGGTCATATGATACATGTCTTTCTCTGATTGACTTATTTCACTCAGCATAACACCCTCCAGTTCCATCCACGTCGTTGCAAATGGCAAGATTTCCTCCCTTTTGATGGCTGCATAATATTCCATTGTATATATATACAACATCTTCTTTATCCATTCATCTGTCGATGGACATATTGGCTCTTGCCACAGTTTGGCTATTGTGGACATTGCTGCTATAAACATTGGGGTGCACGTACCCCTTCGGATCCCTACATTTGTATCTTTGGGGTAAATACCCAGTAATGCAATTGCTGGATCGTATGGTAGCTCTATTTCCAACTTTTTGAGGAACCTCCATACTGTTTTCCAGAGTGGCTGCACCAGCTTGCATTCCCACCAACAGTGTAGGAGGGTTCCCCTTTCTCTGCATCCCCGCCAACATCTGTCGTTTCCTGACTTGTTAATTTTAGCCATTCTGACTGGTGTGAGGTGATATCTCATTGAGGTTTTGAATTGGATTTTCCTGATGCCAGGCGATGTTGAGCACTTTTTCATGTGTCTGTTGGCCATTTGGATGTCTTCTTTGGAAAAATGTCTGTTCATGTCTTCCGCCCATTTCTTGATTGGATCATTTGTTCTTTGGGTGTTGAGTTTAATAAGTTCTTCATAGATTTTGGACACTAGCCCTTTATCTGATATGTCATTTGCAAATATCTTCTCCCATTCTGTTGGTTGTCTTTTGGTTTTGTTGACTGTTTCCTCTGCTGTGCAAAAGCTTTTTATCTTGATGAAGTCCCAATAGTTCATTTTTGCCCTTGCTTCCCTTGCCTTTGGCGATGTTTCTAGGATGAAGTTGCTGTGGCTGAGGTCGAAGAGGTTGCTGCCTGTGTTCTCCTTTAGGATTTTGATGGACTCCTGTCTCAAACCATGAGAGGCTATGGACTCTGAAAAACAAACTGAGCGTTCTAGAGGGGAGGGGGGTGGGGGGATGGGTTAGCCTGGTGATGGGTATTAAAGAGGGCACGTTCTGCATGGAGCACTGGGTGTTATATGCAAACAATGAATCATGGAACACTACATAAAAAACTAATGATGTAATGTATGGTGATTAACATAACATAATAATAAAAAAAACTAAAAAAAATAAAGTCAAGGAATGGAAAAATAAATAAATAAATGATGATGTTGATGATAAAAAAAAAATGCTAGGAACAAAAGGATCTCTAAAGCATGTTATCCCCCCTGTCAGAGAAGAGGTCATGCAGTGCTAAAGGTTCCTAATGAATGTATCAGTTTCCATAAAACTAACAAATTGAAAAAATGGTTTTAGCTTGAAATAGAATGAAGTTGCATGGTGGGTCAAATAGCCTTGATTGATAAGGAGTCCAAAAACCCCTGGAGAAAATGGTGGTTAGCCAAGCTGTTCTCAGAAAGTTTAGATACTTGGTATGGGCAGTGAGACTCTCCAAAAGACAAATGGAGGGAATTGCCATCCCAGGAGGTTGCATATAGTTAACTGCAGTGGTTAATGCAAGTGTGGGGCCAGATTGGAATTGTTTGAACATTGGAGAAGGTGGAAAAATCAAGGCTGCCTCCTGTAGTTCTCTTTGTCTGCCCTAACCGGACACATCACCCAGCTTCCTTCCCTTAATGCTGAACATATATTTTAAATGTTTCAGTTAAACTTTCTGGGGCACACATATGGTTCAGCCCAGGTATGAGCTGAAGATTCACATTCAGTTTACATGTTGATTGCTGACAGATATTCCTAAATTAGTGGATATAATCTTCACTGTTTAAAAATTTCCAACAGGTAAAATAAAATTGAAAAAATTGCACATATAAGTAGTTTTTTATATTGAAAAACATTTGATTACTTGAAAATATTAGGGTTTTTAACTAAATGTTTTAGAATTACTCTGGATGCTTGGTATCACACATAATGCAACATGCGTTTGTACATCAGTTATGTTTCTCCCATTTCCTAACATTTGACTGTATTTCTTAACTCCTGCTCATTTCATGCCTCAGTCCCTAAGTCCCCACCATGATCACTAGACTAGCAAGTTTTCACTTTATATTTGCAAAACTATGGATCATTCCCATGTTAAGATTGGGGCCATTGCTACATCTGGGCTTCAAATCATTTGAGCGATTTTGATCAACATTAGTGATAATATCAGAAAATTTAAAAAGCTTGATGTTTTTTCTAAAAGTAAATGGCCTTGAGAAAACAGGCAGAAACTTTATATGAAAATAATGGGATATTTTACTACATAAAAGAAAATAAAACAAAACCCATAAACAAAATGGAAAGCTGAACAACAAACCGGGAAAAACACTTGCAACATGACCAAGAGTCCTTCTCATTAGACCTGTAGAGTCTTTTAAATCAAAACCAAAAAGGTGAACTTCCCAATAGTAAAATAGTCAAGTTACAAAAAGAAGGTGGAATATAATCCTATTTTTCTAAAATAAATATGTATACTATAATATATACAAAAAAAAAAGCACTCATAAGTGCCTGGGTGGCTCAGTTGGTTGAGTGTCTAACTCTTGGTTTTGGCTCAGGTCATGTTCTCAGGGTCTGGGGATCGAGCCTGAGGTTGGACTCCACACTCCGCAGGGAGTCTGCTTGGGGGTTCTTTCTCTTTACCTCTTCCCCACCTCCCCACTCACGCATGCTCTCTCTCTCTCTCTCTCTCTCTCTAAAATAAATAAATATATCTTTTAAAAAAACCTCAAATGAGGTTTTGGGTGATTCTGATGTTCTTTTTGATGTTTAACTGTACTTTCTAAATTCTATACAATGAGCATATGTTGCTTTTGTAACTTAACTTTTTTTCATGAAAAAAAGTGATTTTTAAAAACAATGAAAAAATACAACCACTCACATGATGTAGATGTGAGCAAAGCCTGATGCTGTATTGAGACCTTACAATTTTTCTATTACATGCTTATTTACTTGTTGTTCTGAACAGTTCTCATGGGAATATTTTTCTTAAATGTTGGGTATGCTTCGATATATATATATGAGCTACTTTGGTCTGTAGGAAGATAGTTGAGGAAGCCTGAACAATTTTGACTGTAGTTCTGCCATTAACTAGCTTTAGAGCCTTTCTCTAATCTGTAAACTGAGAGAGTTGGCCAAGGATTTTTCAAGCTCTAGCTAGTTTCTAATAAAGCTTCTTAATTTTATTTTGTAATGAGATTAATTTTCAAAAGAAACCTCAAGAAACTTGTAATAAAAATATTAGGATCTTTTTTTTCTGCTTATATTCTATGTGGTATAATTGAGGAGGCCACAGAAAATTCACATTTTTGGGCTGAAAAACTTTTTTTTTTTAAGATTTTATTTATTCATTTGAGAGAGAGAGCGAGAGAGCACAAGCAGGGGGCGCAGCAGAGGGAGAGGAAGAAGCAGATTCCCCACTGTGCGGGGAGCACGACGCGGGGCTCAATCCCAGCACCCTGGGATCATGACCTGAGCTGAAGGTAGATGCTTAACCCTCTGAGCCATCCAGGTGCCCCTGGGTTGGAAAACTCTTAAGGAATTTCTCAGTGCTGCTCCTACCTCCCAATAGGATTTTGACCTTTTTAAAAAAAATTTGCCTTTCTTTTACCATATAAGTAATATGTTTTACTTTAGAAAAGTTGGAAGAGTTAGATAATTGGAAAAAAAAGTCAGCTATAATTCTAGCACCCAGAAACAACCACTGTTAATAGCAGAGCATATGTCAAAACACACATTTACAAAAGTCTTATCAAAACATTCACAATGTTTTTTTTTTAAGATTTCATTTATTTATTTGAGAGAGAGAGAAGAGCAGGGGGAGGGGCAGAGGGACAAGCAGACTCCGTGCTGAGTGGGGAGCCCAAGCCAACCCAGATCTCGATCCCAGGACCCCAAGATCATGACCTAAGCTGAAGTCAGACACTTAACCAACTGAGCCACCCAAGTACCCCCATTCATAATCTTCTTCCTGCTATTAAATAATATATCCTAAACACTTTCCACAAGGAAATATGTATCTCTATAGTAACTTTTAATGGAACCAGATGGTCCACGTCATTAGTTGCCTTTAAATGAACCTTTAAATGGCTTTCCATTTTTCTCTATATCTGTTTTTCACTATTATAAATTACTCTACAATGAACAATTTGTAGATACATCTTTGTGCATTTGTGTTATTGATTCCTTCAGGACATATTCCAAAAAGTGGAATTTCCAAGGTAAATGAAACAAGTGTTTTTGGAGCTGTTTATTTTTATGACCAAATTGCCCGTCGGGAAGGTGATACCAATTTACACTCTTTCAAACATGATCGTTAGCATTCTTTTAAACCTTTGTCAATCTGATAGAAGAAGGAATGACTTCTCAATATTGTTTTAATATGTGCTACTCAGAGAACCAGTGAGGTAGAACATATTTTCATATATTTATCAGTGGTTTTCATTTCTCCTCTTGGAATTCCCCCATTTGGTTATCTCGCAATTCCAGGGAAGACTCCAGACTACTTTTTGGCTATGTGAGTCAGTGTGGAATTGTCCCCAATATTTCATCTTTTCACCTTATTTAAATCTGGTTTTGTCTAATCCTTAGAAAAATATTAGGAGCCTAACACTCACCCAAAAAAATTCTTTCATATGATGCTGACGTTTTCAACCCATTTTGACATCTTCTGTTTCAGTCTTTCAATAAAATGTAAAACAACCACATCTTTCAAAATGTGACAGGACAGTAATAACATTTCCAAGTTGGGGTGGGACATAGAAAGGGGCAAAAAAGATGGAATTTTCCTGGCTCAAGAGATTGAAAGGAAATGGGATTAAAGGGGTTCTTTGCTTCAGTGTTTTTCAGAACGTTTACTCTATGAATGTCCAGAGAAACTCTCCAGGAAGCAGAAAATAATATGCAAGTTTTCCCAAATGTATTTTTATCACAAGGTCATTTTTTCAGCTCTTCTCATTTGTGATACGCAGAAGCAAATGGTGGTAAAGAGTAAGGATGGACCAGTGCAGACCTTTCATGCACTGTTTGAAAAGTCAGCTCCAAATGCATGTCTCACTAATGGTGCATCAGGAGCATCATCGGTCTGTGTGAAATATGAAGTGGTGATGATAATTGTTATTTTTTTTTGAAGATTTTTTAAAAAAGATTTATTTATTTTAGAGAGAGAAAGAGAGAGAGTGTGTGTGAGCAGGGGGAGGAGCAGAGGGAGAGGGACAAGCAGACTCCGTGCTGAGCGGAGAGCCTGACGTGGAGCTGCATCCCAGGACCCTGAGATCCTGATCTGAGCTGCAATCAAGAGACGGATGTTTAACCACTGAGCCACCCATGCACCCCTGGTGATGATAATTATTATTACTCAAAAACATACCGCTACAGGATTTATGTTTGCTTAAGTGAAAGGAAGTGTCCACTTCCTCACTACACCAGAGGGTCTAGAAACTGAATACTAAAGATGCGAGGCTCCTTGGATTATCTCCTATGCCTCAGTTTCCTTATCTGTGCAGTGAAATATGCATTGAGTGAAATGTCTTTTTTTTTTTTTAAAGATTTTATTTATTTATTTGACAGAGAGAGACACAGTGAGAGAGAGAATACAAGCAGGGCGAGCTGGAGAGGCAGAAGCAGGCTTCCCGCTGAGCAGGGAGCCTGATGCGGAGCTCGATCCCAGGACCCTAGGATCATGACCTGAGCCGAAGGCAGACGCTTAACGACTGAGCCACCCAGGTGCCCCTGAGTGAAATGTCTTGCCCCGGGGCCACATATCTCAGAGTGGGAAAAATCCAGCTTCCTATCTCTAAACCGTGCCTGCTCTGCCTTACAGCCATTATCTGTGGCTGCTTTGAGCCTGGGTTCTAACGCCCAGCTGGTGTGTGGGGCACCGCCCTACTCTGAGCATACCCTGAATCAGGGTGAGGTTGTGCTGCTCCTAAGATCTGATGCATTTTATGAGACGTGCTCTCATCGGGTTACAGAGTTTATTGCAAGAGTTATTACATTTTCAAGTTTACACTTACAGAGATGATGAAGCTGATTATGACTCGTACGTAAGGCCCATAAGAATAACCATTGCTGGGAAATAAGATTTCTGTTTACACCATGAAGCACACTTCTAATGAGAGATGTGGAATTTTGCAGCTTCTCTGCTTTTGCTAAATAGATGTTTGATGAAAAGATATTTCACAGTCCAAAGCCTTATATACTTCTGACTAACTTTAAACTTAATTCGTCCCTTCTAAACCAATGTCACCTGCCCTACGGGAGGAGACTCTTGGAGAATTTTGCCATTCAGATAAAATAGGAGATGTGCATGGGCTGTAAGAAAGAGAAAGCAAAGACCAAATTCCATGTCTGGAAGCAAAGTTCCTGGAACCTGTGAGTCAGGCGGTGGAAGTTTGTACTTCATTTAGAGAACATTCCTGCTTGTGAAGAACAGAGTGCAAACTGAACCCACGTCTGGGACTCTGCACAAAACTCTTCCGATAAAGCGAAGGTGATAAAGCCCAGTACGCCCCTATTCACTATGGAAATTTCAGAGGCTTCCTTTGAGCTGCTTTCCACTGATAAGCTACTTCATGTTTTTCAAGTTCCCATAGTGAGGAAAACATTCAAGTGTGTAGTCTACAAAATTAACTGTCTGACTAAAGCCTCCGGAGGTGGGCTCTGCAACTCAACTTCCCGCCTCCCCAGACCCACGTCTGGGCCCACCCCTCCCTTCGACTCTGATCCCTTGCTGCTACCCTATAAGGATCTGCTTGAGTCCGTTTGTTCTCTTTAGTATTCTGCGAACATTCCTTGATCTTTCCTGCCGCGTATCCTTTTTCACAATGTTCCTCCCGCCTGGGATGTACTCCGTGATCTCTCTGGAGAGAAATCTGTTCCTCAGGTGCAGATAGAGCCAGGGCTTATGGGACGAATTTGGGGATCAGGCACTTTTCCAGTGCACATCAGTGTGAATAAGACGACCTTCTTCCCTTCAAGGCATTCCCACTCTAGTGAAATCCAAAGGCCTCGTGCTCACTCCTGCCCCTTGTAATCCTTTTATTGGCGAACTTAACATAGTGCTTATTCTCTAAACCTTTCTGTTTCCAGCCACCTATTAGTATTGTCTTTAGAACAGTTTCTCAAACTTCGGTCGTGGGGCTACTTCCTTCATGAAGGTGAACGAATATATTCCTTGAAGTACAAGTATTTATTTAAATATTTACTTCATATAGATTTAGTCTTTTTAAAAATTAAATTTAAGAGGAAACGTTTTATCACTATTTCATAAATAGAAAACCAGCATTACTTGCCTTAAATAAAAAGTAACTATAGAGAATACAATGAAACCTAAACATTCTTATTAAATGCTAGCAAGAAGCGAAAAGATGCTCGTAGGAGCCGTATTCGTGAAAGAAAAAACCGGAAGCAGTCCAAATGTACAGAATAGTACAAGAGATAAATAAATTGTGGTATATTCACACACTAGGAAACCACACGGCAATAAAAAAGAACAAGCTATTTTTATAACATCCAACTGGGTGACTCTTCCAGATATAATGATGAATGGAAGAAGCTAAGTATGTTCTAGATGATTCCATTTCTATGAAAATCAAGAAAGGAATTGAAGCCCGCAAGCTTGCTTTGTTAGGAGAGAGTAGAGAAGGAAGGACGACAAAATTTTAAAGATTCTTCACCATACCACATCCCCTCCTGGAATATAAGTGCCATAGGCCGGAATGCGATCTGCTTTCTCCAGTGCTGTATCCCCAGTGCCTCGAATGGTACCTGGCTAGTGTGAAATACCAGGGAAATATTTGAATAAATGAATGGATTTCCTTTGTCTGGAGGTTATCTCTGCAAAGTCATCATTCTTTTTTTTTTAAATTGAGGTATAATTGGCATATGACATTATATTAGTTTCAGGTGTACAACGTAATGATTTAATATTTGTACACACTTTTGATCACCATCAAAAGTCTAGTTACCGTTTGTCACCATATAGATTTAGAAATTTTTTTTTCTTATGATGAGAATTTTTCAGATTACTCTCTTAGCAACTTCCAAATACACAGTACAACATTATTGACTATAGTCACCATGCCATACATTACATGCCCATGGCTTATTTATTTTATAGCTGGAAGTTTGCTCCTCTTGACCCTGTTTCACCTATTGTGCGCACCTGCTAAGCCCCGTCCTGCCAGCAACCTCCATTCTATTCTCTGTATCTATGAGTGTTGTTTTCTTTGTTTATTTGTTTTGTTTTTTTAGATTCCACATACGAGTGAGATCATACAATATTTGTCTTTCTCTGTCGTGTAAAGTCCTCATTCTTGGATCTGTGTCAGCTGGGAAGTGTTGTGAATCCTGGTTTCACGTTCACTGAGGTCTGAACTGAAAGCCTTCAAGAGTCCATTTTTGCAGGTGTCTGCAGCACTCTCTAGTCCTCTGACTTCAGCCTGCACAGGCTCTTCCTCCATCGGTAGGTTCACCATCCCCAAACTCTTCTCCCAGAGTAGCTACTTGGACAAAGAACAGTTGAACTTTCATCACCAGCCCTGTCTTTCATCTTGAATACACAAAGCGCTCATGCTGGGACATATCCAAGTTTTGCTGAAGTTCTAACCTTCGCAATTAAGCCTTCCAGAGAAAGAGCCACACAGCCAGGGATGTTTCCAGGTTGGAAGACATATGGGTTTCCTTTGGCTTTGCTGGCTTTATGCTTGTGGGAAGGTAAGACCCTTTCCATAAAGAAGAAATGCTCATGCTATTTCAAAATAGAAGTAAAACCTTAGCATGCACGAGCTTTGTAGTATCCCTTTTCTTTGACATTTCGAGTGCAAGAAGCTCAAGGTAAACAGACATATGTCAAAATCAAAATAAATGAGAATTTAGGTTTGTTTTTTTTTTTTTAATTTCTACTCCGATTAATGTGATTATGTGGAAATGATGGCACGTATACATTCCTTCCCTCTGTACAGTAGCATCATGTATCACAGTTTACTTGCTTATTAGGGAATAACATCATAATTGCAAAAAGTGACATTAAACTCTCTTGCCTATGAAGAAAATTTTCAAATAGAAAAAAAAAAAAATTGTGAGTGTGTCCTTGGGTTACAAACCTTCTGGAAATTCCTCATGGACCCCAGGTTAGAAATGAAGCCTGAGCTCCTCTCTGGGCATTGGAAGTGTGTGTGGGGGGGCTTCCTCAGACACCAAAAGGCTAAGAAAACTTACCTACCAATTCACCCAGGAATAATGGCATTTTGTTAGCACAGAAGGTTCAAGAAAAGGAGCCACAGATTGAGAAGCAGTTGGTATTACTACCAGTTATAAAGATTACCTGGGTCATGTCAGTTCCTATTTTTTTTTTTTCTTTCTCTCCTTTCCTCTTCTCTACATCTCATGGGATCCAAAAACAGCATTTAGATGTTTTAGGTCATGTTAATAAAATGTGCTGAAAGGCCAAACTTACCTCTATGCCAATGGGAGACATAGAACTTTGAGAAATTTTCAGATAAAGATACTGTTCACTAGGTAAAGTGTGATACTGTTTTGCTATTTTCCTTTTATTTTATTTTACTTTTTTTCCTGTAAACACCATCCTTTCCATCCCCAGGCTCTGCTCCTGTAATCTGTCCTAAAGGTATAGATGGAGCTTGCTCTCTGTTAAACTAATTTCCAATGTACCTTACACTCCCTATTTCCTTCATACGAAGATGCCATTAATTGTAAGAAAGGTCACTGATTTGATAGGTTTTTGTTGGGGCCAGGGGATGGTGGATTACTACCATGAAGTATAGCCATTGACATTGATTATAAAATACATTCAGATTTTAGAAATGGGAAAATATGACATGTATCTTAGAGTGGATAAAATATGTTATTGCCCTTGTTAGGAAAATTGCATTTTAATGGGGGGGAATTTAAGCCTTTGATGGGTCCCTGAGAAGGACTGATGGGTATTTTCATGCAGGGTAGGGACCTTCTTTCTGCCTCTCCTACTGCATGGTGGGGCACCAGCTCTCCTTTCCTACCCTCATTTCTTGTTAAGACTGGTCTGGAGTCTGTTACTCCTTTATCATCTTATAAAATTAATAGATTGTCAAACTCTAAATCTCTTAGAGCAAAAGTGCTTAAAGAAAGTTGACAAAGCCAGATTTTTAAAATGTGATCTTCTAATGCCAGCAAAAATGTATCTTGTTAAGTTCCTCTTCTTTTCCCCAAACAAGTCTCAGTGAAAAAGCAGTATTGCAATATTTATAAGGGTCCTAGGTTACAATACATCAGCAGAGGAAAGCTTATATGAAGATAAAAATTGAAGCGTTCTTTAAAGTAATCAGTGTTCATCAAATTACCTACTCTGTTTTTACACAGTACAATAGATGAATGATATCACAAAATAATGTCAGGGCAAAAACAAACTCTAGAATTTAGAAACAAATATAAATACAGGACTTTCTTTGTAAAAGTTGTCAGCCAGTGACATTTATAGTCCAATGAGAATGAATAGCACGATGCATTTAGAGCACGTAGGTCTAAATCTGTGACAGGGCTGAGTGCTTAGTAAATGTGTCCAGTGAGTATTGTTATGAAGTTAGAAGTTGTGATGAGAGAAACTGTAGCGCTCAGAGAAACTGGAAATGTCCATCCTTCCAGGTACTGGGTCTAAAAGACACAGGTTTATTGAAGTTTCATTCACAGCTTTAAACACACAACAGAGGTGCATTGAAAAAATATTGTTCTTTCAACATGAATCCCTATATTACATGCATATGAATTCAGAAATAAGAGTTAATCATAGCTCTGGAATTGGCTTAACACTGTCAGGAGGAAGTGCAGGTTTCCCTTCTAATTAATGAGCAGAAACAGCCTTCACAGAGTATTTTTTTACTTCTTCAACATTTCACACTCAAGAGCCATAGAAAAGTATTGATAAATTCAGGTCTTTTGATTTGCAAAGTGAGTTCCTTCCTCCTCCGGGGCAAATTATCTATGAAAAGCTCTATTCTGTCGGTTGAATAATGGTGTGCTTTAAAAAGGAATGCACTGCTTGAGAAAGGGTGCAGTGTAACTCACTGAGCTCACATCAGATCCTTTGAGGTAGGTCCTTGACCTAACAGATACCTCGAGGAAGTGCTGTGGAAAAGTGTGGAGAAAAGAGGGCTTCTGAGTCAGGGTGGACAGGAACATGGGGCTCCAGAGACAGGGATAAGGCATCCCAGTGGGGACATGGGTACTGAAAAAGGAAATAGAAGGCTGATGGTCACCATTTTGCCCAAATCAACCCTGTTCACTCCTCTCTGTACATAATATGCAAATATGACAAAGATTATCATTCTATAATTATTTTTCAACCCTGCCAACTTATAACCTTGAAGGCAGAGTATTTAAGGTTTGTCAATTAATGACAACTTCTTCCCAGCTGTCTGCAGTGTGATCATTCTTTTTAGCTATGTTTCATTTCAGTTTCGTGGGAGCACTAACTCTCCCTCAATGTACGCATTAAAGCTACACTTGTAGTTAGAAAATGAGAAGCTGAATCCCCATTAGGTTTATAGTGGCCCCAGAGCTCACAAATAGATTTCCCTGCATAGTGGTTCATCTTCAGAACTGTGTTTGATGTAACATTGTCATTCCTCTTCAAAAGACAGAGAATAAGCCCAAGTGGCCGGCTGGCAAACACTAGAACAGTGGTTGTCAGTGGAGAAGGGGAAAAATTTGCTTCCAGGAGCCATCTGGCAATTATGGACACATTTGATTGTTACAACTTTGGAGAGGTGGTATGACTGACATCTTGCAGGTGTAGGCCAGGGATGTTGCTAAACATTCTGCAAGGCCAAGACAGTTCCCGCCATAACAAAAAGTTATCTGGCCCCAAATGTCAGTATTGGTGACGATGAGAAACCCCACATTAGAACTTTTGTTTGGATACAGCTTCTCTGACTTTGTAACCAAGCCTGCTCACTATACGTTGCAGAAGAGATGGTTTCCCTCCATATATCTTCAGTTTCCAAGGATCCTGGGAAGTGGAAAAGGTGAGGGCAGAACTTGATATGCTTCCAAAAAGAAAAAGGGAGGAAAAATAATTATTGATGGTTTCCTCTGCCAGGCACAGTTTGAAGTACTTTACATGCTTTAATTCACTTACTTTTAAGTACAATTCCTTGAAATAGTTTCCACATTTCATATAAAAGGAAAATAAAGGCACAGTAAAGTTAAGAAACTTGCCAAGGTCATGGTGCTGGATGGATCCAGGGCTTGGACTCACACAGATGTGTTGTTTCCTAGAAGAAAGCAGGAAAGGCGAAGAAGCCGGTTGGAACACTTTATGTTCACATTCAGGGCAGAAAGTACAACTAACCCTACTAAGAGAGATTTCTCATGAACCGTTTCCTGTCCCTTAGCCCAAGGGTATCAGCCACTCAGTCTATTAGCATCCGGGTTGCCAGGACTTTTTAAATGCAAATCACTCAGAATTATTATAGCATTTCATTGAAACTAAGACTGGTTGTAAGATGCATTATTCCTTTTATGTACCACTAAGAAAGAAAAAAAAAAAAACTCACCACAATTTATATTTGTAAGACATCATCAATTTTAAGAGATACATTATATTAAAGATACTAATGTATTTTAAAAATGTGCATTTAACAATTTAGTGCAAATGGGTTAAGCAACTCCACATGACACTAGGCTATGTTATGTAGAATAGAGTATGAGACCTGTCTCTGTCCTCAGGAAATAAAACAAAAGCCTTTTAAAGTCATTAAATGTTTAGATCTCATTTCTTAATACAAATGCAAGTTTAATGAATAATGTAGAGTCAATGATAGCTTTAGGTCTTGTTGACTTAGTAGGACTACAGAAAGAGGAAGTCCTTTTCTGTTAGAAAGAACTACACAATTTAGGTTGAAAAGATACAATTTGTGAAATCCTGTGTTTATAATCATGTAATGATATGAGAAACAGTGAGCGTGTTTTCTTCACTGTCGCTGTCAAGTTCTAGACCAGAGTAGGTTCTCAAAAATGTTAGTTGAATAAATGAAAGAATTATTTCTGTAGAATTCTTCTTTTCCTTTTGATGATTTTTTTAAAATGCAGGAATTCTTCTAGCTTCTTATGCTTGTTTCATTTTCTGTGTCTACAAAGGAGCAAAACATTGAGTTTAATTCAGGGAAAAAAGGGCCATGGAAAAGGATGCTGGAAAACAAGATGGAAGAAATCTTCCCTAGACATTTTAAAGTAAGTGCTTAGAGTCCCATTAGTCTTCTAGAGAAGAATCAGTTTAGGAATTAAAAGTGAGAGAACTTGTGCATCAGGTAACAGTATGCTGTGGTAGTACTTTGTGTCAGGGATGGATATCATCACCTTCCTTCCTTGCATTGTCCAGCGCTCCAGTTGGGAGTTCAGAAAAAGTGCTTGTTTGCTGAAAGTGACCAGATTCTCTGAAATGAAGATTTGTATTAGAGGTGTTGTTGTATTCTTTGAACTTGTAATTCTACTTCTTGAGAAAAATGATCATTTATCCAGTAGATATCTATTGAATCTTTTCTCTGTGCCAGAGACCACTCTGGGCACTGGGATCACAGTGGTGGGAAGAGCAAGAGCCTCCTTTCATGGATACTCATATTCCTGAGGGAGAAGGAGACAGACAATAAACCAGCAAACAAAAAAGAAAAAAATCAGATAATGATTTATGCATGTAGTAATGTAAATAATGTGAGTGGAAGTGGCTTCTAAGGGGCTACTTTAGATGGAATATATACAATTGGATGAGACAGTATCCAAAACACTTCAGCTTAAGACAGAGATCTGAGTGAACAGAGGGCACCAGCCCTGTGCAAATATGAAAGTAGCATTTCAGGAGGAGGAAATAGCTAGTAGAAAGGCCCATATACAGGAACAAGAATGGTCAATGTGTGGTGAACAAGGAAGAGAGTTGTGAGATGAGGGTGGGGAAGAAGGAGGAGCCAAGATCCTGTAGGGCTTTACAACCCAGGGTCTGCAGCATGAAGTTTATTACAAATATGTTGGGAAACCGTTTGTAATTTTTAAGCATGGGAATGACATTATCTGACTTTAGTTTTTAAAAGACTGTTTTTGATGCTGTATGAAGAATGCATTGTAGGGGGAGCAAGAAAGGAAGTAGAGACGTCAATTAGAAAGCTATTACAGTGGTCCAGTGGGGAGGTGACAATGACGTAGACTAGCATGGTGGCAGTGAAATAGAAGGATGCAGGATATGTTTCAGAGCCTAGTGGACAAGCCACACTGATGGATTTGACATGAGGAAACCAAAGGAATTTAAAAAAACAACTAAACATTTAACTTGGGCAGCTGGATGATCTTCCTCAATTCTAGAGCAAGAGCAGTTGCAGAGGCAGTGGGGAGGGGATTAAGAGTTTTGTTTTAGCCCGTTTACATTTGTGATGGCCTTTTAGGAGTACATGCATAGACATCAAAGAGACAGTTGAATATATGACTTAAGAATTATATGGTGATGGGTATTAAAGAGGGCACGTATCGAATGGAGCACTGGGTGTTATACACAAACAATGAATCATGGAACACTACATCAAAAACTAATAATGTAATGTATGGTGATTAACATAACATAAAAAAATTTTTAAAAATTTGCCAAAAAAAAAAAAAGAATTAAAAAAAAAGTCAGGTCTGGAGACAAAAAGCTGGAAGTCATTGTTATCTAAATGTTATTTAAAGATAAGCAGAAAGGAGGAGAAGATATGAAATAGTTTGAGGGAGTGGGAAAGCAAATGAACTAAAGAAATATAACATGAATTCTGGACCATGTTGATTGATATTTTGAGGTTCATGATCATAAATTATAAGGGATACCAGACACCACAGTTTTGTATTTTTCTCACCAATGATCAGCTACTTGGGTGCATCACAAACACATGTATATCTGGGATAGCTGGGTTTAAACAAGATTGGGGCTTTGCCAGTATTGGGAGAAAGGGGCAGGCAATGGGAATAGCAGCGCAATCTTAGCTGCGTGAGGCCACAGAAGGAATGGCTGATGATTGTATGTGGTCAGCAGCTTCTGAAATGACTCCTAACTATCCCCACTTCTTGATGTTTACAACCTTGTGTGATTCCCTTATCTGGTGTGTAGACTAGACCTAGTGACTTGCTTCTGGGGAAAGAATGTGGTTAAGATGATTGAATGTCATTTCTGAGATTAGGATACAAAAAACTGACTTCTATCTCAGTAGCATTCTTCTCATTTTCCTGCTCTAAAAAGGTAAGCTTCCATGTTGTGAGCTGTGCTATCAAGAAGTCCACCTCGCTCAGAACTTAGACTGGCCTCTGACCAGCAGCCAGTGAGAAACTGAGGTCCTCAGTCCAACAGCCTGCAAGGAAGCGAATCCTGCCAACAATCTGGAAGTAGATCCTTCTCCAGTCAAGCCTTTAGAAGAAGCCACAGCCATGGCCAATTTCCTAATTGAAGCCTTTGTCAGAGATCCTGAGCTGAAGGATCCTGCTAAGCCATGCCCACCCAGAGTCCTCATCCATAGCAAATATAAAATAGCAAATGTTTGCTGTTGTTGTTATTTTAAGATTTTATTTATTCATTTGAGAGAGAGAAAATGTTTCAGATTTACTGGCAAAAGAGAGGAACAAGTTTACAGGACAATACATACAATGTGAGCTCAGTTCTTTTTTTTTTTATTTTTTTATTATTTTTTTTTTTTATTTATTCATGAGAGTCAGAGAGAGAGAGAGAGAGAGAGGCAGAGGCAGAGGGAGAAGCAGGCTCCCCGCCTAGCAGGGAGCCCGATGCGGGACTCGATCCCGGGACCCTGGGATCATGACCTGAGCCGAAGGCAGACGCTTAACCATCTGAGCCACCCAGGCGCCCAATGTGAGCTCAGTTCTGCTAATAAAAGCTGTAGCTATCTGTATAAAAATACGAGGGGTAGGTATTACTAATGTGCTAAAAGTAATTGTCCTTGGAGAATCAGAGTAGAAGCTACATACATTTTCTTCCTTGTGCTTTTTTAGTATTTTCAAATCTCTGCAATGAACACATTTAAATGTGATTTTTTTTTAATTTTAATAAATTTTTTATTGTTATGTTAATCCCCATACATTACATCATTAGTTTTAGATGTAGTGTTCCATGATTCATTGTTTGTGCATAACACCCAGTGCTCCGTGCAGAACGTGCCCTCCTCAATACCCATCACCAGGCTAACCCATCCTCCCACCCCCCTCCCCTCTAGAACCCTCAGTTTGTTTTTCAGAGTCCATCGTCTCTCATGGTTCTTCTCCCCCTCCGATTTCCCCCCCTTCATTCTTCCCCTCCTGCTACATTCTTCTTCTTCTTTTTTTCTTTCTTAACATATGTTGCATTATTTGTTTCAGAGGTACAGATCTGAGATTCAACAGTCTTGCACAATTCACAGCGCTTACCAGAACACATACCCTCCCCAGTGTCCATCACCCAGTCACCCCATCCCTCCCACCCCACCCCCCACTCCAGCAACCCTCAGTTTGTTTCCTGAGTTAAATGTGATTTTTAAAGAGTTTAAACAAAAGTGAGATTTTTGATTATAAAGTAAGTTAGTATCCCCTCCAAAAATATACTGAAGAGTTTGTGTGGGATTCCTTGCTTGTAGTCCAACCATGGTGTCATGATCCCCATCATGAAGTCTGTGGTGTTTTGCTCAATCATGTCATGGGTGTCTCCCTGGGGATGCAGAAAGCTCTGCTGGTCACCAGCATACCTAGTCTGCCTGAGAATGAAGCTTCAGAATGTTCTCTTTCTTTTGGAGGGTTATGTTTCCCTAGGTGACAAGAAAAAAGATAGGCTGAAGCTGGAAGAGTTGCCTTTCAAAACCAGGTGAGGAAATGCTAATTGTGCTGAAAATTCATCTGACCTGGGAGCTTGCAAGTAGTCCTAAATCTAAGCTCTGATTTATGGGGCAGTTTTTAAATTAAACAAAAAATCTATATTTTCTCCTTGTTCAGAGGGTTAGTAAAGATTTCTTTTCTGGAAACATGTGCTCTCTATTAATCTCCTATAACATTATTTTTCAAAGATATTTTGGAAGTCTTTTTTTTTTTCTCCTGTGGATGGAAAGTTTTATGAAACCCTGTTTATCTTGAAAAAGTCTCTCTCCATGATACTATAGAACAGAGAGGAAAAAACACTCACTCAAAAACCAGAGCAGTGTTCATTCCAAAAAAAAAAACAAACTACTTGTTTCAATCTTTATGCAGCATCAATACAATAAGATTCTTTTTTAATGTACCTCGGTCAAGCTTACTATGCTTTAAACTGTGTTACAGAAAAAGATAAAATCTATTTTCTCTGTGTATTTCAACAGCCAGACACAATTTCATTTCTAAAAAATTCTGTATCAGATAAGATATATATGCAGCAAACAATACAAAAAGGCTAAAATATATTGCTTTTATAAATTTAACTTAATATAGTCAGTTGCAGCTGGGTAGTAACCACACACTGGAGGAGTGAACACAAAGAACAACATAAACTTTGAATGTGAATATTACACATTTTCTTTCAAATTTGGCTAAAGTAATGCTGCAGAATCCTCACTAAAAGTCAGCTCTCCCTGGTTTTGCCTTTTGTGGACCACCAAGAAACTATGAAGCCACTGTCAGGATGGAGCTCGGGCTTCTTTCTGATCTTTAGACCAGCTGTCCTTGGATATTCCCCAAACCTAGTGATGAAATCCATAGTATCAACACCTTGACCTTAGCAGTTTCTTGGTGGAAGCACACTGTCCATAGCCTTCTTGGAATTCAACCCAGAACTAAAATCACTGTCATGATTTTTGAAGCTTTATTTTATTATTTTTTAAGACTTTATTTATTTATTTATTTATTTGAGAGAGAGAGAGGGAGAAAGCGGGGGGAGGGCAGAGGGAGAGGGAGAATCTCAAGCAGACTCCTGCGGAGCCCGGCTCAGGGGAGCCCAACGCAGGGCTTGATCCCATGACCCTGAGATCATGACCTGAGCCAAAACCAAGAGTAGGAAGCTCAACTGACTAAGCCATCCAGGTGCCCCAATTTTTGAGGCTTTAAACAACTTATTATTATTATTTTCTGTTGGTAAGACAGACAGCAGTCAACTTTCCGGACAGCTGAGACAATATCCAGATAAAGGATTCCAGGTAAAGTTGCTCAGAAGCAAGTTATATATGTAGAATTCTTAATTTCCTGGAAGTTTTAGGAACTGTACACATGGTCTGTGCATTGTGTATGAATTACTTTTGTGGAAGAAGGCTCCAGCATGTCCCATGTAAATAATTAATATCGTGTATGTCCAGAACCAGCACCTGCAGGGACAGATTCCATCTGAGAACTCCTGTTTTCAAACCTGCAGGGTGTGCTGAAGACCAGGGTTATTTCAGGTTTGAGGAAATGAAAGAAATCCTGTCTTTCTTCAGATGAGAGAATGTATTTTTATTTTTATTTATTTTTATTTTTTTATTTTTTAAAAATTTTATTTATTTATTTGAGAGAGAGAGAATGAGAGAGACAGCACATGAGAGGGGGGAGGGTCAGAGGGAGAAGCAGGCTCCCTGCCGAGCAGGGAGCCCGATGTGGGACTCGATCCAGGGACTCCAGGATCATGACCTGAGCTGAAGGCAGTCGCCCAACCAACTGAGCCACCCAGGCGCCCGAGAGAATGTATTTTTAATTACTAGGTTTTCTATAGCTATTCCTTTTTCTCCTTTGGAGATTAGTGTTGCTCATCTAATAGGTCTCTTGGATATCTCCTTCAAGCCCCTTAAATCACCCTTTATGACTTCTATTTCTGTGTTTCTTTCATGTGATGTTTTTTAAAGACAGTTTTTTAGAGCACTTTTAAGTTTATAGAAAAATTGAGAGGAAGGTACATAGATTTCCTATATATTCTCTGCCCCCCACCCCCATGCATGACCTCTTCTTTTATCCATATCACTCACCAGAATATTACCATTTTTTTTAAACAAGGATGAACATACATTTACACATCATAATAACCTAAAATTCATAGTTTACCTCATGGTTCACTCTTGGTGTTGTACATTCTGTGGGTTTGGATAAATGTATAAGGACATATATCCATCATTATAATGTCATACAGAGTATTCGGATTGCTCTAAAAATCCTCTGTGCTCCGCTTCCTCATTTCCCTTCTACAGCCCCCACCCCTGTCAACCACTGATCTCTTAATGTCTCTGTTGTTTTGCCCCATTTGATTTGTGAGACAAAAATTTGAGTCGTAATAGCAACTATCTCCTTCAATTTATTTACTGATATTTTTTTAAAATTCCAAATTTTAAAATCAAAATTTTTGTTTGCTTTTCTATTCCAGAAAATCTCTTTGTTCTTATCTCAATTTGCCTTAAGTATTCTTATTATTCGAGTCATTTTCTATCTCCTCCAGCAGCTCTGTTACATTAGGGACAAATTCAGGTTTTCATTTGTTCTTCTCCATGGTTGTCAAGGTCCCTTGGATGTATGACTCTTACTTGGTAATCCAGGCTCAGTTCCAACTAGAAAGACCCAATGTATCATGTATTAGAAAGGTACTTCTAGAGTGGCTGTCCCTGCAGAGGCAACAAAAAGCAGCCCTTTTTTTCTGTACTGGGAATAGAGAAAATTCAGACCAATTGTTCAACTGATAGGAAGACTTGGTCTCCCTAGTTTGTGAATGTTCACCTCCTCTGGAGCGTCCAGGATCTTCCAGGACCAAGTTCTTCGAGCATCATGGCATTCAAATCTTAGGGGTCTCTTCTATTCCTAAGTTACCCACCAAGCCCACAGAGGAAAGAGCCCTGCAATGGCTCTATTGCTGGTACCCTTGGACCCCATGTACTTGTGACCCCTGCAGGAGAAGTAGGTGATCTTGTGCTGAAATTAGGCTAAAGAAGCATGGCAAACAGCTACCCTTTCCAGAATCCCTTTCTCTAGGGGGGAAAAAAAAGTGAGAGGATTCATTTTGAGATCATGATGTGTATGATATGGACATGCAGAAGGCTCTATTAGACTGGCATCTTCTGAACTCTAATCACTATTTATTTCTATATTTCATTAATACAGTGATGACTGATGTTCGCCGTGGTACCACTAGGAGATACTAAAGGACTTACAATATTACTAAAAAGTCAAATTATACTCAGCACATGCTTTTGTGTTGTCTGACTTTATGCTATTCGGATACTTTGAAATGTAAAATCTTGGATGATTTCCATGGTAACATTTATGAAAACCAGATTATTTGATTAATCAGAACACTTTGACAAGTTGAGAGTTTACTGGTTATTTCTATGCTAGGTCAAGTGGAGTTATTCTAAACCTTATATAATAGCATAGAATCTATTTTTAAAAGTTTTTCTGCAGAACATGATAAAACTTTCACCTTTTGCAAAATTCAGCAGGTTGAACTTCAAACTGATAACAATTGTGTTTATTTTCCTTCTTATACAAATAGGCTTTTCCTTTTCTACTCTGTGACTGTTTTCCTATTAAAGAGAGAAGGTTTTGTTTTTCAACTTCCTAGATATTTCTAGTAGAGACAATTTTTTTTTGTGCCTGAAGGCCTGAGATTTGAGTTTCTCTCTCAGCTTTAATTTGTTTCTCTTAAGAGATAAGTGATAGGAGATGAAATGGAGCAATATGAATCTAGAACACAACTTTATGGCAATGAAATATCAGAGAATCTATTATGCTATGCAACATGCAATTCTGGGCACAAGAATATGTACATTGCTGATTTCACAATGTCCTTTTCCTTATTTAATGGCTCCAAGCAAAGACATAAAGATTCTAGTTTCATGAAGTATTATCCTCAAGTGCAGGTGCTTTCTAATATTATGTACCTTACTTGCTATAAATTTGCTTTGCTTCTATTTTTCAGGCCTTTTCTAAGAAAATACTTTTATATTGGGAAGTTAGAAAAATGAATTTCTGACTTAGGTTTCAGGCTAATGAATTTCAGATATTTTGGTAACAATTTATTGAAATAAAAACATAACACTTATACACTGGTGACTTCTAACATTTTTCCCATTCTAGACCCTTTTCTTGAACTGGAAACATAAATTCAACAGCCCACTTGGCTTCTCCAGGGTTTAAGATAGCTAAGAGGTATCCTAAGTGTTGCATGTCCAAGTAGAAATATCGATGTCCCACCTGTACTAGTTTAATAGTGTTCCCTCCCAAAGTTATGTGTACCCAGAACTTCAGAAAGTAACCTCATTTGGAATAAAAGACTTTAAAATGTAATTAAGGTAAAAACTTAGGATGAGATCACCCTGGAGTAGGTGGGCCCTAAACCCAATGACGAGTGTCCTTCTAAGGGACAGAAGAGAAGAATACCGAGACATAGGGAAAGGCCATGTGAAGATGAAAGTAGGATCAGAGTTTTGCAGCCACAAGTCAAGAACTTTCAGGAGCTGTCAGAACCTGGAAGAAGCAAAGGATTCTCTCCTAGAGCCTTTGGGAAGGATGTGGCCCAGCAACTCTTGACTTCAGATTTCTGGCCTCCAAACTTGTGAAAGAATACATTTCTGATATTTTTAAGCCACATAGTTTGTTATAGTAGTCACAGAAAACGAATACACCACCCCTTCCAAAACCTGTGTTCCTCCATCTTCCAAATTCAAGGGAGTGACAACTCTAGTCTCGGAAAAGTTGAAGCCATGCCGTGACTGCGCTCTTCATCTCACATCTAAAACCCAGTTCATTAGCTAGTCTTATTGGCTTTACCCTCCAAATACAATCAGAATCCAGCTGCTCCTCACCACCACCATGACCGTAATCCTGGTTCTGGACACTATGATCCTTTGCCTGGGTCTCAGCAATAGCCCTCTGGCTGGTTCCACCCTTGCCCCTCCTTATATACAATGGACTCTTCATACAGTAGCCAGATGCTCCTTTGAAAGCTGAGTCAAGCCACTTCTCTGCTTAAAATCCCTCATGAGATGGATGGATGTCTATTTCACTGAGGGTTAGAGACAAAGATCCCGCCAACTTTTCCATCATCTGCCACCTCCCAATGCCTCAGCTCATTTTCTACCGCTCTCTTCTCCCACCTCTGCCCTGACTCTCTATCATAAACACACACACACACACACACACACACACACACACACACACTCTCACACACTCACACACATTCTGCTCCAGCTACACTGACCTCTTTGCTTATCATCCAAGGGTTTTTGCACCAGTCTTGCCTTCTGCCTGGAATGTTTGTATGGTTTTCCCATCTCTTAATCTTTTCACGTCTGCAAAGGTCACCTGAGCCTTTCTCTGACTCCTCTATAAAAATAGCCCCTATCACTCTCTCTCCCCTTCCCTCAGCTCATTCTTCTTCATTGCAGTGATCATGACTTGGCATGTTACTTTCTTATGGTCTATTCGCTGCTGTCTGCACCTCCAGCTTTGAGTCCAAACCTCCTAGAACAAGGGCTTTGTTTTGTTCAGTAGTTCAGCTGTTTTTTCCCCAGTGCCTGGCGCACAGCAAGTACTCAGTAATTATTTATTGAATGAAAGGGCAGCTCAGACTGTACCATGAGACTCCTCTGTTAAGACTTACTTTTAACACACTACAAAAAATCAGACATGTTGTCTATATGCTTTTTTATAACTGTTTGGGATTTTATTAATTGAACGAATTTTATTTAAATGTATTAAAAATTATTTTGATACAGCAGTTTGCCGACGACTGTTTGACTCAACCCATGTGTTCTCTGTCCAAAAATAATCAGACAGCTCAAAGGAAAAGATAAAAAGACTTTTCTGTCTCTCTAGAATTCTCCATTTGTGACGCAACTTCACCATTATTCTCTTAATTTGCTTTTAATTTGCTTTTAACATTTCTGTTAGCCATTAAGTTGACCCAATTAAAATGTAGCAGCCCTGATCTTTGCTCTATTTCTCTTACTTCAACGACATTAATGTTATAAGGTTTGCAACCAGAGGAGATGTTACTTCCTTCCCTCTGCATTCCCCCAGTCCTTCCTGCCCTCGGTCTGGTAACTGCACCCCCCACTAGAGCTGTCTGGGTCAAGCACACCAGTGACTTACTGATGGCTCAACTCGGGACACTCTGTCTTGATTTCTCAGCATATTTTACACTTGCAGTTTCTCCTCTTGGTTGTTTTATGGTTTTTCCCCTCCTCAGAGGCTGGCCTTCCCCCTTCTCTCCAGAGCATCTGGTCCTCCTGCTCTCTAAGCTCAGACAGAATATGGAGCCCCTGTCCTCGGAGCTCTCTACACCTCCTTGGCGGCGTCAACTCTCGCCTTCCCAAATGATATCTCCAATCCCCACCCCCACATCTGTTCCCACAGCCCCCTGTATCGGGTGGGCATCTCCTTTTGAGTGGTTTGTCACTAAAGGTATCTAAAAATAAACTTTTTCTTCTTCTCCTCCATCAGTTTCTCTCCCCATCTTTCTTTTCCTCAGCGGTTTCTCTCAGCCCTGCAGGTTCTAAACCATGGGCTTACTAAAAAATTTTTTTTCCTTGAATTTGTTTTTCACACTTGAATAGAGCATTCTATGAAGTTTTCTTCCTCAAATTGCTACTCATTCATCAATTTCGTTTTCATGTCTATATCCTTTCTTCAAACATGCTTATCACCATGAGATTAAATGGGCTTCTTGCATCTAGATTGTCCTCATTTAGCAAATACATCAAATTATTTTTTATAGAACATCTCTCTGATCATCTCATTCTCTGTCTTACGAAAAGAGGTTGAAAATCTTTCACATCTCCCTGGTCCTATATGTTACCCATACCCTGTGATCACATTTTGACATCTTGGCCTTGAACAACTGGTCCAGCCCCAGGCTTCTTGTCCAATACTCTCCTAATGCTATTTCTTTACCCAAACTTATTGCTTGAGCCAATCTGATTTCCCGTTTTCCCCTGAACCTGCCACATGCTTTCCCACCTTCGTGCTTTCATTCCGGCATCCTTTTATCTCCTCTGACCTTATGCCACCTGTCCTTTAAAACCTAGATCAATCCCCCTTCTCTGGTCCCACAGGCCTTCAAATATTTTGTCTTTGTTAGAGTTCTTTTCTAACAGTTACTGTCTGTGAGATTAATTTCAATCATTTTGTAGATATCTTTTTACAATCGCCCAAGTTTTAAGGCCCTTATGTACCTAGACTGTCTTCTATTGTTTTAATATCTTTTACGTCTCCTAGTTTAAAATGCCATCTCATTCTTGTTTTCAGTCTCTCCCTGTCCCTCTCTCACACACACACACACGTTTAATTATCTCTGCTTTGTAGCTGACTTTATTATCTCATAATTTGGGCAATAACACTTAATTTGAGTATTTAAAAAATTTTTTTTGCAAGCTGATAGTAGGAACAATACGTTGTCACTCTAGAAAACTTAGAAAATGCAGAAATTTGTGAAAAAATAGAAGTCATCCTTATCCTTCTATGACATTTGTTTTAAATATTTGTCTATCCATGAAACACATGCATCTCTAATTGTTATCATTCACTATCTATAATTTTGCATCCTTTTTTAAAATTGCGTCATGAACATTTTTTCACATCGTTGAAAACTTTCAATTCTTTCTAAATCCCTGTTGGTGGCTATGTAAGACGGGCTTGCTATGACTGCTCTCAAGGCAGTCCTTCAGTACAGGAAGTCCTGGGTAATTTCACTGTGAACACGCATGGAACAGTGTGAAGTTTTCTTTTTTGTTACTACTTCATGCTAACAATGCATGATCTTTTTACTGCAATGAAAGGGTCTCTATCTAGAGATCAAGAACTATTAGGTGAATTATTGGTCCTAAATAATAACAAAAAGGACAGATATTTCACAAGTTTATCACCAAATGTAGTTTTTAAACATCTTTTTCTTTCCTGCTGTGTATGTATGCTGACACCAGATGGGGGCAGAGTGATGCAGCGAGAGTGGGGAAGAGCGCTGTTTGGAAGCAATATGGTAGAAATCAGTTGACTAAAGAGTTTCATGTTTATAAACACAAGATTTTTTTTTTTGTAAATTTCTTTTTAAATACGAGAGATCAAATATAATAAAAAATAATTACCTAGAGTAAAGGGAAAAAGATTCTTCTACTCAGAGGCCATGTTTGCTTTGATCAACTTGGTTGTATGGCCCCATTCAGTAGTAATTATGGTCAGAGGACCTCAGAAGGGCTGCTGGCAATTGGAATCTAAGCTTTGCTACATGCACCTATGGCAACTTCTGCTACTTAACTGCTTGAGCCTCAGTTTTCCTCATAAATCAAATGGTTTCTATCTCAAGGTGTTGCGGCAAGGGTGAAATAAAAGAATGCTTGTGAAGCATAGGGCACAAGGTAAATACTCAATGTATGTTTATTATTATTGTTCTAATGGATTCTGTGGTCAACTACCTTCTCTTCCCCCCTCAAACTCCTAAATCCTAAATCCTAGAAAATAGCACAAGCAGAATAATTTTTCATGGTACATGTTCATGTACTTTGTTCAGTTCCTTGGCTATTTCTACTGCTTGTGTTACGTGTATTTTCTAAAGAATATACTTTTTCAATATGTTTTGTTTCTATTTCTGAAGTGTCATCTTATGGTTAATAAAAGTGGTTCATTGGTACCATTAATTGTCTTGTTTAATAAATGTTATTTGCTGATACCATAATTAACTCAATTTTCAATCGAGAAAATACTCCGTCTTGCTAAAATACCTGGTAAGCGCAGAGAAAATTCTGTCAAGTGGAAGTTATTCTCAATTGTAATTTTTCATATTAAAATGTGTAAATATTTCCACCCAAACTTTTGTCATTTTGACTCTAGTTAGGTAACCTTTGTTCAACAAGTATTTTTACAAGAAAAGTCTCACTAAATAAGTTCTCTCTACTTTTTTTTTTTTGAAGTTTTATCAATTTTAGATGTTATAAAACAGGCCTTCTGAATTTCATTCCATTGTGGTTCAGAAAATAAATGTATTAAGCTAAAAGTAGCTCCATCAAATGATTCTTCCTATTGGTTTAGATATTTCAAAGCATAGTGATTTAATTTTTAGTCTTTAATTTTCAACACTGAGGGTGCCTGGGTGGCTCAGTTGGTTGAGCGACTGCCTTTGGCTCAGGTCATGATCCTGGAGTCCCGGGATCGAGTCCCACATCGGGCTCCCTGCTCGGCGGGGAGTCTGCTTCTCCCTCTGACCCTCTCATGCTCGCTCTGTCTCATTCTCTCTCTCAAATAAATAAATAAAATCTTTAAAAAAATAAAAATAAAAAATAAAAAATTTTCAACACTGAGTTCTCATTGTTGAATTTGTTCAGTTCCTCCGAAATTTTATCAGGATAAATTTCAATGACTTCTTTTTTTTTCTTTCTTTTTTTGATGTAGTGTTCCATGATTCATTGTTTGCGTATAACACCCAGTGTTCCATTCAGTACGTGCCCTCTTTAATACCCATCACCAGGCTAACCCATCACCCCACCCCCCTCCCCTCTAGAACCCTCAGTTTGTTTCTCAGAGTCCATAGTCTCTCATGGTTCATCTCCCACTCCGATTTCCCCCCTTCATTTTTCCCTTCCTGCTATCTTCTTCTTCTTCTTTTTTTTTTTTTTAACATATAATGTATTATTTGTTACAGAGGTACAGGTCTGTGATTCAACAGTCTTACACAATTCACAGCACTCACCATAGCACATACCCTCTCCAATGTCTATCACCCAGCCACCCCATCCCTCCCACTTCCCACCACTCCAGCAACCTTCAGTTTGTTTCCTGAGATTAAGAATTCCTCATATCAGTGAGGTCATATGATACATGTCTTTCTCCGATTGACTTATTTCACTCAGCATAATACCCTCCAGTTCCATCCACATCGTTGCAAATGGCAAGATTTCATCCCCTTTGATGGCTGCATAATATTCCATTGTGTATATATATATATATATATATATATATATATATATATATATAAACATCTTCTTTATCCATTCATCTGTTGATGGACATCTTGGCTCTTTCCATAGTTTGGCTATTGTGGACATTGCTGCTATAAACATTGGGGTGCATGTATCCCTTCGGATCCCTACATTTGTATCTTTGTGGTAAATACCCAGTAATGCAATTGCTGGATCGTATGGTAGCTCTATTTCCAACTTTTTGAGGAACCTCCATACTGTTTTCCAGAGTGGCTGCACCAGCTTGCATTCCCACCAACAGTGTAAGAGGGTTCCCCTTTCTCTGCATCCCTGCCAACATCTATTGTTTCCTGACTTGTTAATTTTAGCCATTCTGACTGGTGTGAGGTGATATCTCATTGAGGTTTTGAATTGGATTTCCCTGATGCCAAGTGATGTTGAGTACTTTTTCATGTGTCTGTTGGTCATTTGGATGTCTTCTTTGGAAAAATGTCTGTTCATGTCTTCTGCCCATTTCTTCGTTGGATCATTTGTTCTTTGGGTGTTGAGTTTAATAAGTTCTTTATAGATTTTGGATACTAGCCCTTTATCTGATATGTCATTTGCAAATATCTTCTCCCATTCTGTTGGTTGTCTTTTGGTTTTGTTGACTGTTTCTTTTGCTGTGCAAAAGCTTTTTATCTTGATGAAGTCCCAATAGTTCATTTTTGCCCTTGCTTCCCTTGCCTTTGGCGATGTTTCTTCTTCTAGGAAGAAGTTGCTGTGGCTGAGGTCGAAGAGGTTGCTGCCTGTGATCTCCTATAGGATTTTGATGGACTCCTGGCTCACATTTAGGTCTTTCAACCATTTGGAGTCTATTTCTGTGTGTGGTGTAAGGAAATGGTCCAGTTTGATTCTTCTGCATGTGGCTGTCCAATTTTCCCAACACCATTTGTTGAGGAGACTGTCTTTTTTTCCATTGGACCTTCTTTCCTGCTTTGTCGAAGATTAGTTGACCATAGAGTTGAGGGTCCATTTCTGGGCTGTCTATTCTGTTCCATTGATCGATGTGTCTGTTTTTGTGCCAGTACCATACTGTCTTGATGATGACAGCTTTGTAATAGAGCTTGAAGTCCAGAATTGTGATGCCACCAGCTTTGCTTTTCTTTTTCAACATTCCTCTGGCTATGCGGGGTCTTTTCTGGTTCCATACAAATTTTAGGATTATTTGTTCCATTTCTTTGAAAAAAGTGGATGGTATTTTGATGGGGATTGCATTAAATGTGTAGATTGCTCTAGGTAGCATTGACATCTTCACAATATTTGTTCTTCCAATCCATGAGCATGGAACATTTTTCCATTTCTTTGTGTCTTCCTCAATTTCTTTCATGAGTATTTTATAGTTTTCTGAGTACAGATCCTTTGCCTCTTTGGTTAGATTTATTCCTAGGTATCTTATGGTTTTGGGTGCAATTGTAAATGGGATTGACTCCTTAATTTCTCTTTCTTCTGTCTTGTTATTGGTGTATAGGAATGCCACTGATTTCTGTGCATTGATTTTATATCCTGCCACTTTACTGAATTCCTGTATGGGTTCTAGCAGTTTTGGGGTGCAGTCTTTTGGGTTTTCCACATAAAGTATCATATCATCTGCAAAGAGTGAGAGTTTGACTTCTTCTTTGCCAATTCGGATGCCTTTTATTTCTTTTTGTTGTCTGATTGCTGTGGCTGGGACTTCTAATACTATGTTGAATAGCAGTGGTGATAGTGGACATCCCTGCCGTGTTCCTGACCTTAGGGGGAAAGCTCTCAGTGTTTCCCCATTGAGAATGATATTTGCTGTGGGTTTTTCATAGATGGCTTTTACGATATTGAGGTATGTACCCTCTATCCCTATACTCTGAAGAGTTTTGATCAAGAAAGAATGCTGTACTTTGTCAAATGCTTTTGCTGCATCTATTGAGAGGATCATATGATTCTTGTTCTTTCTTTTATTAATGTATTATATCACACTGATTGATTTGCGGATGTTGAACCAACCTTGCAGCCCAGGGATAAATCCCACTTGGTCGTGGTGAATAATCCTTTTAATGTACTGTTGGATCCTACTGGCTAGTATTTTGGTGAGAATTTTTGTATCCATGTTCATCAAGGATATTGGTCTGTAGTTCTTTTTGATGGGGTCTTTGTCTGATTTTGGGATCAAGGTAATGGTGGCCTCGTAAATGGAGTTTGGAAGTTTTCCTTCCATTTCTATTTTTTGGAACAGTTTCAGAAGAATAGGTATTAATTCTTCTTTAAATGTTTGGTAGAATTCCCCTGGGAAGCCATCTGGCCCTTGGCTTTTGTTTGTTGGGAGATTTTTGATGACTGCTTCAATTTCCTTAGTGCTTATAGGTCTGTTCAGGTTTTCTCTTTCTTCCTGGTTCAGTTTTGGTAGTTTATACATCTCTAGGAATGCATCCATTTCTTCCAGATTATCTAATTTGCTGGTATATAGTAGCTCATAATATGTTCTTAGAATTGTTTGTATTTCTTTGGTGTTGGTTGTGATCTCTCCTCTTTCATTCATGATTTTATTTATTTGGGTCCTTTCTCTTTTCTTTTTGATAAGTCTGGCCAGGGGTTTATCAATCTTGTTAATACTTTCAAAGAACCCACTCCTAGTTTCATTGATCTGTTCTACTGTTCTTTTGGTTTCTATTTCATTGATTTCTGCTCTGATCTTTATTATTTCTCTTCTCCTGCTGGGCTTAAGCTTTATTTGCTGTTCTTTCTCCAACTCCTTTAGGTGTAGCGTCAGGTTGTGTATTTGAGACCTTTCTTGTTTCTTGAGAAAGGCTTGTATTATTATATACTTTCCTCTTAGGACTGCCTTTGCTGCATCCCTAATATTTTGAACAGTTGTGTTTTCATTTTCATTGGTTTCCATGAATTTTTTTAATTCTTCTTTAATTTCCTGGTTGACCCATTCATTCTTTCATAGGACGCTCTTTAACCTCCATGTATTTGAGTTCTTTCCGACTTTCCTCTTGCGATTGAGTTCTAGTTTCAAAGCATTGTGGTCTGAAAATATGCAGGGAATGATCCCAATTTTGGTACCAGTTGAGACCTGATTTGTGACCCAGGATGTGATCTTTTCTGGACAATGTTCCATGGGCACTAGAGAAGAATGTGTATTCTGTTGCTTTGGGATGGAATGTTCTGAATATATCTGTGAAGTCCATTTGGTCCAGAGTGTCATTTAAAGTCTTTATTTCCTTGTTGATCTTTTGCTTAGATGATCTGTCCATTCCAGTGAGGGAGGTGTTAAAGTCCCCCACTATTATTGTATTGTTATTGATGTGTTTCTTTGCTTTTGTTATTAATTGGCTTATATAATTGGCTGCTCCCATGTTAGGGGCATAGATATTTACAACTGTTAGATTTTCTTGTTGGATAGACCCTTTAAGTATGACATAGTGTCCTTCCTCATCTCTTATTACAGTCTTTGGTTTAAAATCTAATGTGTCTGATATAAGGATTGCCACCCCAGCTTTCTTTTGGTGTCCATTAGCATGGTAAATGGTTTTCCACCCCCTCACTTTCAATCTGGGGGTGTCTTTGGGTCTAAAATGAGTCTCTTGCAGACAGCATATTGATGAATCTTGGTTTTTTTATCCAATCTGATAGCCTGTGTCTTTTGATTGGGGCATTTAGCCCATTTACATTCAGGGTAACTATTGAAAGATATGAATTTAGTGTCATTGTATTGCCTGTAAGGTGACTGTTACTGTATATTGTCTGTGTTCCTTTCTGGTCTATGTTACTTTTAGGCTCTCTCTTTGCTTAGAGGACCCCTTTCAATATTTCTTGTAAGGCTGGTTTTGTGTTTGCAAATTCCTTTAGTTTTTGTTTGTCCTGGAAGCTTTTTATCTCTCCTATTTTCAAAGATAGCCTAGCTTGATATAGTATTCTTGGCTGAATATTTTTCTCATTTAGTGCTCTGAATATATCCTTACAGTCCTTTCTGGCCTGCCAGGTCTCTGTGGATAGGTCTGTTGCCAATCTATTGTTTCTACCATTGTAGGTTACAGATCTCTTCTTTTTTTTGAGGTGATTTTTTCCGCCTTGTCATTTTGTCCAGAGGAGAATAAATGAATGAGAGAACAAAATGCTAACAGGGTAACAATGTCCCCAGAAAATATACCCTAAACAAATCAGAAGAGACCTGAAACTGGGGGAAAAGAAAGGGAAAGAAAGAAAAAAGAAAAAGAAAAAGATAAAAATAAACAAACAAAAATAAAACAAAACAAAAAAACAGAATACGATCAAATATGATCAGGCTGGTGCATAGATCAGTGCCACACACTAGATTTTGGGCGTATTTTGGTCTGTTAGAAGAAACTGCCTCCCAAAATTTTAAAGAAAGAAAAACTTATATAGGTACAAAAATAAGGGTGTAAAGATGAAAATTAATAAGATAGGAAGTTGGTTGAAAAAAGAAAGAAGAGGATTTAAACAAAGAAAGGGAGAGAATGTGATCAGGGAGGAGACTGGAACAAAGCCATACACTAGAGATTTAGGGTATATCTTGGTCTGTTAGAAGAAACTGTATCCCAAAATTTTAAAGAGAGAACAACTTATATATATATACCAAAAATAAGGTTAACTACTATGAAGGGATAGACTATGACTCTAAAAATGAAAAAATAAAAAAGATTTTTTAAAAAAGGGATTGATAAGATGTGGTTGAAAAAGGGAAAAAGAAAAATTCAAAAAGAAAAAAAGAAAAAGAAAGTTAAAAAAAAATTAACTTTGAAAGACTAAAGAATCATGGTAAAAAAGCCATGAATTCTATATGCAGCAGTCCCCTAGCATTGGAGTTCTGCCATTCTCATTGATGGGTAAACTTGGTCTTGGCTGGCTGTTCTTGCTGACCTTCTGGGGGAGGGGCCTGTTGCCGTGGTTCCCAAATGTCTCTGCCGGAGGCGGAATTGCCCCGCCCTTGCCGGTCCGGGCTAAGTAATCTGCTCGGGTTTGCTCTCCGGAGCTTTTGTTCCCTGCAAGCTTTCCCTACAGCTTTGGAGGCGGAGAATGAAATGGCAGCCTCCCAATCTCCGTCCCGGAGGAGCCGAGAACTCGGGCCCCGCTCCTCAGTGCGCCCCCAGAGAAAAGCCATCAGTCACTCCCGTCTCCCCGGTCTCTGGCCGCACTCTGTGCTCACCCGGCCTGTGACTGAGCATTTCTATCTCTGGCACCCGACTCAGTGTGGAGTCTCCAAACCCAGCAGATCCCTGCGGTTGCGCTCCCGTGCTGCTCCTCCAGGGGGAGGAAGGGGAGTCTCCCCGGATCTGCCGCTTGTTGGGTCCCTGCTGGAGGAGCAGTGGCCCGACTGTGCTGCGGATCACGGTTTATGGCAACCCCGAGCTGAGAGGTCGCACCTCGGCTCCGTCTCTGCAGCCGGCTTCCCCGCTCCGATACCTGGGAGCTCTTCCGCACTCAGGCACCCCCGGTCTTTCTGTGACCCCGAGGGTCCTGAGACCACACTGTCCCGCGAGGGTTCCACCCCCCACTTAGCCACTGGAGCGACGTCCCTCAGCGGAGCCGACTTCTAAAAGTTCCGATTTTGTGCTCCGAGGCTCTATCACTTGCCAGAAGCGGCCAATGGAGGCCCCCTCCCCCGCCGTCTATCCTCCCGAATATTGCCTCGGATTCACTTCTCCGCTCGTCCTACCTTCCAGAAAGTGGTCGCTTTTCTGTTCAGAGAGTTGCTGCTATTCTTTTCTTCGATCTCCTGTTGGTTTCTCAGGTGTTCAGAATGGTTTGATCCCTATCTATTTGAATTCCTGGGACCAGATGAAATTTAGGTGTCCTACTCCTCCGCCATCTTGCTCGCAATCCTCAATGACTTCTTGTTTATAGTTTTGTTTTCAAAAATTGAAATTCTCTGGAAGCCAAACTTTATTGATATACCATCCATTGAATAGTTTGACTAAAGATATATGATTTTCAACAAAATACAACCTAAATTTTGATAACTCATTTAGAAAATGCTTAATATTATTGTAAGATAGAGCTCACCACCTTGAAGAGCATAGATGTAAACTGCATGGATCCATTTACATGAAGATTTTCTTCAATAAGTACAGTACAGTATTATAAATGTATTTTTCCTTCCTTACGATTTTCTTAATAACATTTTCTTTTCTGTGGCATACCTTAATGCAAGAATACAGTATATGACACATATAACATACAAAATATGTGTTAATCAACTCTTCCCAGTCAGCCATAGGCTATTAGTAGTTAAGTTTTTTGGGGAGTCAAAATTATGCATGGATTTTTGACTGTGTGTGGGGAACGGTGCCCCAACCCCTGTGTTGCTCAAGGGTCAACTGTACTTAGGTAGATTTATGAAGAAATTCTTCCAATGTTCAAACCTTTTTAAAATCTAAATTATGATTGATAAAAAAAGAGAAGTATATTTAAAAATTCAGCGTATTTTCATCACAAAATATTTGGAGAGTAATTGCTTTAACTGCATTTATAGAAAAATACTTGTGTATTTTGACATCTATAGCTTTTCGTAGAATGCTGTCACTTGTTTGGCTACAGTTAAGATTTGTGTGCACCACACAAGTAATTCCAAGCACATTTCAGCTCTATAGATTTCTTAATTTAGGAATAACATTTTTACCATGGCATTATGCTCCACAAAAATCATATCATATTATCACTGTAAAAAAATAAATCACACACACTGTAAAAAAGAATATCAAACATAAAACTTTGCCTTCAGCATTGAATCTTTAAACTAAATTCATAATAGTACTGAATGCTTTATCTTTGATTGAATCAATTTCCAAAACTTTCATTTGGATTCCATGAATTAGAACGTCCAAAAAAATTGAACATTATCGGAATCAGCTTCATTGATTTTCCATCTGAAGCATCCGATGACGTTGATATAAAACTGGCTCCATATTGTTTTCAATGTTCTTCTGTCAATAGAGCCAAGACATTAGCAACACTTTGCTATTTTTCATATGCAAAGAAAACCTGGTATTGAAAAGACGTGAAATTAACTTAGAAAGCTCTATCATTTGATTTGAATAAAAAGCCATGCTTCACAGAGTGATGATATACTCCAGTACCTACAAATGCATTTATTAAATCATCATTGTGGGGCAGTCTTTTGAAATAAATACAAATAACTTTTAAAGTTGATGCTGACATATGGTAGATTTGAGTCTTGTAGTTATGTGGTCAGTGTTATTTCTATGGTCTCCAATGTGGGCGGTCAATATTGAGAAACATTTTGCACAGGTCACACATTCCATCTTAAGATATGGAAATTTGGTTCAATTGATTAAGCATGCACTTTTTTATTGAACTCATTAACTATGGGAAGGCTTTAATGAAAAATACTAAAAATATCAAATAATAATATAAATAGTTGTTGATTGATATCATAAAGCAAACTAATAAAACTATCCTAGAAAAATCAGACAATTGTATACACTCTATAGCAGAACTGCTCAGGTTCTATTTCCTCTACTTCTTTTGTGTTCATTTAAGTTATAACTTCCCACAAATCCCATTGATCCTACTAACTGGTAGCCTGCTAGGTTCCTGTATTTCACAGGCTACAGAGCAGACCTCAGCATAACTGACTGGCACACCCAATGGCAGGCAGAAGAAGCATCACCCAGTCCTCACACCACCATCCATCTCCAGTCTGTGTTGTCTGAACAAGCCTCATTACATCATCAAGCATTCTTGACCAGGAGGTGTTAATCATAGTGTCTGGGTGGGATTAGGAGAGGAGAGATGGTTTCTCGCTGGTTGTCTTTCTGATTTAACCACATGTTCAAGTGAGCATCATTCTCACTGCACACTTGTCTCTCACACACTGCTGGACAAGACCCTGGCAGAAGCTTCAAGTTCAAAGGGGAGTTCTACTTTGAACTCTTGTTCAAATTCAATGCTCAGTACTCATCCTAGCTTATTGCAATACAACCAAAAACATCAGGGACAAATGCTAAACACAACAGGACTTTGGGACAACAGGAGTTAACCAGGCCTGTGTCAGAGAAGCAGGACATGTGTTTGAGGTAGACATAAGTGATTTATCCATGCCACTTTCCTGCTTCCCTCTGGCTCCTATTATCCCACTTCTCTACTTCTCCTAAATGCCTTTTCATTTTAGGAATAGTGACTTGGCTCCTTCTCTCTTTTTCTTAGCTTTTTATGAACAATAAAATCCAGCTTCTTCCCAGCTTGATGATTTAGAGCTTTGCTTTACAGGTTTTATGATAGCTTTAACTCAGCCTTTTAAAAGATTTTTTTACTCAAAAAGAAAGTTAAGTCATGTGATTGAAAAAAAACTCTAAAAATAGAAACACACTTGATGTTTTAATGTGTTTACTACAGGTACCTTTATATGTTCCTCAAAGCAGGTAGAATTAGCAGTAGAAATGAAAATGGAAGGAGTAAGAGACATGTTAAGTTTTCCTATGCCTGAAAACTGTATTTTAAAGTTGGCCATACCTCAGAGAAAGCTAGTTTCATGACACTTTATTAATTTGCTTTTATGTTGCTTTGTAAATGTGTTATATACTTCAGTGTATTTTTTCTCCAACTAGACTGTAGACTCTTTTGAGAGCTTTTTATCATGTCGGTATTACTCCATAGATTTTAGTATAGTTCCTATATTTATTTAGTCCCTGTATTTACTGACTGAACAGTCAATAAACTCTCTCTTACTCACTGTTTTTACCTGTAAATGGAATCCATTCATCTTTTTTCATTGAATTATCATCTTCTTGAATCCGTCAGTGAGCAGAGAAATGAGGCACATATTTAACTCTTGAGCATGAGGAATATGCCAAACAGGAAGCAATGCTTTTTCAATAAGGTATGTGAGGTTGATTAGACTTACTCCCTACTGTAATTCAACTTCTTTTATTGAATTACAATTTACAACTGTCAAGTGCATAATCTTAACTTTATAGTACAATGACTTTTTCAGAAATGTACACACCCATGTAACCACTAAGGTCAAGATGTAGATAATTTCTAGCACCTGGAAGCCCATATCTTCTACCGCCCAGTCAGTACTCCCCATAATATCAACAACATTCTGATTTCTTTCATCCTACATTCATTTTGTTTGCCTGTGAATAAATAAACGGAATCACAGCATATCTATCCCTTGGTGTCTGGCTTCTTACTTTTTAAAAGTCAAAAGTCTAACTGAATTATATAACATGCAATAAAGTGTTTACTGAATTTTTACTAAGTGAACCAGCACCCAGAATCTAAGTGATCAGCACCCAGAATCAAGAATAACATAACTAGCACTCTAGGTTCTCCCATTAGACCCCTTCTAGTCAGTTCTTCAATGTCAAGGCTAACCACTTTCCTGACTTCTAATACCATAGATCAGTTTTGCATGTTTTTGAACTTTATATAAATGGAACCAGAGTATTTACACTTCTGTGTTTGACTTCTTTCACCCAGAGCTGTATTTGGTAGATTCATCTATGTTATGCATATAGTTGTAGTTTATTCTTTTATATTTCTGTTCAGTATTCCATTGTATGAACATACCATCAATTAAAAAAAATCGGTTTTGGGGAAACATTTGGATTCTTCCCAGTTTGATGTTATTATGCATAATGCTGCTACAAATAGTCTTGCTCATGTCTTTTTGTGAACTATAGGTGCATTACTGTTGGATATATATATAGTAGTGGAATTGCAAATGTTCATGTTTGGAAAATATTGCCAGTTTTCCAAAATAATTATTAATTTACATTTACATTGGGCATTATATGGAAGTTTCAATCATTCTATATCCTTGGATATAGTGGTGTGCTGATAAATCAGCTCTTTGGGGACAAAAAGAGCCATGATTTGTAGTGTTTGCCAATTTTGTGATGTAAATTCTCCCACCATGGCCAATGTCAAGCTACCAACATGACATTACTAAATGAAAGTTGAGAACAGATGTGGATGTCCTGCTCAAGCACACCCTTGGTTCTTTGCCTTTTTCATGTTAACCACTCTTTTGAATGGGTTGCACATTCTGATTTAAAATTTCCTTCCCTGGATGATTTAAAAGGTGAATATATTCTCTTAGACTTAGTGATCATTTGGATTTCTTCTTTTTGAAGTGGTTGTTCAAAACTTTTGCTCATTTTATGTTGGAGGTCTTTTTTAAAATTAATTTTTAGTCCTTTATATACTCTGGATAAAAGTCTTTCTCAGATACATGTGTTGCAAATATACTCTCCTACTCTGTGGATTGCCTTTATGTTTTCTTAGTTGTATCTTTTGATAAACAGAGGTTTTTGCTTTAAATGCAGTTTAACTTAACAATTATTTCATCTATAGTTAGAAATTCATGTGCCTAGTTTGAGAAATCTTCACTTACCAAAATTTATGATGATATTTTCTTGTGTTTTCATCCACATATTTGCTTTATCTTTCACATTTAGACATTAAATCCACTTGAAATTTATTTCGTGTATGGTTTGAAGTAGATGTCAAGATCTGTTGTTTTCCATGTGGGTATCCATCTTATGGAAGAGATTGTTCCTTTCCCACTGCATTTCAGTGGCAACTTTGTCATAAATTAGTTCATTATTTACATGTGAATCTTTCTCTAAATTACTTTGTTTCATTGATCTATTTGTCTATCTTTGTGCCAACCTGTCTTTGTTATTATAGATCTTATCAGGTCTTGATACATGGTTCTGTTATTTTATTCTTCCTTATTTATATATTGTTTTGGTTTGTTTTAGTGAACTATTTCTATAAAAGTACTGGATAACAAACCACCCTAACATTTTGTGGTATTCAACAGTAAGCATTTATTCTTGGGATGTCTGGGTGGCTCAGTCGGTTAAGCATCTGCCTTTGGCTCAGGTCATGATACATCGGGCTCTCTGCTCAGCAGGGAGCCGGCTTCTCCCTCTCCCTCTACCTTTTGCTCCCCCTGATTGTGCTCTCTCTCTCTGGCAAATAAATAAATAAAAAATCTAAAAAAAAAAAAGAAAAAAAAGCATTTGCTCTTGTGCTCCTGGATCTGTGGATTGGATTTGATGGCTTTCCTTCAGCCTGCAGGTAGGTAGGTGGGTTAGGATGGCCCTGCTCCATTGATTTCATTCTGGAACCCAGGCTGAAGAGGTAGTGGTTACCTAGAGTTTGTTCTCATGGTAATGGCAAAATACTAGAGATAAAACTCATCCATACAAACTCATTTCATGCTTCTGCTTTCATGACAGCCTCTAATATCTCATTGTCCTATGCAAGTCACATAGCCAAGCCCCAAAGTCAAGAGTCCAGAAAGTAAATTATGTTCATGTGAGGTTAGCAGAAGAGTGTGGATATATAATATTACTATGGAGAGTAAAGAACAGGAGTTGATATATGAATATACCACCATTGCCTTGGCTATTTTTGGCTTTTTGTATTTTCATATAAATTGTAATATCATGTCAACTTTCCAAAATTAACTGTTGGGGTTTTGACTAACATTACATTGAATTCATAGATCAATTTCATAGTTATTGATATCTTTACAAGAACATGATATATCCTTCCATTGATTTAAATATTTAATTTCTCTCACCAACGTTTTATAGTTTTCAGGGTAGAGGACTTACACATCTTTTATTAAATTTATTCCTTGCTAGTTGATGTAGTTGATGCTATTTTGAATAATATCTTTTTAAGAATTTAGGTGTTTGTTTTTATTTTTTCTTCTGAGATATAAACACATATTTAAAAAAATATTGAGCCCATATTCAGTGATCTCACTGAATTCCTTATTAATACTAACCATCTGCTATACGTTCTTTTGGATTTTTTACAATCACAATTTTATCTTCCGTTAATAGTGATAGTTTTATTTCTTTTTTCATTACATATATTTATATTATATTTTATTATATATTTTTTCATATTGCATATATATACATATATAATTTTCTTGCTTTATCACACTTTATCATATTAACTAGAACCTCCAGTACAATGTTGCATACCATTGGTGGTAGCAAATATGTTTGCTCTGTTTTTTTTTTAATTTTTATTATTTTTTATTAAGTTTTTAATTTTAATTCCAGTGGAGTTAACATACAGTGTTGTATTAGTTTCAGGTGTACAATATAGTGATTCAACAATTCTATACATTGTTCAGTGCTCATCATGATAAGTATATTCTTTTTTTTTTAAAGATTTTATTTATTTATTTGACAGAGAGACACAGCGAGAGCGGGAACACAAGCAGGGGGAGTGGGAGAGGGAGAAGCAGGCTTCCCGCGGAGCAGGGAGCCCGATGCGGGGCTCGATCCCAGGACCCTGAGATCATGACCTGAGCCGAAGGCAGACGCTTAACGAATGAGCCACCCAGGCGCCCCATGATAAGTATATTCTTAATCCCCTTCACCTATTTCACCCCTCCCCCACACCCACCTCCCCTCTGATATGTTTTATTTTAAATAAGTACCCTCAGTTAAAGTTTTTTTTTTCAACAAGAACATTTTTTTTTTTTTTTAAAGATTTTATTTATTTATTTGAGAGAGAGAGCACATGAGAGTGGGGAGGGTCAGAGGGAGAAGCAGACTCCCTGCCGAGCAGGGAGCCCGATGCGGGACTCGATCCCGGGACTCCAGGATCATGACCTGAGCCGAAGGCAGTCGCTTAACCAACTGAGCCACCCAGGCGCCCTCAACAAGAACATTTTTTACTTGAAGCCTACTTCAGAATACATGGTTTTAAAAGGTATATATAAAACATTCCATTCAGGAAAAACAGAATACACATTTTCTTCACATACACACTGAAGAATCCCCTGGATAAATCACATAAAAAGAGGGATGACAACTACTACAAATTCAAGAAGACTGAAATCATACCAAGTATATTTTCCACCCACAATGGTATAAAATGAAAGATCAACAATAAAACAAAGCTGGAAAATCTATACATAAATATTAAATATTTAATATATAAATATTAAAAAAATACACTACTCCACAAGCAATGGGCTACATAAAAAATCAAAAGGCAAATCAAAATATGCCTTCAAACAAAAGAAAAAGAAAACACAATATTCCAAAACCTATGGGATGCAGCAAAAGCAGATGTTAGAGTGAAATTCATACTATCAATGCTTGTATTAAGAAAAGAAGTTCAAATAAACAACTTAACATTATACCACAGGAACTAGAAAAAGAAGAAACTTAGCTGAAATTTAGTGGAGAAAGGAAATAACAAAGAAAAGTCAGAAATAAATAAACTAGAGACCAGAATAAACAATAACATAACATTGAAAGTAATGGCCAGTTTTTCCAAAAACAAAAAATAAACAAAATTGACAATGCTTTAACTTCATTAACTAAGGAAAAACCCTCCAATACAGTGTTGCATACCAGTGGTGATAGCAAATATCTTTGCCCTGTTTTTGAACTCGGAAGAAAAGCTCACGGTATTTAGCATTAAGTCTAATGTTTATGATAGCTGATTTATAAATAACTTGTAAGGTTAAAAAAGTTAATTCCTTAAATATAAATATAGCTTGAAGTTATATATACTTTGCCAAGAGTCACTGTCTATGTAGTGTATCTTTCTTTTTTAATTGTTTTTTAATTTTAATTCCGGTATAGTTAACATACAATGTTATATTAGTTTCAGGTGTACAATATAGTGATTCAACAATTCTGTACATTACTCAGTGCTCATCAAAGTAAGTGTATTCTTAATCCTCTTCACCTGTTTCACCCATCCCCCCACCTCCTCTCTGGCAACCATCAGTTTGTTCTCTATAGTTAAGAGTATGTTTCTTGGTTTGTCTCTCTTTCCTTTTTTTTCTTCTTTGCTTACTTGTTTTGTTTCTTAAATTCCACATATGAGTGAAATCATATGGTATCTTTCATCATCCCAAACTGAAACTCCGTATTCATTAAACAATAACTCTCTATTCTCCCTTCTCTGGCCTCTATAATAACCACTATTCTACTTTCTCTCTTGATGAATTTGACATATAAGTGGAATCATACAATATTTGTCTCTTTGTGTGTGGCTTATTTTAGTTATTATAATGCCCTCAGGGTTCATCCATGTTGTAGCATGTTCATTTCTTTCCAAGGTTTCTTTTTCTTTTTAAGGTTGAATACTATTCCATTGTAGAGAGATACTGTATTTTATTCATTTATTTCATTTCTTTTTAAGAATTCCATTTCTTTTTAAGGTTGAATACTATTCTATTGTAGATAGATACTGCATTTTATTCATTTATTGGTTGATATTTGAGTTGTTTCTACTTTTTGGCTGTTGTGAATGATGCTTCTATCAAAATTGGTGTATACACATTTGCTCATGTCCCTGCTTTCAGTTCTTTTGTGTATATAACCAGAAGTGAAATTGTTGGATCATAGGGTAATTCTATGTTTAATTTTTTGAGGAATTGCACACTGTTTTTCATAGTAGTTGAACCACTTTACTTTCCCATCAGCAATGTATAAGGGTTTCAATATTTCCAATATTTCCATATCCTTATCAACACTTGTTATTTTCTGTTTTTTTAAATAAATGTCATACTAATGAATATGAAGTGGTATCTCATTGTGGTTTTGATTTGTATTTCCCTAATGATAAATGATATTGAGTGGTTTTTTTAAAAAGATTTTATTTATTTATTTATTTATTGACACAGAGAGAGGGAGTACAAGCAGGCAGAGCGGCAGGCAGAGGGAGAGAGAGAAGCAGGCTCCCTGCGGAGCAGGGAGCCCAATGTGGGGCTCGATTCCAGGACCCTGGGATCATGACCTGAGCTGAAGGCAGATGCTTAACTGACTGAGCCACCCAGGCACCCCAATATTGAATGTTTTCTCTGTGCTTATTAGCTATTTGTATACCTCCATTGGAAAAATGTGTATTCAAGTATTGCCTGATTTTTAATAGAATTGTTTCTTTTTTTTTGGTTGTCAAGCTGTAGGAGTTCTTTACATACTCTTTATATTAATCCCTTTCATATATTGATTTGCAAATATTTTCTCTCATTTTAGGGTTGCTTTTTCACTTTCTTGATAGTACCTTTTGATCACCTTCTTGAGAGTACCTTTAAATTTTGATGAAGTCCAGTTTGTGAATCTTTGATATCATTACACTGAAAATAAAATTTTCAAGTTATTATATTGCAGCAGATTAGATCCAGTTGACAAACGTCCCGCTTTCTACTCTTGTGTGTGTGTGTGTGTATACACACAAAAGTATAAAAGCCTCTGAGAAGGGAAAAATGACCATTATAAAATCTATGCAATTTGCTTCAGAGAATAGGAATGTCTATCACCTCAGTTTTACACACAATGTCACAACCTGTTCTTTTGGTGGTTAATCTTTGTCAGTTTCAGTTATCTGGAATGTAATTTTAAATACAGAAATAAATGAAGACTGTTCTGAGAAGTAACCAGGGTTATAACATGGCCCATAAATTTTCTTCTAGAGAGAAATAAAATCCTCTCCAGATCCGTAGTATTGACTTAGAAATTATATGGTGTTAGCTACCAAGTCCACATGCTGAGCTTAGTTTCTCCTTAGGGAACTTCCAATCTTCTTAGGTTGTAATGAATTGAAAATTAGAGAGGGTTCAGTGGAAAGTGGGAGGAAGGTTTGTAGAAGTAAAATAAAGAGAGAATATACGTGATCTTATAGAAGGACATAAAACAAACACCAGCAAACTGGGGAACTGCTCCCTTACTGTCCTATAAAAGACATAGTAAAGTGGTTTAAGAGAAGAATAAATGTTATAAAAGAATGATAAATGGTTTCCTAATTTTTATAACTTCAAAAAACAGTTAAATGATGTTTTATTGGTTTCATTTACTAGGGAATATTTTGTATTTTTATGTGTATTTATATCAATTCACATATGCTGAGTTTCTGATTTCAGTATGAGATGAATTAAAAGAGGTGTTGCTTACTCATGTCCTTGGGGCTAATATGTAAGGAAAAAAAACAGGAGGAGAATGGGTTCGATGGCCAGGACTGCTCAGTGTGGGTAGTTGCCTTATTCCACTATTTAGTTTTCTTTTCTGCAACTGTGAAAAAAAAAGTCATAAAAGTTTTTTTAATTTCAAGGTTTTTTTAAATCAATATGTTCTACTTTAAAATGTTTTTCTGTTTTGTTATCATCAGAGTGATGTGTTCATAAATGAGAATGTTGGGAATTGTAGCTGTTCAGTTCCCTTTCCTTTTGAAGAAATGGTTGATTACTGTTAAGAAGGTGACATATGCTCTGCATATTTCTAGAGCGAGCTCATCTCAAGTAAAATACAATGTTCTCTATATCTTTTGTTCCCTGAATAACTTCGTGATTTAAGTGAGTGACTCAGAGGCAGAGAAGGGATAAAAGAGAAGAAATGATTTAAAAAATAACTACTTAACCCCTACTCCCACTTCAGTTCCTAGTCCAGTTGTTTTTTTCTCAGAAAAAGCTTCTCTTCTAATTTATCTACTTCACATCCCCCCACAAGAAAATGCAACAACACCATGGACCTCTCCTTCATGGGCTTTGTCACACTTGCAGTCTCACCTTATTTGAATGTCTTGTTGAGGAATGTTGTCTTTAACTCAGTCTAGATTGTGCGGGAGATGGACTCTAAGATGGACCAATGACCCCTGTCTCCTGGGATTCATGCCCTTGAGGGTGGGCTGGACCTCTGACTTGCTTCTTATCAGCAGAATATGGCAAAGGTAATGAAATGTCCCTTCCATAATCGTGTTTTATATATAACTGTAATTTCTGTCTTGTAAGCAAACCTTCTCCCTTGACAACTTTGATGAAACAAGCTGCTATGTTGTGAGTTACCCTATGGATAGGCTGCACATGCCTGAGGATGGCTTCCAGCTGACAGCCAGCAAGGAACTGAGGCCCTCAGTCCAAATACCCACAAAGAACTCAGTCCTACTAACAGCCACTTTAATAAGCTTGGAAGTGGATCCTTCCCCAGTCGAGTCTTCTGATGAGACCTTGGTGCTGACTGACCTCTTAGTTGTGGTCTTGGGAGAATTAGGAGCTGTGTATGAGAGGAAAAAGTGAAACGTAAAAAAAACCAAGAATTTTGTATAAATAGATAGGTCATATCAAGCTCATGTTGGAAAAAAAAAAAAAAAAAGGGAATAATAAGGGTATTTTCCTCCCCTCTCCAGACCTCATGGTTCCCCTGCAGAGCCTCAGTGATGCTCATTCTTCCATTTGCATTTTAAGCTCATGACAAAGGGACTTCAAGAGAGGTAAGGAGACAAAAGGAGAAAGAACAGAGTTAGTCTGATGCCAAGCCATGTGGGGGGGGGCCTCTTCTGGGTGGACTCAGGCCTCAGGGTCTGCACTGCTGCTGAAAGCTGCTTCCTGGAAAGGCCATCTGTCCCCCAGCTGGAATTTCCCTTTTGCCAGGCCAGTATTCTGTGAAAAGAGTGGGATCAGCCTCAATGCAAAAGAACCATCATTTGCACTCTGGGATTGGCCTGCTCTGGGGGTAACCTGGGAATTTCCAAGCTTCCTCTCTGACACAGCTCAGTGCTACTGCCTTCCATCACCCCCCACCAGGAATAGGGCCTTGCAGAGGTCAGCTAGAAAAATCCAGCTCTGCGCTCAAGTGACTGACAGCCTTCCCTGTGGCTCTACCCCCGTAGACACAGAGTGTGCCATGGCCTTTCCTGAATTCACCCTTAGTGATTCAATTCAATTCAATTCCACAAATGTTTACTGAGCATCACTCTGTGTCAGGCTCTTGTATTGGCAGTTTGGATATATCTGAGAATAAAGCAGAAAACAAAAACAAGGCAGAAAACACTTTGCTTTCACTGGGCTTGCTTTCTAGTGGAATATCCAGACAATACGGTAGTCCCAATAAGCATCTCTGAAAAGATACATATAGCTAATATTTTACAAGGTAGGGGAAGTTAGCCAAGCAGTTTTCTGGGGCAAGAACATTCCAAATACTATGGAGGCCCTAAGATGGGGGTGGGTGGGTGTCTGGCATGTTTAAGGGACAGAAAGGAGACTTGTGTTCCTGGAACAACGTGGGAGGGACGGTGGCAGGCGGGGAGGCACAGACATGACAGAATCTCACAGGTGATTTATGCTCTTGATTTTCATTTAATGAAATGTAAAGCTGGTGCAGGGTTCTGAGAGAGGAGTGTGATATGCTCTGAAGAGTGCTGGTTTCTGCAGTAACCTCCCTCACTGTTCCACACACCAGAGCTGCATGCAGATCACCATGGGCCCTGCCGTCTTGACCACCTGAATCTCCTTTCCCAAAAATATCAGACATGTTCAGCACCACCAGACCCTCATAGTCACCACTTCTTTAAGGTGGCTGTTTCTCATTCTCAACCCAATCTCATCCTTCCCTTGAGCCAAGTTCATTATTTGTCCTGGGCATGTCCTGTTCATTGCTCCCTACCCCCCATATTTCACCCACCTGCATTTCCCCACATTTCCCAGGTGTAGCTCAGGCTCCATCTTCAAACACCCAAGGCCACAAATCAGCATAGAGTTATTTCCACATTGTTTCAAACATTTCGGTTGCATATCCTCAGCTAAATTTCAACTTTCCTAATCCTAGCATAGAATATGCCCTCCCTGGCTTCCTTCCATCAATATTTACTGTGTGCCAAGTAACACTAAGCTATGTGCTGCAGATAAAAGGTGAGAAAAATACATGGTCATCTTTGCTCAAAAGGCTTGCTGCCTGTGCTAATTATCTATTGCTGTGTAACAAATTACCACAAGGTTAGTTTTTTTTTAATATTATCTCACAGTTTCTGTGGGTCAGGAATCTAAGCATGACTTAGCTGGGTCCTTGGTTTATTATCCTTCCCCCATTTTATGTTCCATGTAAGACCTTATGAAACAACCATATATATATATATATATATATATATACACACAGATGCACAGAAATAAAAGATTTAAGTTACTTTGACTTGGGCCCATTTGCTCATATTCTTGTTTGGGGGAGGCAATTTTGTCAATCCTAGCACAGTCTAACAGGGACTTGCTGAGCATATGTCTCCTAAGTGGTTTCTCTCAGTTGGATGGTATATTAATTTTCTAGGGCTTCCATAACAAAGTACCACAAATTAAGTGGCCTAAACAACAGAAACTTATTGTTCCTCAGATCTGGAGGCTGGAATTTTGAGATCAATGTGTTGACAGGGTTGGTTCCTTCTGAAGATTGTGATGGAGAATCTGTCCCAGGCCTCTCCCCTAGCTCCAACTGGTTTGTTGGCCATCTTTAGCCTTTCTTGGCCTATAGACGCGTATCTCTGATCTCTACCTTCATGGTCTAGTTAATTACATCTGCAATGATCTTATTTCAAGCAAAGTCACACTTTTAGGTTTTGGAGGTTAGGATTTCAACATACGGATTTTTGAAGACACAGTTCAAACCATAACAGATGGGTTTGTGGAAAAATTAGGTACTTGAGTGGACTGATTTCTTCAGTCTATTAAAATGGGTTTGCATAAAAGAAGCTCATTACATTCTTTTTTTTTTAATTTTTTATTGTTATGTTAATCCCCATACATTACATCATTAGTTTTAAAAGCTCATTACATTCTTTTTATCCTCTCAGATCAAATACTAAGTGACAAACTATGGATGTCAGATTTAGAAATCCTAAGCAAATTGGGGTAAGAACAATGTTATGCATTTTCTTTTCTATTCCCATTAAATGTTGATAATTTCAAAGAAACTTGAGGACTCAACACTATTTCATATAAAGAGTGGCTTCCCGTCTCACTCTATCATGTCTCTCTGTGGAAGCAGAATAATGGCCCTCCAAAGAAGTCCACACCCTGATTATGGGAACCTGAGAATATATTACCTAGTATGGAAAGGGGGAGTTTGTCAATGTGACTAAGGTTAAAGACCTTGAAATGGAGAGATTGTCTTGGATTATTCAGGTGAGTCCCACCTAATCATATGATTCCTTAAAAGTAGAAAATCTTTTCCAGATGAGGTCGGAGGTATATGTAACAAGGGAAGACAGGTTAGAGAGAGGTACAATATTGCTGGCTTTTAAGGTGGAAGAAAGTGGCTAAGAGCTATGGAATGTACACAGCCTCTGCCATTTACAAAAGGCAAGAGAATGGGTTTTCTTCTAGAACATCCGGAAGGGAGCACAGTCCCACTGCAGACACTTCGACTTTAGCCCAATGAGACTTGTGTTGGTCTTCTGATTTCTAGGATTATCAGATAATAAACTTAAGTTGTTTTAAGCCACTGTTTGTAGCAATATGCTACAGCAGCAATAAAAAATTCATAATTCTCTAGCTAAACTGCACATCTCTACCCACATAATGCCTAGCACAGCCCCTCTGCACACGGTAGGTGTTGTATCAATGATTTGACAATATTGTCAAGTATGGATCACAGAGCTGTTTCAGTAAAATAAAATTGTACCCATCTTTGTGCATTGGTAGGTCTCAGGATAAGCTAAATGTGTTTAGAAATCTGAATTTAAATCCTCCTTAATTTCTTAAGTGAATTGGCTGGCTCTCCATTGTCCTTGGATCAATGTTACTGATGAAAATATATGTGTTTGGCCTTACAAAAAATGTATTTCTGTTAAAGTAGCCAAAGTTCATAGTTATCCCTATGTCCTGGGTAATTCTTTCCCTGAGGGCTAAGAAGGGAGAACAGATTTTACTTTGAAGATAGGAGTAAGGCATGTGGGAGTCAGCAAAGCATGTAGGGGCAGTTTGGCTGAGTTGTTTCAATATTGTGTCATGCTCTCTAGTCAGACAGTCTCAGCCTGAATATCAGAGGCAGGTGGTAAAAATTATAATGGGAGAACTTTCTACAGTGAGAGAATACAGGGCTTATAAGCAGACCCATAAAGTAGCCAGCATCTCCGTAGGGAAGAGGTCACTGCAGATATTCAAGAAAGCAAGCAATGTTGTTCCCACTGTGAAAATTACAATGCTGAGCCCTAGCCAAGGTTCACTAGGGTATTTCTCAGCAGCCAAGGAATATTGGAAGAAAGGGATAATGTGTTATTACCTCAACAAGAGCCTGACAAGAGTTCTAGTCAATTTTCCTCCCTCAATTTTTCTTCCTCAAGCATGGCAGGTAATATGCTGTAGCCTTATAAACCAGACCAAGGTGGTCAGGTGCTTTTAGTGGCTACTTTCTTGATCTTTTCTCCTACTAATGATTTTTGTCTCCTGCTATTTTAATAGCATGTTGTCATATTTAGCTCTTGATGAAGGGATGCAAATCCTACAAAGCAAAAAATGAGATGGCTGAAATTACTCACTCTAAAGCAGGAATGTTAATTTTCAGAAGACTGTTGCCCTAGTGACTGTTAGATTAGAGTCTCCTTTGTTTTATCCTGGTCATATATCAAGATTTATTATACATTGATGAATTAGTCAGTGATAAGCTAAGTATCACAAGTATCATTAAAAAACAACACAAAGTATAACTCAACAGAACCACACATTAATTTTTTCTCTATTCTCCATTTCAAGGGAAAAAATAAGGACTACAAAACAACCTTGCATTAGCATATTATTTTTTAGAATTCTTTTTAAGGCCATGACTGCTATACCATCAGATTGACTCAAAGTAACTCACAACAAGGCATCACACTCTATATACGTTGATGATATTTTTAAAAAACCATGTTTCCGAGCCTCTTGTAAGATCTTCAAATAAAGAGCAGAGAGTGACATTTTCTCTGTACTCATGCTTATTACTGCAGTAACAAATGTAGTACATCTTAGGGAGGTATTTTTCAATAAAAGTGAAATTAAAGATGGTGCCCATCTCAGTAAAATACACCATCACGTGCTCTGTTTCTCAGGCTGAAAACTTTGGAGACATCTTTGGTTTCTCTCTTTTTCATGTACTCCACGTCCAATCCATTAACCCATCCCACTGGATCTACCTTCAAAATAGATTCCAAATTTAACCATGTCCTGTTACCTATAATAGCAAATCCCTAGAGCCAGCCACCACCATGTCCCACCTGTTCTACAGCAGTACCCTCCCAACGGGCTCCCCGGTCCCCACTTGCTCATACTCTCCACACAGTAACCAATGTGATCCTTTTAAAATGTAAGTCAGATCATGTCATACCTCTGCTCAAGACCTGCTGTGGTTCCCTATTTCACACACAGTAAAATTCCAAGTACTTGCCCTATCCTGCAAGGTTCATGTGATCTGTCCCCCAATACCTGTCCAGCCTAATCAGACTCCCTCACAGACTGTTCCTGCCACACTGGCTTCTCCTGCAGGCTCCTGCCCTAAAACATTTGCAGCCGCTTTTTCATCTTTTCCCAAATGATTCCAATCCCCCAAGATACACAAAAGATTCATCCTCTCACTTCCTTCATGATTTCTGCTCAAATGCCACCTTTTCAAGAGAGATTTCCTGATCACCCTTCCTACAAATGCACTGCTTATCTCTCCCTGCCCCCTCACCCTGGGTGTATCATTCTTCATGATACTTATTGCTACTTGAGATGTCATATATATTATAAATAATTATACACACAAATGACACATATTATAAAATATATATGTATATTATATATATAATTACTGATTTATTATTCTCTTAGGAGGGCATAAGCAAACCTGACTTCACACAGGCCAGGAACAGAGGCTGATTTCCCTCCAGACCACCAGGCAGCCTTGGAGGAAAATGCAGAACCCTGACTTTAAATAAAGTAAAGAGGATTGGAAACGATGAGCTAAGTAGTGATTCCAAGTGTAACCTAACACTAGTTTGGAATGAAGTAATCTCACTCTTCAAACAATTGTTCCTCCCCTAGGTTTTCAGCCATCATTTACCAAATCCCTACTACCTCTTGAGCTTTGTGTCAAACAAGAAACCATAAAATGCCAAAGAGAGGACTTTCTCTTATGGAGTTTACAGTCTACTGGGGAAAATATGATATACCACCTAGTTTTGCTTCTCTCTTTTATGTGTGTTATGAATGTCAACATGGGCAGTTCAAATACCAGAAGCAAGTAGGATTTAGAGTAGAGAATAAAGTGTTTCTAAGGCTTGTGGCAACCTGAGAATGGTCATGGGTGAGGCTTCAGAAAGGTTAAATGAGAAAAAGTACAGAAACACACAGCTTTTAGAATGAAAGTTGAATAGACTTGACTAGAGCAGTTTTTGCCAAGAAACCTGGTAAAAAGTCATTAAAGCAGAGGATGGAGGAATCTGGAGGTTGGACTTGACCTTGAAGACAGTGAGCAACTGCTGAATGCTTTCTCAGCGTGAGGAAGGAGCAGGTGACATGTGCACACTTAGTCTAACAAAACAATAATGTGCATGATAAATGGCATTTATCGTGTGCTTACCAGGTCCCGGGCACTGCTCTAAGCGCTTCACAGGCATTTATTTAATCATATGACAATCCTAGCGGTAGTTACTCACAACACCCAGTGGGCATGCACATAAGAGATCAGATACGGAGGGGCGCCTGGGTGGCTCAGTCATTGAGCGTCTGCCTTCGGCTCAGGTCATGATCCCAGGGTTCTGGGATCGAGCCCCGCATGGGGCTCCCTGCTCGGCGGGAAGCCTGCTTCTCCCTCTCCCACTCCCCCTGCTTGTGTTCCTGCTGTCACTATCTCTCTCTGTCAAATAAATAAGTAAATAAATAAAAATCTTAAAAAAAAAAAATAGAGATCAGATAGGGAGAAGCTGCAAAGGAGGGGATACTGAGGCAGGAGCAGTAAAGACAGCCAGACCAGGGCGACAAGCTGCTGAGTTTAGATGAACAAGGTGGTGTCTGACATGTTTTGTTGAATGTCAAGGGAAACTTCCCAGTTAAATATTTAAAATATACAGAAACATACAAGGTAACTCCTTCCCTTGACAAAAAAGGGCAAAGATTCTTCTTTGTAGCATGAAACAGGTCCCTCAAGGGGTCTTCTGATAACACTGACAGAGAAGAGAAAGCTCTGCATTTCTTCTGGATCCCCTGATGTTGTCCCTCGGTTTGCATCCTAGAAACACCTCTTCGCCACCACGCATAAGTATAACATTTTGTAAAGTTCTTTCAGATTAAAAAAATGAAGAAGAGGCTTTTATTATTTAATATTTATTTCTGCATTCTGGACAAAGTAGAATTTTTTTCTATTTACTTATAGTCTTTAAGGCGTACCAAGGGGTGTTGAGAAAGCTATCACAGGCAGCCGTGTGCCATAATTCAGATCTGTTACATTGTCTTTTGTCATGTTTTCTTTATATCACTTTTGTCTTTTGCTTTTTTTAAACAGCTTTACTGAGTTTAGTTGACATATGTCACATATATCTCTACAAGTTTAAAGTGTACCATTTGTTAAGGTTTGATGTACTTGGATACCGACGAAACCATCACCACCATCAAGATAATGAGCATTTCTATCACATCTAAATATCACTTTTTCCAGAAGTGAAATATTTCCAATACAGTTTAAGCACCGACACTGTTCTCATCTTCTCCTTCCCAGAGCTCATTATTACCTTGAAGCTATTTTTCTTAAGTGGTTCTCTTTTTTTAACCTTTTATGTACTCACAGATAATATGCTGAGATATTGAATAATAACCTTTAAAATTTTACATAAATGGTATCCTACTGAATATATTTTTTGACTTGCTTTCCCTCCTCAACACAAGGTTTTTGACATATTCCTGCTTAAACTTGTAGATCAGACTTATTCATTTATCTACATTATAAAAGCATCCTATTGTATTGGGAAAGGAGACAAATCTGAAGTCCAAATTAAGCTTTTTGCATGATATCATGGTCGCCTGGTAAGGCGATAGAAAAAATATAATTGAAAACGCATCAATTGTTGATAGTAGTTTTTTATATGGTGGGAATACGGGTGATTTTTACTTTATTCTTTGTCCCTTTCTCTAATTTAAAAATTCTCCATAATTAATATGTGTTATCTTTGGAATAAGGAATATTACAGTAGCAAGTTGAATAATTGGAGTACCTGACCATAAAATGACGTAAGTGAGACATTCACAGGCAAACATGAGCATAAAAAAGTGACTCAGAGAGGGAGGATAGCAGCTGAGACAAAGTTAGAGTTGAGAGCAACTTCAAGGATGTAGAGATTTTCTTATTGTTTTATAAGTTGTGGTGTTTATTTCAGAAAAGGGAATGGATTGGTGTATTCAGTGGGACTCTTCTAAACAGAGCTGAAGGGATACATTAGACTTATGGGGATAGGCAGTGGTAGATATATGTGTCATTTCTTCAGGCATATCACTGCATTCATTCATTCAGTGCATGAAAGGCTACATTCTATTCACAGGGAAGCTGATGGAATTCTTAGCACCAATTTCCTCTACTTTTTTCTAGTTGAGAATATATACATATCTTTTCCACTTTTTCTAGATCTTATTTCCCATTGATTCTTCTTCTTCCTTTTTTTTTTTTAAATAAAATCTTTCTAAGCACTCCCAGGCAAAGATTACTAAATGCTTCCTTGAGTGTCCATAACTAAAATAAAATAGAGGAGCAATATATTTCCTGACATTTTCTTTATGTTTGAAAAATGTTGAGTTATATATTCTGAAATACCTATCTTGGAGGAAACTCAGGATGCATGTTATGGTGGGCAAATTTCCCTGCACTATTGTTAAAGTTGTTATCTTTCCAGAATGCCAGTGAATTATCTTTTTACTTTGTAAATTTATTTAAATGGAGATTGTCGTGCCTTTGCAGCTTACCACAGTATAGTATGGTGGAGACTGAATAGTAAGACTGAAGGGTTGGGCATGTGTGGGCTGCAGGTGGCAAATAACACTGTGAATGAATTAGGAATTAATTCTTTTCTAAGTTACTTTAAATTAACATTAAACATCTTTATAAGGATGTATAATTTTGACTGAGACAGCTGGAATAGGTTTATATAGACATCCAAATTCAACATTGTGTCTCCCTCCATTTGAGACATTTCCACCTCTTCATCTATGTATTTGTCTTTTGCATTATTCCACTTCAAATTATATATATGTGTGTATATACACACACACACACACATACATACATACATTCTCTTACTGCTTTTGTGTAACTGTGTGTAACTGCTTTTGCCCTCATCCGACATTGCATATGATGTTTATATACCAATATTCCAATTATTGGTAAAGTGTGTGTGAAATGTGGGAGTACTTCAAGCTGTAGACAAGTTATGTTAAGTGGCAAAAATTGGCTTACTGAATAGAAGCAAATATTCAAGAGCTCTGTTAATGGACACATTTTGTATATGCTCTTGGGAGTGAGTGCTTAATAAATATCTCATGTTCAGAGGTCCTAAAATACTGATTTTTAAAAAGGCACAACTTATTAATAAATGTGTTACTTAGTGGAAAGGCCATCAAATACTGTTAATACTGACTACTCTACAAAGGAAGTAGAAATTTAATTAACTAATAGTATTGTAGTCTGTTTACACACTTCCTGTTTTATTTCTCAAAGGATAATACTAGCAATTAACTTAGAATAGTTGAGTAGTAATATGTCTAAAATATCTCCCATGGTAATTTATTTTTATAAGAGCTAACAAAGGAGAAAAAAAGCCTGAGGATTAATACGTTTTAAAAAATGGGAAAATTATTTACATTGTTTACTCTGAGTTTCAAAGTTACTTTTAAAAAAAACATAATATTGTCCTTTTTTAGGACATAATTAGTAAAAATTATATAATAAAGCATCAAATATTTTTCCAGATTTGCTCTCTCATTTTATTATATTGTCATTACCATTGTTTCATGTTTTACTCATAAGATACTGCTTATAAAGGGAGTGGAGACATTATAAGCATATAGCTTCCACAAAATAAATTATTATTTTTAATATATATTACATTGTTCAGTAACACTCTACTTGACAACAGAACACTCAGAATCACACTTGGTACAAAGTCAACTGTCATTTATTGTTTACCTTCTAGTTTTTAAAGATGTCTTCAGTTACTATTTTGTTTTCTTAGTTATTATTATTATCACCATTATACAAATGAGGAAACAGGCTCAGGAAGGTCACTTATCAGGTAAATAGTGGAGACAGGATTCAAATCTTGTTGTTCTGGCTCCACTATCTCTGTCCTTTCATCTTCAACATGCTTCCTTTTAAGGAAAGACTATGGGAGTTGAAACAGGGAAGGGAGAGAAAGGGGGAACAAAGCCATTATTGAGCTAGAAAAGTAACCACTCATTCTAACAACTTGACTTCAGTCAAGGTAAGCTCATGAAGTAACTAGAGAACAACAAAGAGACAGTCTTCAAGAGAAGACTAATAGGGCGCCTGGGTGGCTCAGTTGGTTAAGCGACTGCCTTCGGCTCAGGTCATGATCCTGGAGTCCCTGGATCGAGTCCCGCATCGGGCTCCCTGCTCGGCGGGGAGTCTGCTTCTCCCTCTGACCCTTCCCCCTCTCATGTGCTTGCTCTCTCTCATTCTCTCTCTCTCAAATAAATAAATCTTTAAAAAAAAAAGAGAAGACTAATAGCTCTTGTGCTCTCAGAGATTGGGATGTGGGGCCAGGTACACTCAGGGCTTGTTGTTTTTTTTTTTTCCTGTCCTATTTTGTGTTGATCTGGCAGAAAAGTTTAAAAAGGAACACAAATGTCAAGAGAACTACTGACAGATGAGAAATCAGATGCTCAGAACAGCAGATGATTTGGACAGAGTAATTATCACTGGGTTGAAGGGATAAAACGAAAGAAACTATAGTTTTGCTCTGATACAGGGAAGGAACAATTGACTAGTTTAAATATAAACTTTAAATTGCAAGATTTGCTGAAAAGAGTGAAAAGAAAGAGGGGAGCGGAGGTCAAGAGTAAATTTAGTCATTTCTTATTTGTAACTGTATTATAGTATTTATATTATCATAGGTATCAGGGATGTAATATTCTTGTGTGGATAGTACTTAATGACTATTATCCTCTTATTATGAAATTACATAAAACTGAGATCCAAAAAAGTGAGAGAAACACAATTTGTCAGCAATAAACTGGGGCATGGGCCCAGACTTCTAGATTCACATTACATTGCTTTTTACAAAGGCAGAGTAGGAACAATTTCCAATAACATCTCTTCACTAAATGAAAAAAAAATTAGTAGTAATATGATATAGAGTGAGAGAGATTATGATAAGTATTACCCTGGTATTGGATAGGTATTGGCTTTCAAAATGGAGCCTTCAGAGAGATATCTGGAGAGGTGATTGCCTGAGCCAACTGGTCTACAGCCACTAAAGCTTTGTGTAGAATTCTATGGTCTCTTAGAAGTGTTCACTAAAGACATAGGATTCTTGAAGATTGAGAGTTGGTTTGGTTGAAGACCTAACTTTACTTTTTAGAACAGGGAAAAACAAAATGGATTTTATTGTTGGTTCTTTATTGGGAAAAGGAGGAGGAACTGTCCGTGGTATCAGATAAGTAAGAATCTCTACCAGCGTAGGTTCTCCACACTGGGTTATAGAAGTCCAGGGACCAGTAAGCCAGGGTTAAATATAGATGAAAATAAGTCAGAGTGGATGGACAAAGACGGATTTCAAAGGGCCATGGTTGTTATGTGGTTTTCTATCATCTTGAATTATATTACCTAGATATTTGTCTCACTTTGTTCTTTATTATAGAAAATGTAACAAGTTCTTACTAAAGAAGTTTAGGAGAATTTTCCCATATAAAAATGAAAGAAGAATTTCTAAGTCTTCTGGAAAAATGGCATTTACAGTCCTCTTTCAAATATAATTTCTGCTGCTTATTTCAAGAGGCATCCAGATGCCTTCCTTAATTGGATCCTGTTAAGATAGCCCTGATGGAAAATTCAATATATTGGCCATAATTATTAAATTAGTGAGTCACAGACACGTTTAGAAAGAAATTAACACAGGCACCTGACTCTTGTTAAGGTTCTAATTGATTCTGGCTATTGAAGTTGTCCCAATTAAATTAGAGATGCCCACCTCAAACTCAACATTCCCTAACAATATTAAAGTGACTCTTATTTATACAAAAACTAGTCCTGTTAATGCTGGGCAGAGAAAAAAATCTCTGTTTCTTAAATGTATGCGTGTAAAAAGTGGAATTATTTTTTCTGGTAATGATTTAAGTTCCCAATATAGAGTTCTTCCGATACAGAAGAAATGATATCATGAATTCCAGAAGAGGAAAATTGAAGGTGACTCTAAAGATCTATCTCAGCCAACAAACACTCTATTGTGTCAATCCCCTTTAAACTTGAAACTGAATACCTCCCTGAAGGGTACTCCTGCGGTAGTCCATTTAATCTTTGGGCAGATTTAATGCTGAGAAATTGTTTCTCATACTAAGTTTACTCATTCATTTAACAAATATTTATTGTGTGCCTATTTGCCAGGGATTACATCAGGGTACTGTGTATAGAGAGGTAAACGAAAGATCCTCTACCCTGAAGAAAATTCAAATAGGAGCTGAAATACTGCTATTTTTCACCCCTAGTCTTTGCTTGACCTGTCCTGTGGGCTATAAACACAGCTTCCCAAGGAGCTAAAGATCACTGTTATAGGCCTATAGATTCTTTTCTTCCCCTAGATAAGTACTCATTGTTAGTTTGCTTGCTTGCTTTTGAGAATTCTTATAGGAGATGATTTCAAGTCTTTTTTGCCATCTTATGATTCTTCCTTGACCATCTTATTTTCTCCCTACCCCTTTTGAAGTGTTAGGCTCAGTATTAAATGTGATTCACTGGGCAATAGTTAGTTTTACTCATGTACTCCCTAAAAGAACTTTGAAAAACTATGTACTCCTTTGAAAATTTTTGGGTAGGCAAACTACCCAAAACTTTTCATTGTAAGTATAAATAGTTGTAGTGGATGTAATTTCCAGTATATTGGAGACATTGATTTTAAAAATAAAAGTGTTGCATCATTCTTTTTAATGTATCCAAAGGAATATAAACATCAAGGTGATTTAATATTCACCATTACCCATTTTGAAAAAACACATACATTTGTATTTTGTTGATGATTTAGACTCACTCTTATTTCTTCTTGAAATCATAATTTTATTTCATTTCTCCCACAGAACTTTATCCGAATGTAATATAAATTTTACTTAATGCCATATATTAATGACACTAATTATTCTCTGTAATGATAAAACCAATTTAATTTATTTCTTGTGATGATAGGATTTATGTGTTAAAAATTTTTATGAGCATACAATATAATAATATCAGTATATAATTTATCAAAGCATGAACCCATTATAAATTTTGATAAATAATTAAGAAACAAAAAGGTAAATATTTATTGTTAGTACTTTTTAAATAAGTTAGATGGGGAGGGTATTTGGATGAATTACCCTTAATTGAAGGATTTATATAATGTTCTTTTCTTTCTTTTTTCTTTCTCTGTAGTGTTTTAAAACTTTGAGCAACACACCAAGACTGTGGGTGAGTGAGAGCTATATCTTCTTTTTATATCATGGGCAAATGACAATGGGTGTTGGGGGCAGTAAGAAGAATCTTGACCACAGTCACCTTCTCAGGGGGATCAGGTTAGAAAAGAATAAATATTGATAGTAATGACTTGGAAATGCATTCCCCTTAAAATATCCATGTGTTTGTTCCCTTTCAAGTCTCTGCATATTCTTGGGGTAATTATATTCCAGTCTGAAGACCATTACTCCAGAGTGTCAAAAAGCAGTGGAATAGGATTATTATCTTTCTTACTTTAGAAACAATACTTTTATTGATACAGCTTAAGACTACATCAGATTTTCAGGGGCCAAATCATACTCCAGATTTATACAAAGCCCACAGTTATCTTTAAATTAACTTTTAAGTCTTTTTCAGCTATGCTCTTGCTGAGTTATGTCCTTCCCCTATCATGTGCCTGTACAAAAGCTTAAATTTATCTCCATCAGTTTTCCTCAAGTCTAGATTCAGGCTTTCCTCAAGTCTATTGAGATATTTTTGGATTATGATTCTGTGTTCATCCCACAGAGAGAACATTTGAAGAGCATGGGCATTTATTCCTAGGAACTAAAAAATGCAACATTGCTCCAGGATCAGACAGTCCTTAATTTCAATAATCAAGATATATTTTGAGTACACTGGTGCTTAAGAACACATTCATTTTTGACTTAGTTTATTATAAAAGAATAAAAAGAGCACTGGACTTGTGAGAAATACTGGATTCTGATTTTAGTTCTTCCACATCATTCACCCATTCATTCATTCATCAACAAATATCACTGCCTTCTGTTTGCTGGGCCCTGTGTTAATCACTATGGAATCAGAGATGAAGAATATGATTTTACCGTAGCAGAACAAGTGTAAAGGAGATAGACAAACCATTGGTAATAGTACAGAGTGTTAAGGCTTGTGAGAAGTATATGTACGAGGTGGTGCGGGAGTACCCGGTAGAGGCACTGAATCATATGAAAGAGAAGGGTCAAGGAAAACTTCTTAGAATAGGAATCTTGATAAGAATCTACAAGAATAAGTGGAAACAAAGTGTGCAAAAAATAGAGGGTATGCAATGGGTTGAAGGAAGGGTATCAGGAAGAATGAGCAACCCATATGAAAGCATGGAAGTATGGAAAGTATCTAAATTGTTAAATCTCTGGAACAGAAAAGGAAAAATCTGGCTGAAATATAGTGAGACTTCTTACAAGAAAATCAGGGAGAATAAATAATTTATTCATTTTGTTGGCAGGGGAAAACAATAATCAAACATGATAAAGTTTCTTAAATTATGTGAAAATGAGAATTCTCATGACTAAAACGTATGCCTGGCACAGAAACAGTTGAAACCCTATTTTATGACACCAAAACTTTCAGTGTTGGATTTCTAAGGAATTTTACCATTGAGTACACATGTTACTTCTCCCTGGATGCCCTTCCCCTCATCTCTGTCTAGAGAAATACTGATTTTTTTTTTCAAGTGACAGATAACAAGACCACAACATACGCAGAATTTTCATGACACCTTAAACCTAGTATCCTATGAATATACCCACATATCACATTATAATATATGGAGTGAGTATTTGTTTCTTCAGAGGAATCATGAGTTCCTTGAGAGCAGGAACCATGTCTTAGTCAATTTTGTATCACCATCACCTGGAACAGTGTCTTCCACTTCTGGTGCTCAAGCAGTGTTTCTTTGATTGAATGAAGTAGGCCCATTTTAGAGATTGTAAATACATGTGTACAGAGAGATATGTTCATATTAAGTACCATTACTACCACTGGAAAAAGATACACTGAGCACATTGAACATATTGACTCCAAGAAAGTAGGATTAGCTACTTTAGATAAGATAACCTAGCCACTAAAAATGTACCAGAGCAACATGAACTACCTACATGTTGGTTTGACCAGTTTCTCTGAAAAATCTCCTTTTCAAAGACTAGGTCTCAAAAAAAAAAATGCTACTTTGATATGAGACCTTCTTCCTTTAGTCACCAGGTTGACTCCTAACTTCTATGAAGATTGTAGACTTCATATTATCAGGTATATGATACAACTTCATTATAGTGTAATAACTGGAATATAAATGAAAATGCCATGATTGAGTTTTAAGGGTATAATTGGTTATGGTGGTACAAAGGAGGGGCTTGGATTTCTTGGCTCATGCAAGTGTAATTGCCCTTGATAAGAGCAAAGACTACATTCAATTACCCCAAAAAGCAAGGAGAAATCGGGTCTTTACTCAGGCAGCAGCCTGGCATCATAGAACTTACGTTGCAGTCTTTGACATTGGGATTGCCTTTGCTCTACTGACAGGTTTCTGGGGTGATACCTAATAGCCTCCATCCGTTCTCATTATTCTATGTGTTTACTGCCTGGAGTGGTAAAAATGAGAATTCTGCTTTTCCTTGAGCTCTGGGGTAGCTTTAGAGATTGTTCTTTTTTATTCTCTTATCTGATATCTATATATTTTGTGTAAGGGTTCACCTAAAGGGCAAAAGTTTACTCTTAGTTTTACTTTTGGAACTTGGAAACTAGTTTTGAACCATATTAAAACATTTTTATTCTGTTTTATTATATTCACACCATTTACTCCACTGGGTCCTAATAAGAACCCCATAGTGTAAGCAGAAATGTGTGGAAGAAAAATTTTAGGGTGAATTTCCAACTCAAAATTCTCTTTCTGTAAGGATGGCACATCTAGCCCAAAGGAAATGTCACATTTGTAACAAAATACTGAAATGAGACTCTTTGGTTTTATGTTTTAGCTGTGGATCCAAAGCTGAGAAAAATGGTAACAAGCTAATTCCTACATTCTAAAATGGAGTACTAGGCCATGAATGCAGCACTTTTGTCAAGGAGATCACCTACAACTAGCTCTGCAACCAAAGCCCATCATCTGCCCCAGGTTTTATAAAAACAAAAGTGAAAGATTCATTTCAGAGGTAGACTGCTATTGGGACATTTTTGAAGACAGCTTTTATTGAAACACTGTGTGGTTTTTCTCTCCTCCTCAACGAGCGGTGCATTAGTCAAAATACTTGGGAAAACATATGTTCCTAAGGGTGGCTGCAGGAATATGTGCCAGATGACATCTGGACACATCTGAGTATGAGAGTCTGTCTGGAACTGCCCTGATAACAGGGCATGTGGAAAGGGACTTAGTGGGCATTAGCTAGGGTACCTAACCCTGCTTTCTCCAGCTTTAACATCTCCCTCCCACTAGGGTCAAACCCAGTTGGAAGCCAGTGCAATAAAAAATAAGGATGCAGCCCATAAGGGTCAGCTGCTTGAGATCCAGAAAGGAAAGAGAACTGATCTTAAGAGAATGGATCTTAAGGGTCGCTCAGTTGGTTGAACATCCATCTCTTGATTTTAGTCAAGTCATGATCTCAGGGTTGTGGAATTGAGTCTCACATTGGGCTCCATGCTTGGGAAGGAGTCTGCTTGGGATTCTCTCCCTCTCCCTCTGCCTCTCCCCCCCACTCACTCTCTCCCTGTCTCTCTCTCTAAAATAAATAATTTTTTTTAAAAGAGAGAGAATGGATCTTAAGAGAGAGACAAATGAAAAATAAATTCTGACTGAAACACAAGCTGGTGTCACGTGTTCACAGGTGTGTATGGAAGAAGATTATGCAATTTCACCACTGAGGATGAATCTGTTTCCTGGGTTGAGTGTCTATATATGTGTGTATGCTTTAAATGCTGAGGATTTCAAACAAATAGGAGCCAGAAGGTGTCCACCATACACAGTACTCACAGTATGAGCTGACTGAGAATTCAGAAGAGCTGAAACTCTGCTTACTTACGTGGATGGTTAAATCCAGAGCCAACCAACTCCTAAGGTTCTAACCTGAATCAAACCCAGGGGAGTCCAGTTTTATTCTGGCTGATGGCTGAATTTTTGCACATGACTGGGGCCTGTGGGCTTACACTGAGCTAGAAGTTCCCAGCCATCGGATTATCTTTGGAACAGATCTATACTACTTACTCTGCCTCGGGATTCACCCAGTCTTTACTGATCTGAAATGCTAAGGATTACTCAGGATGAAATGAAGATCACCTAGAGCATCTCCTTATTTGATTGAATTCTTGTTCTCTATACCTAGGCACATGCAAAGTTGAGTGAGAAATTATAAATTATCATTTTACTTTCCCACAATTCTGTTTTAGAACTATTGGGATTAAGGAACTAAATTTGATGTCTTCATCATTGAAAGCCTATTGCAAAACTTCTTTGGTCAAAAGTTTTTATACAAACCCATATAAAGTTCTAGATTTCTGAAATATACTATCATTCTCTTTAAGCCACCAGAGGAATTTATCATAAATATTTATGAGATCCCAATAGGCATGCAGGAAAAATATTTTATCAGAAGCAAAAGATTTCCATCAGCCCCAAGAAAGTGGAGAGTCTTCTTTTGGACACTAGCATTTCTTTTAAATAAACTTGGATTTTCAAGTATAATTGGCCACATCTGAGAGCTTTGGCCAAAAAAAAAAAAAAAAAAATGCTAACTTACATGGATATGTCTTCCATCTTGTTTTATAGAGCAGGGATTGTCTCAGAGCTATTATGCCCTACTGGTTAAATTGGGGAATTAAACAGTTTCTTTGCTCCAACATCCCAAAGGCATTCTCTTGACAATGAATGCACAGCCAATGTCCCATGATGAGTTAATATCTAAGTTAGGCTTTATCAATTAGTCTTGCTGTATGGAAAGTATTTTGGAAAATATTTTCCAAATTCATTGGTAACTTCTCAGGACAGCACTGTCCCATCTGACAGGGCAGACTGTTTTTGTGTATTAAAGATCCCAGTGGTATGAAAAGGGAAAATATTATCTTTGTTTAACTTTGTAAAGGTTTTATTTTATTAATTTGTTTATTAAAGAAATCATTTAAAAAATACCAGCATGTACTAGCTTGAAAGTCTATACTAAATGTGATTGTTCAATTTTAACCTTGGACTGCATTTTCCAAAACTAAAAATTTAACTTTCTACACTTGCAAGTATGATAAAAAGTAAGTAAATTAAACTATCCCTCTTTTATATAAACTTTCATCCACCCCTTGTAAAAATGATGGGCTAGGAATCTATACACACATCTGGTCCCCAGCTGACCAGTTTCTGGTATGAATTTATATATCTGAATCTCAATGACAGTTTTGGTTGAGAGCATTAAATGTTGTTTCTGAACACTTTTAAACAAATCTCAGAGATTTTAAGAAAATATTCATCTGCTTTAAAAAAGAATAAAAATACGGGTGCCTGGGTGGCTCAGTTGGTTAAGCGACTGCCTTCGGCTCAGGTCATGATCCTGGAGTCCCTGGATTGAGTCCCGCATCGGGCTCCCTGCTCAGCAAGGAGCCTGCTTCTCCCTCTGACCCTCTCCCCTCTCATGTGCTCTCTCTCTCTCATTCTCTCTGTCTCAAATAAATAAATACAATCTTTAGAAAAAAAAAAAGAATAAAAATACTATTCATACTCATAGCCAATCAGCTGAGCTTAGTGTAATTTTTGCTAAGAGTTATTAAGCTCCAGGTAAGAATATTTTTTATAAATAGAGCCCTAGGCACAAACTGAATTCTGTTTGTGGATATGAGAACAAATATACAAATTCTGGGGTTAACTTAAAGATAAAAACCCATCTTTGGAGCAAGCTCCATGAGGTGCTGGAGTAAGCACCTGTCTACTTTATCCAGGCAAGGGATCTTTGTTGTTAAAGAGCTGCAACCACCAGCTACTGTGTCTTCACTCTCTCCTTCATACCTATTGGAGTTTCTCTCATTAACCTCCTTCCTTTGAGTTAAAACCTTGAGCTTCTGGAAGACAGACTTATGCACAATGTAGATATATCCCAAGAGCATGGCATGCTGAACCATTAGCTCCTTGTCACACAGTTAACCCAGAGTAGTGGATCAGCTTGAACAGTTACCACCCAACAGGGTCCAGAGAAAATAGGATAGCTCATTTGTGGGTTTAGTGTGAGGAATGGGAGAGGAATAAGGAGAGGAAATGTTGAAGTGTGAGAATAAGTTTCTTATGGGAAGATAGGCCTTGGTGGAGAGCTCTTAAGAAGCTAACAAGCCAAACTGAGTAACAAAACTGCATATAGAACATCATGTAAAAACTTCGCTTAATTAAGGTTTTTGCCTGCCTTCTGTCTTGTTACACTTCCTGTAATTTCTTTGTTCCAGGGAAATTTGTCTCCATAATTTTAGCAAAGAAGCTGTTCTTATCAGTCAGTCTGGAGGAATTCATAATTGATTATCTCCTTGGTGCATGGCATAGAATTTATTATTATACTAATTGCAGTTTTAGACATTCTTATTCATTGATGACTCTTTACAATTTAACAGATTTAAATAACCACTCCTATTTTTATTTCCCACAAGTTTTTAATAACCTTTTCTTTTTAAGAATATCTGAAGCTTCCTTGACCATAGTTTTAAAAATACGATACAAATAGAACTATCACTTGCCATTTTGAAGGTGGAAAATGCAGATTTCTGAATCTAGGAGTTCCAAACCTGTATGTACAACTCATCTGGGTAACTCTGGGCTAAAACGCTTAAGCCACCTTGGGATATCAGCTTCCTGCATGAAGGGTTTGGACTGATAACAATGACAACAGTAGTAGTAATAAGCATTTATTGAGCCCTAAATCCACACAATTGCTAATTGGCTGAGATCAGTTAATCTACCTCCAGAATTCACACTACTGATTTACTGCTTCCTTGGTGATCCCAATGGTCTCATTTAATTCCATGATGGTCTAATCCTAAAGCAAGATAAACTGACAGAAAACAAGAGAAAACATTTATATGTCCTTTTATTTTTCTAGTAGCAGTGAGTTTATACCACAGGAAGATTTATATTTGTAATTGATGACCCTGCAGTCCATCAGAATTTCAATTTCTTATGGTCACCCTCATCTTCCTAATAGAAATCTGTCTTTTGAAAAGACTGTGTTTACATGGAAATCTTTTCCTTTCAGTCAGACTCTTAATTAACAGCTGTAGGATAATACTTTCTTTTTCCAACATCTCTAATTTTCTCTCAAGCTATTAAAGTTTTTCCCAAATACCAGAACCCTTGATGGACAGTGATGGTGGTATTTCTGGCTCTTCAGGATAGAGTTTACCAATGAAAAAGACAGGATATAAAATTAAATTGTAAAGGCAATGTAGTAAGGAGTAATCTGCAGGATAGTCAACTGTTCTGTGCTGCTCTAGAGACTGGAAAAACTCACAGATGGCCTTGCTGAATTAGGCTTGATGTTTCTGTGTGAATAGTTAGACTTTCCTTCTTTAGGATTATGGGCCACTCTCATGACTGGTATTTCAGTCTGCTTGTCCAGCACCTTATGGCACTGAATCCTGCTCAGGACCAGAACAGTTGGTTGTTGCCTGAGGAAAAATTTCAGGGCCATAGGGAGTGTTCCATCCTGCAGATTTTAAAATCTGTCATTTCTTTACTATGAAACAAAGATTTTTCAATTTGTTACCTAGAGTAAACAGATACAAATGTCCTTGGGAGGAATTACCTGAATTTTTCAGAAAGTCCTTTCAAATTAGTTTAAATACAGGAGTGTTCAGTTCAAGGGACTACTCTAAGGGTTCAGTCCAGGGATTCAAAAGTTTTCATTAGGGCTTTTTCATTTTCACCCAAACTTGGGGTTTTCCTTATGGTGGCAGGATGTTTGCCAGTGAGGCTAGGCTTACATTCTCTCCATTCTGTAACCCCAGTGGAATGAAGACTTCCCCACCACGCTGTTCTAAAAAAGATTCAAGGTTGAGTTTTATTGACTTTTATTGATTTCCTTTGACTCATCTTCCCATCTTGATAGCAATGTTTGTGCCCAAGTGGGTGAAACATTTTGATGAACATGGCTTGAGTCATATGCCCATCTTTGAAGTCAGGAGATGGAGAAACTCGGACTTGAAAGTAGGGGAGGAGTAGACCCCAAGGGAAATTAGGTGCCTTTACCAAAAGAATGGGTAGGAGATGCTAGGCATGCAAAAATAGTGGATGTCTACTATATAACCTTGTAGCCTCAAAGAGTTCTCCTCCATCTTCTGCAACCTAGTAGCTCAATTGAAATAATTTTTTTTTCTCAGCTGACTGATCATCTGAAATAAAAAATTCCCTGGCTCATCATGTCTCCAGTGTCCCAAGAAAACAACATGCTTTTAATCATCCATTGGGAGAAATGTGACATTTTAATAGCAATTTTAGTGTATCATTCCACCATGGTTGGTAATTTTTAACCCTTGTGTTATTTGTCACATTTCTACATCAGCTTTCCTCAGGCCAATAGCTACAAATGATAGCTTAAAAGGGCAACTGCTTGTTAATTTTCCAAGTGGCAGTAAATAGATGGAAATAGCAGAGCTTAAGACAAAGCAATTTGTCTGAGAAGGCCAGGTTGTGACTTGTTTCTCACATCATGTGGAGTCAGAGAAGTCTTTTTGCCTAGTGGGTCTCCGTGAGGCTCATGACCTAATGAGGTAAGTGTGAGGTAGCTCACGCAAAACAGAACCCCTGAGAGAATGTGTTATCACGGTTATAGAACACAGGTATTCATAGAGCTAACATAAGATGTAGTGGATCCATACACTATTGCCAGTTTCCTACAGTGACATAACATTACTATTGCTTTTTCTTAATCACTAAAATATGCCATAAAATATGGAGTTAAAGAAAAACACTCTAAACATTATTTGTTATGGCAATGCAGAGTGGTTAGAAATAAAGGGCAGTCCTTTCCTAAATCCCACCCCCACACTTGGTATAGCACATCGCACGCAGTAGGAACTTCAGAAGTGTTCTCTTTGTTGAATTAGTGAACATTACAGGAGCTCTGAGAGTTTGTCCTTGGGATGCCCTCTTACATGATGGCCTCTCTTAGTATGGATGCTCGGTCAGAATGTACCACTGCAGCCCTAACTGTGGGTGAGGGCCTGTGCCCATTCTGATTGGGCTAGAGTCCTTTCAGTGCTTATAATATACATTATAAATTATTACACGAGCCACTCCTGCTTCCTGCTTCTTCTTCACCAGGTACTCAATGTAAGCCCACTAAAATCTCTTTTCCTAATGTACTGGTTCTCTTTAAGCCTCTTTTCTATCAAAAGTTGTGTGTTTTGTGTCCCCTTATGAATCTAAGAGGTTTCTGATTCATGCTAATACGTCAATGGCTTCTTGTGATACTTTACCAAGGATATAAACATTGGGGTTCTGATGCCTGAATTCAAATACTTTAGTCATTGATGATCAGTGATAATGTCAAGCACAATAATAGCAGGTGACAATAAATACTTCTTTGGCTTCAAAGGTTTCTTCTAGCCCTTCTAATACAAACCAGTCAGCAAAATTCTACTTTTCCAGGACACTAAACCAGCTGAGGTTTATCAGATTTGAAGTCTAACACTTGCATTCAGGAGTATATTCTTTAAATATAGGAAATCTAAAATTTATAAAACTTAAAGGCTCCTATGACTACCAGCTGCCTCCAAGTCTTTGCCCCATGAATCTCTGTTCTTCCATTACTGTTAAGCTCAGGCAGAGGGGCATACATTATTAACTTTAGAATGGCTATTTGATTTTAGATACAGAGGACGACTTTTTTTTTAACTCACAAATTTTGAACAAACCATGAATAATCAGGTTGAACTCAACGGATGGCATCTCTTAGAGCTGCAGTCTTTCAAAAATGAGAGAGATACCTGTTAGCTTCACATTGCAAATGGTCAAAATGATTTACAAAGGAAATGAGTATTGGTGGGATATGTAGCCTTTGTTGATGGGCTGTTCATCAAAAGGTTTGGGGTGTGTGGGAGAGCCCCCAGCAATTGCAACAACCACAGCAGCATAGGGACACAGGATCCCACAGGGCCTCTTTATATTGTGTTATCATGGGGCCCCTAGGAGCTAGCTTGGGCCAGCCCCTGGGCAGAAACAAGAAACTCTTATTTTGTAGACTTGACCCAAGGAAGGAAAGCTTGTAGTGAAGGGTTCTCTATAACCTCATTAAGGTTCATCTGTCACTACTTCCTTACACATGCCTTTACTTCAGTGGAAGTTCTCTGCTTGCTCTGTTTTGAGGCCATTTGGTTGCTTTGGTTCAAGCTTTGCATCCCAGGGCCTACATGCCCTATTCTCAACCATGGCAAACCCTATTCCTCTCTCGCTGCCCCATGCCAAATTCCACTTCCTCCATGATGGGCCATCAGAACCTGCCCAACTCAGTTGATAATAGTGTCTCCTTCCTCTCAAATATTATACTTATGCCTCTACTACACACTCCATTTTATTATACTATTTCCTAAACTTCAGTTATTATTGTAAGTCTTTTATAATTGTTGCCATATCAATGAACCATCTGGGGCAGTATTTATTTTCTTAAAAAAACTTAAATTGGACTCACTTTTTAAAAATTTAAATGAAGTAATTTTAAAAGACAACATTATACCACTCCTGAAAATAGAAAAACATTTCATTTGCCACAAACAGAAGGTATCCATGGAAATAAATACATCAGGAGCCAAACAATGTAATTAAATTCTAGCTTCACTGGGCCAGCTTGGGTCTCTCAGCCTGAAGCTCCCTCTCCTGAAGATGTAGAGGGAGACAAGCCAAGTATGAGAAGGATGTTAAGGACATCCTAGCATGAAACTAAGGCTTTTATCTGAGAGTAGTCAGAAGGATGGAAAGCAGAGTAGCTTTCTGAATCAATGTTATTTAGCACCCTGTTCTTGCACAACCTGAAATCACCCTGCATGTCAGAGAGTACCTATCCCACACTTTGAGACCTCCGTCTTATAATGCATTGCCCTCTGTTGCCAGTTTGTCTAGGCATTAGTAAGCCTCTTGATGATCGAAGTGGGACAAAGATCTTGGTTTCCCTTACTGCCTGCAAGTTTCTTGATCCCAAGCATAAGTATGGGAGCTACACCTAAACTAATATAATATTGCATGTCAACTATACTTCAATAATGAATGAATGAATGAATAATAAAAAATAAGTAGGGGATCTGATTCGAAAAATAAGTTGGGTAAAAACTACCTTAATATTCCTTACAGTGATTCCATCTCAATTAGCAAGCACTGAGCAACACTCTTGTGGTAGGTGCTGGTTGGGTTTTGGCACTGCAAGTGCTGGGCATACAGTGGTGAATAAACAGAAAAAGAGGAGGGAAAAAAGATAACCTGGCAATACTAAGATGAACACATATCATGATATAAACTTATTCTAGGATTTGACCTATGGTTCCAATCTTATTTCAATGCTAAATGAATTAAAGTAAATCCAGAGGAAATTACCGGAATGAAAAAAAAATAGATTGTAAATCTTAAAAGGTCAGTGGGCATTTATTCAGTTTACTGGATAGCATTAAAAATATTGTTAATTGTTCACCTTTCCTTTAGGGCTCTGGCATCAGGAACCTGCAGCTTATTACATGGCATGTGTGATCACTAAAAGGGATTGATTTGGAAATAAACAGTACGTGGAGACATTCTTTAAGCCATTTTTCAGCTGGGTCATGATTTTCTGTCTATAAACTAAGAACTCCCAGGTTGCAGGGTCACAATAACAGCAAACACGTGCATAGAGCTTGCTTACTGTGTGCCAGATGGATTTCCAGTACTCTGAACATATATTAGTGAACTAAATTCTTATTACAATCCTATGATTAAAGATGTTAGTTTTCGGGGCACCTGGGTGGCTCAGTTGGTTAAGCGTCTGCCTTCGGCTCGGGTCGTGATCCCAGGGTCCTGGGATCGAGCCCCACGTCTGGCTCCCTGCTCTTTGGGGAGTCTGCTTCTCCCTCTGCACCTCCCCCTGCTTCTGCTCTCTCTCTCTCTCTCTGTCAAAATAAATAAATAAAATCTTAAAAAAAAAAAAATATTAGTTTTCTATTGCTGTCATGACCAATTACCACAAACTTAGCTTAAAACAACAGATTTGTTATCTTACAGTTCTGTAGGTCAGAAATCTGAGTTTGATCTCAGGTGGTGAAAAATCGTAGTCCACAGGGCTATGTTTCTTTCTGGAGGCTCTAGGGGAGAAGCCACTTCCATGCTCATTTGGGTTTTGGCAGAATTGAGTGTCTTTGGTTGTAGGACTGAGGTCTCCATGTCCTTGCTGGCTATGGGCTGAGGACTATTCCCAGCGTCTAGAGTCATTCTCCTTGGTGTTTGCCTTCTTCCTCCAACTTCATGCTTTGAAATTCTATGGCCTCTTCTGCCATTGCATCTCTCTGTCCCACTCTTCCACTTTTAGACTCATGTGTTTACATTGGACCCACCCAGATCATACAGGATAATCTTCGCATCTCAAGATCCTTAACCTTAATCACATTTGAAAAGTCCCTTTTGCCGTGTAAGACAAAATAGTCACAAATTCTGGGGATTAGGTGTGCATATCCCAAAGATATCCATTTCTTCCAGATTATCTAATTTGCTGGCATATAGTTGCTCATAATATGTTCTTAGAATTGTTTGTATTTTTTTGGTGTTGGTTGTGATCTCTCCTCTTTCATTCATGATTTTATTTATTTGGGTCCTTTCTCTTTTCTTTTTGATAAGTCTGGCCAGGGGTTTATCAATCTTGTTAATACTTTCAAAGAACCAGAAATGAAGTGATTTTGAGAAAGCAAGAGTCGGATTTTTGACCTAGGACCTTAGTGGCCCCATCAGGGTTTATTGGATTTATGAAGCCAAGAATAAAATAGAATAGACTTACCATGGCCTTATTTGGCATATCCTATGGAGACCTACTCCCCCACCCACACAATCTTCAGCCACCCCCATCTCTGTTACCTGGCTAACTCCTTTCGTGATCCTTTGAGACTCAGCAGGCTCTTTCCCTGACATCTCCCATTGGGCTAAGTCTACAACCTGTAGATCCCACAGCACCTTCTACATGTTTATGTGTCTGATCCAAAATATCAGGAGACCCATGGTCCCACTAAAATTGCCATAGAGCTTTGTCTTGTTGCACTCTAGAGGTTATCCTTCCCTTTATCAGCACTTGACAAATGTGTGCCTGGGAGAAGTCAAGGGGCAGAGTGGAATGACCCAAGGAAAACTTGTCCCCAACACTGAAAGCAATTCACAGCATCAGCCCAACTGGTGCAAATCCATACGTGCACATTAACTTATTTGGCTAACACAACAATTGATGAAATTTTTTTGCTCTAATTTTTTAGTTATGATTACATCAGACAAAATGACCAATATCTTATGTAAAACATGATCCAGTAAAGAAGATGTGGTCCATATATACAATGGAATATTACTCAGCCATCAGAAAGGATGAATACCCACCATTTGCATCAACATGGATGGAACTGGAGGAGATTATGCTAAGTGAAATAAGTCAAACAGAGAAAGTCAATTATCATATGGTTTCACTTATTTGTGGAACATAAGGAATAGCATGGAGGACATTAGGAGAAGGAAGGGAAAAATGAAGGGGGGGAATCAGAGGGGGACGAACCATGAGAGACTATGGACTATGGGAAACAAACTGAGGGTTTCAGAGGGGAGCCTGGTGATGGGTATTAAGGAGGGCACGTATTGGGGTGCCTGGGTGGCTCAGTCGGTTAAGTGGCTGCCTTCGGCCCAGGTCATGCTTCCAGGGTCCTGGGATTGAGCCCCAAGTCGGGCTCCCTGCTGAGCGGGGAGCCTGCTTCTTCCTCTCCCTCTACTTGCCACTCCCCCTGCTTGTACTCTCTCTCTTTCTCTAATAAAAAATAAAAAATCTTAAAAAAAAAAAAGGAGGGCACGTATTGCATGGAGCACTGAGTGTTATATGCAAACAATGAATCATGGAACACTACATCAAAAACTAATGATGTACTGTATGGTGACTAACATAATAAAATAAAAAATAAAATAAATAAAAATAAAACATGATCCAAAAAAGGAAAAGTCTAGTCTGATAGCCGCCAAACTGATAGCCCCACACAACTTGAGAGGTACACAAACTACACAACAGTTACCTGAGCTGCATAATTTTAAAGGAATTACTTTCCAGATCCTTAACTTGTGTCTTAAAATACATCTGCCTGAGAACAAGCTTGTAGCAGTCAAAACTACTGGTGGTTTCTCCTTTCTTACCTTCCCTTTTCACAGTCCCCTTCCTACCACTTTGCAAAAGAAAGGCATACCTCCCATCCATCTGTCATGTTTTCTACAATTACATTGTACTTTTGGATGTACAAACCTCTAGACCAAAAACAAATGGACCATTTGAAAAATTGATGTCTGGCTTTGTGTTTTTCATGGTCTTATACATGATTCTTTTTAAGAGAAAAGCATGGAGTTAGATAATGGGTATCTTGATTCATGTTGAGATATCCAGAATTCATATATACTTAAGAAGGAGAAAGCAAGAATGCTGACCATTTTTCTCTAATAACCTTTCCTCTCCTATCTCCTGGCTATTGCTACACAATGTGTCCCTGTGGGGAGAGGCTCTTTTGAGAGCAAAGCAAAGACAAGATTACTGATGAAAAGTACTGAAGGGCACTGTGCTTTATTTCATCATGGCCAGGTGCCATGTTTTACATATTAGTGGTAAAATTAGTGTTAAAAAAAGAGATGGTCGCCATGGGAAGGCATCTCATTGCAAGTATTTAAATTGAAAAGAGGTTAGACTTTTCCTGCCAGAAAACTAGTCTGATTTTGCTGATAAGGAGGGCTGGCTTTTTCAATTAGATTAGATGATGGATGTTATCTACTAAATGAACAAGCTGAATCAGCAGCTCCAAACTTATGATGAAAATATATTTAAAACACAGACTAAGACAAAAGAGTTTTATCAAAATATTGGACTGGTAAAGGTGAAATAAATGAAAACTTTGCTTTTCCTCCACCCTTCCTGAGTATATTGTGATAAAGAGCCTTTCTCTCAAGGAAAACACAACAGGAAGTCATTCTTTTGTTAAAATATTGACATACTTTTACACTGGCTGGTAATATTTATCTCCCTGAATCCTGGAGTGGATCTATCTCAGCCCCAGATCCTCCCCTGGGCCTGAAGCCTATAAGAATTCTTTATAATCCAGCAACTATAAGGTTAATACCTTGTACAACTAGGGATTTTAGGACCCTGCTCTAACACTAAGACCTGCATCCAGCCCAGTTGGATTGGCTGGTCGCATATCTTACTCTAAGTTAATATTTGGATATCACTTCTAGTCACGAATATAATTTAATAGTCATTTTACAAATCTTAGTAAATGTTCTAGAGTAAACTAAGAAATGGAAAACAATGGACGCCAAAGATGGATAACAAATAATTTTGCATACTTATTTGTTCCCAATTTTTAAAATATTTCAACAAACTTGTAGGAGGACCTGAGTTGCCAGTTGATTGAACATGAAAGCAATTTTTGATGAGCTCTCACTGTGTGATGTTAGCATGGAACTATGAGAAAGTTTAAAGAATTGGATGAAATTGTCCTATTAAAACTTCTGTTCTCAGCCACGTATTTCTGAGAACATTATTTCTCAGGGCTTGCATTCCTAAAATGAAGAATTGAAGTAATACTGATGCTGAACTACAATTGATTTTATAATTAAACAATTCTCATTGACAAACACATGAACTAATTGGGGGGAAAAAGCCTCATCTATGTATCATTAGCAAATGCATTCAGAATAAAAATTTATGTCTTGAAAAATTATCACATTTTATAATGTGATTATGTTGTTTTGGTCAGTTGTGCGTTTCTAATGATTGCAAAGAGAATTCAATCCAGAAGAAAAAAATTTTAACACATAGAGCCTTAGAGACACTGGAAACAATAAATTTCAATTTATGTACATATTGTTATTGTAGAGGATATTTATACAGTGATCAACAAAAGATTTCTAAGCATAAAATATACTTATTTGGGATAAAATTTTTATGGGAAGTAGATGGAAATAAAGGTCAAACATATAAAGGGGTGCCTGGGTGGCTCAGTCGGTTAGGCATCTGCCTTAGGCTCAGGTCATGATCCCAGGGTCCTGGGATCGGGTCCCACATTGGGCTCCTTGCTCAGCGGGGAGCCTGCTTCTCCTTCTTCCCCTCCCCCCCACCCTCCTCCCAGCACTCCTGCTCACTAGCTCTCTCTCTCCCTCTCTTTTTTAAAAGAGTCAAAAATATAAAGGAACTACATAATATTTTTGCCTTTTAAAGAAAAGTATCTTAATGTATTTAAAATAGATGAAAATAGATGATGTATATCAAATCAATCTGGAATTTATATTCTACTATATACATGTAAAAGATTGGTATGATACATTTATTTTTATCCAGACACCATTGTATTGGCCTTTCTGATGTTTTCCTAAACAAGCATTGGATTTATTGAAAGTCATTTCTTGGGTTTCTGAGGCTAGTGATACCCACTGCACATACAGCCGTGAATCAGGCTTGCTCAGCTTTAGGAAATTCTTCTAGGATAGTCCAACTCCTCATTTTTCATATACAAAACTAAGGTTTGGGGAAGCCAGTTACTTATCCAATGTCACACAACCTGTATGTGATAGACTAGAGTCCGGGTCTCTGGCTCTTGGTCTGGTGCTGTTTCTTAAACTATAATCTAATACATATTGAAACCACAAACATTTTCATTTTCAGTTAACTAAAGAATCAGATAAGAATATTCTTTACGGTGACACTAGTATGTATGTACGTATGTGTGTATGTATGTGTGTATTGAGTCTCTAGACATAATAGCAAAGTGTTTGGAAAATCCGAGGTTTCCATGGCAAAAACAGAGGCTTTGGGATCTAGGCCTGAGCTCAATTTCTCGTTGCTTATTACCAGCTGTGGGCTTTAGGCTATTTACCCAACTCCTCTGAGTTTGTTTCCTTTACCTGGAAGATGGAGATAAAAATCCCTGTTTGATGAGGTTAGGATTAAGAATAATTGAGATCATGGGGCTCCTGGGTGGCTCAGTTGGTTAACTGTCTGCCTTCAGCTCAGGTCATGATCTCAGGGTCCTGGGATTAAGCCCCGTGTCAGGCTCCCTGCTTAGTAGGGAGTCTGCTTCTCCCTCTCCCCCTGCTCGTCCCCCTGCTGGTTGTGCTCTCTCTCTCAAATAAATGAATAAAATCTAAAAAAAAAAAAAAGAATAAATGAGATCATGCATGTAATGTGAGTAGTGTGATCGTTAGCATATGTTAGGAAAGCAAGAACACTAGTTTTCTTTTGGATATTTCTCCCTATTTTGTATCTCTAATTGCTAATGCATGTATCTGTTATGCTATAGCCTCAGGTCCTTGATAGTTCCTTGGACAATGTGAGAGGCCAATAGTTTAATGATTTAGAAAAGTGATTTTCAAGCTGTGAGCCACAGGAGCTCTGCTGAGGTAAGAGCAGGGAGATGGGGGCCGGGAGGGAAAGAAAGCCTTGGGTCTCCTGTTCCTTCATTAACAAGTGAAGCTTTGTTTTTCTCAACCGTATGACAATGATTTTGTTGGGGTGGGGTGCGAGATGTTGCCCTGGGCTTCAGGGGGCATTTGAATTGGAAACCCCTGGAGATGCGATCTTTAGCCCAAGGCTTTGGATCCTGCAGGTGGGAATTTCTGGTACGGAGCCTCTTTATTTGGGGATGTGTTTTGAAAGGGGCTTAAAGGTGAAGGTGTTTGGCTAAAGTCAACAGTAAATAGTGACGTCAGGGTCAACTCTGAATAGGGTACCATGCACAATACACAATATCCATGTAAAATGAGGCAACATATGATACATGTGAGCAGGAGAAAAGTATTTTCAGTACATTCATGGTGATTTTAGTAACTGGTTTTAAAATTCTGAGGATTGAAAGAGATGCTCTCTCTCATTCTCAATCACCTTGCCATTTTATATAACATCTGTTTGTTGGGGCTTATTTCTGTTTTTGTAGTTGGAACATCATTTCAGTTATTATCCGTATCTACCAGGTAGAAGAAGAAAGATTGAAGGTGATCTGTCTTCTATTCTTCTGTTAACTAGGAAAAATGATGCCCTGGAGTTTTGATAGAACAATTTGAAGTCCTTGTTAACTTCTTTTTTCTCTATAGCTTTAAAAATATCCCCATTTTGTCCTTTTCATAATTGTGTTGTAGACATACTCTGTACCCTTGGCCTTTTAAGAAAGATGAACTTTTGTACTGTTTGAAATGTAATGAAAATATTAAATAGTTGTAGACTCATCATTAAATCAGCCATGAGAATGAGTCTATCTTAAGCCTAAAGGGAATACATCAGTGGGCTTTGAAAAAAACATATGCCTTTCTACCTTCATCATAACATACATTGGGGAAGGTCCTGCCCATTTCAGTACCGATCATAAAACAGCGTCTGCCACTTTCTTTCTAAAGGGTCTTTTGTACCGAGGGGTAATGACATTCTATTCTTCTCTTTTGTTCTCATTATTTTTCCTCTGCCATTTCAAAGTTATATAACTTGTGTCTTCCCAGTTCTTTAAAAAGGTGATATTTTTACAGCGTCAACTTTCTAATTTTGCAGAAAATCCAGATCCCTAAAAACAAAACCACTCTGTCTAGTTGTTCCTAGGAATTTCTAGTGGATGTTCCATGTAGAGCCACAAACAGGTAGAACCCACCACTTTCCTCCTGTCTTGTATGCTTTTCTCCTATACACCAAACTGTGCATTTGCATGTTAGTTGGAAGGGTTTTTCTTCTTGTTCTCTGAGCACTTGGAAAGATTGGGTGGGCAGCAGTCTTATTATCTACTCCTTAAAAACCAAGGTTCCGACTTAGTAAGGCCACTATTCTAAAATAAATTTTATTTATTTATTTGTCAAGGGGAGAGAGAGAGAGCACAAGCAGGGGGAGCGGCAGGCAGAAGGAGAAGCGGCTCCCTGCTGAGCAAGAAGCCTGATGTGGGGCTCCATCCCAGGACCCTGAGATCATGACCTAACCCAAAGGCAGATACTTAACCGACTGAACCACCAAGGTGTCCCCCATCACCTACTTTGAATCAGGTGTGTCTGTGACTTTATATGTGTATGTGTGTGTGTGGGGGGGGGTGCACTAGTGATAGTGAGTATGAGGAAGCAATGGGAGGGATATGGGGGGACAATTTAGATCATTTGCATTTGTGTGATGTTTCATATTTGGGGTCTTTATAGCTTTTACCTCATATACTTCTGTATAATAAGGAAGAAAAGCATTGACTCTCTCATCACAAAATGAGTACAAAGTTGTCTATTTTTGGAAATCAAAACCAGAACACTAGCTGGAAAACAATATAAATTCTGGTTGGAGAAAATAAATGATTAGGGGGAAATAACAGGTGGAAGAATAAATGTGCTTGGCAATGAGATCTGAACCAGTCAGCGTTTGAGAAGGAACACAGATGGCGCATTTAAATGAAGTACAGGCAAACTTTGAAGATGTTGCAGTTTTGGTTCTAGACCACTATGATACAGTGGCTATTGCAATAAAGTGAGGCAAATGAATAGCTTGGTTTCCCAATGCATATCAAAGTTATGTTTATACTACACTGTAGTCTATTAAGTGTGCAATAGCAGTATGTCTAAAAAAAAAATGTACATACTTTAACTTAAAAATACTTTAGTGCTCAGAAATGTTAACCATCATCTGAGCTTTCAGCAAATCACAATCATTGATCATAGATCACCATAACAAATAAGATAATAATGAAAAAGTTTGAAATATTATGAGAATTACCAAAATGTGACACAAGTGAGTGGATACTTTTGGGAAAATGGTGCTGGTAGAATTTGCTCAACACAGAGTTGCCAAACACCTTCAATTTGTAAAAAACCAAAAAAAAAAACCCCAAAAAACAAAAAAACCCAAAACACAATATCTGTGAAATGCAAAATCTGAGGACAATAAAGCAAGTACAATAAAATGAGGTATGCATGTAATTCAGCAAGGTTTAATAAAGGGACTATTTACAAAGGCCTGGGCAAGCTTGAAGGAAAAAAGATACAGTGAAGTGCCTCAGAGCTGGCAAACACTGCTAGGCCTGAAGGGACAAGTGGAGGAAGCAGTGACTGGAACCTGGGAAGGGTAGTTGTGTGGAGAGGACCCGCCACCAACAGAAGTTGGCTTTTGATGAAGAGACACAGCCAGGCCACAGTGACCAGATCGGAGCAAAGCATGGAATGAATACTGTCATCTCGCTGTCCTTCCACCCTCTGGTCTTCTGCTAGTGCCCCAGAAAATCAGAGAAATTGAAGAGAAGGCAAGGAAGCACATTGATATGATCCATATGATTCAACCTGCCTGGACATGAAACAGGCGGAGAGTGTAGAGCATGAATGAGAGGAAAGGGGGCTGCAAACAGAAGATATTTAGCCAAGACATTTCTAGTCCAACTGACAAGATGGCAGACCTTAAAGAAGACCTTAGAGTAGACTATCAGAAAAGTAATGGGATTCCAAATGGGAAATGCTAACAACAGAAATTTTCCATTTTAAACAGTGTTGACTTTTGAACAACATTTGTTGGAACTGTTTAGGTTTTTCAGTAACTATATTGGAAGGTTTTTTAGCGATTTGTGATGATTTGAAAAAACTTGCAAATTGCCTAGAAATAATACAAAAATAAGAAAAAGTTCAGTGTTGGGGTGCCTGGGTGGCTCAGTTGGTTAAGCCACTGCCTTCGGCTCAGGTCATGATCCTGGAGTCCCGGGATCGAGTCCCGCATTGGGCTCCCTGCTCGGCGGGGAGCCTGCTTTGCCCTCTGACCCTCCCCCCTCTCATGCTCTCTATCTCATTCTCTCTCTCAAATAAATAAATAAAATCTTTAAAAAAAAAGAAAAAAAAAGAAAAAGTTCAGTGTTCATGAATGCATAAAATATATGTAGATACTAGTCTATTTTATCATTGACTGTCATCAAATATACACAGATCTATTAAAAAAAGTTAAAATTTATCAAAACTTGGACACACAGGCTATACCTTGTACCATTTGCAGTCATGAGGAATGTCAAGATGCCATATTAAATCCTAACTGCATAAAATTAACTATAGTACATCCTGTACTACCATAGTAATCTCATAGCCACCTCCTGTTGTTAGTGCCATGAGCTCAAGTGTTGTAAATATTGGCTTAAAAGACTATGTGACCTGAATCATCTCTGTAAAAATAATATGTGATGCTAATCATCTCTGCATAGTCTCTCCAGTAAACTGTGTATCAGAGCAAAAGTGATCTCTCATAGCTCTCAGTATTAGTAGTTAAGTTTTGGGGGAGGCAAAAGTCATATGCAGAATTTCAAGTGCATGGAGAGTCACTTTCAAGGGTCAACCGAATAAACATGAATACTTGGGAGACCCTCGGTAATCTGTGAAGAAATTAAAAATGCTTTCCTATTGAATACTCACAAAAAAGGTAGGTAAAACAAGGTTCAAAGATTATTTTCACTATGTTATGGGTAACAAACCTGAAGCAAAGAGAGCTTAAGTGATATGCCCAAAGATGGTGGCTCTTCCAGTTTCTAACTTCTTTTTCAGTGCTTTTTACTTTTGACTTCTATTTATACTTTACTGCACCATTCCCAGGGGACAGAATTACACATTTACTGGAAATTCTCAACCATTCAAGTTTCAAAAAATATATAGAAGCAGAGGACACTTGCTTTTGCCCCACAGTCAGTTCTCAGTGTATCAATGCGTTCATAGGAAAAGCAACCGGAATCCAAAAGTTTTGAGGAATGATGTAGATCTTTTTTTTTTTTTTTTTTTAAAGATTTTATTTATTTATTTGAGAGAGAGAGAATGAGAGACAGAGAGCATGAGAGGGAGGAGGGTCAGAAGGAGAAGCAGACTCCCTGCCGAGCAGGGAGCCCGATGTGGGACTCGATCCCGGGACTCCAGGATCATGACCTGAGCCGAAGGCAGTTGCTTAACCAACTGAGCCACCCAGGCGCCCACGGAATGATGTAGATCTTTAGTGAAGATCTGGCTTAGGTGGGAAGCAAAGGGAGAAGAGAATTACAGCACCTAATGAAAAGCAAAACCTCTCTAAAGTCATGTTTTCCAAACATCAACTCAAAACCCTACCCAAATATCTCCTTTATCCTTGCAGCCAAATAAGGCAACCAATAATCCTTCCCAGAAGTAGCAGGAAGAGGCGAAGGCAGTAAAAATGTCTATAGTAAAAATTTATAGTTTGTCTGTGTCACATGTGAAATGGTTGTTAATATCACTCACAGCTTTAGTGCACACCTCTGGACAGAAGTAATTACATGTTCGTTTTCATTCCTTGAAGGTTTTGCTGAGTTAATTCTTGTTGCAAGTGTGTGTGTGTGTGTGTGTGTGTGTGTGTGTGTGTCTGCATTTCTCCTAATTCTTGGGATCAGAAATTATTTTTCTTTTTCCCTTTTCTCTCTTATACAAGCATCTGTAAGTAGCTTAAGCCTGATGTGAAAGGGTACAAATACCCAGCATTTTTATTTCTAATCAGATCACCATACAAAATCCATTTAAAAGTGTCAGCTTATCATCCAATGGCAGCTGTCTAAAGAAATTACAAGAAATACTCATGGTCTTTTTTTGCTTTTGCTTTTTACAATAAAAGTTGGCCAGAATTTTGGCATAAGTTTTACCAGCAGAATAGACATTTAGTCACTAGGCAAAGATTGCAAAACTCACTGAGGAGTAGGGGAAGATTTTAATACGCTGCTTTATTAATTTCAATAGGTATTCAGCTCATGTTTTAGGAATAATGCTTGTTTTATAATTTCATACTGCCAAGGATAGTCTTCCAAAAAAGACTATAGAGACATTTCTTTGATTGAGAAAAAGAATATATTTGAAAACTACTAAATAATTCCCAGGAAGGAGTACCATGTAGCCATTAAAACCATAAACACTATTTTCTATATGATTAAACTTTAAAATATTACACCCACACAGACACATTAGTAGAAGGAAATATAAAAATACTATAAATAGTATTTAGTACTGGTGATGATCTTTTTTTTCTTTCTTGTACTTTCCAAATTTTCTATGAGTATGTGTTTTATGATCATAAAAATGAACATCATTTATTCTTTAAACAAAAAATATAAAGCACTATTCTGGAGGCTAATTCCGAACCCAGTAAATGATCCTTGAGCATACAAGCAGCCTGACAATTTCACACTGAGACAGTGCCTAAAATAGGCCTGGCAGAATTGAAAGGAGAAACAATCCCTGCTTCTGGAAGGAACATTATAATTGAGACAGTTTGAAGAGGAAAGATGAGTGAACACAATATAAAAACATCAAAATGCTATGTTTTATGATTGTTTGATGTAGAACAGATGGCATTATACAGTTCAAAATATATTCTGTTTCGCCACCAAATATTAAACCTCTACCCTTGTGCACCTAAATGCTACTTTTAGCTGTCATATACTTAAGGCCGCATGTTCTATGTAGAGCTATATTCTCATAAAAACCGTTTGGGTTTAAAACCTCTGCTTGTGTAGATCATAACTTTTTCCTACAGAAGCAATTAATTCATCATTTAATTAGAAAAAAGGGTCTGATTTTACAAATTTTTAAAGATTTTATTTATTTATGTGTCAGAGAGAGAGAGAGAGAGAGAGCGGGAGTGCACAAGTCGGGGGGGTGGCAGGCAGAGGGAGAGGGAGAAGCAGGCTCCTCACTGAGTGGGGAGCCCAATGCAGGGCTCGATCCCAGGACCCTGGGATCATGAGCTAAGCTGAAGGCAGATGCTTAACCTACTGAGCCACGCAGGCATCCCTGATCTTACAGAATTTTAACCAATAGTGTAAAAAACAGTGCTTAAAATCTGGAATCAAGACAAAAAATGACTTAGGATGTAAAATGTTTACTCGAGACTACCCTATAGGAAGTCAAATACTTATGGTTAAGGCTATGTAGAATCTGAGACGGATGAGTAATGTACTTTATATCAATCTATTTAGGATATTCATACTTTAGTTGAACGCACTGAAATTCATGAGGGACTTACCCATGATCCTATAACTAATTAGTAACAAACATCACTATATGTAGTGTGTGGTATCTTTAGTCTTTTCAAATCTGGATATTTCCTTCAATTGCCATAGATTAATGTACCTTCTATTTTTATTTTTTTTTAAAGATTTTATTTATCTATTTGTGAGAGAGGGAGAGAGAACAAGCAGGGGGAGCATTAGGCAGAGGAAGAAGCAGAATCCCCAGTGAGCAAGGAGCCTGACAACGGACTCAATCCCAGGACCCTGGGATCATGTCCTGAGCCAAAGGCAGATGCTTAACCGACTGAGCCACCCAGGCATCACGATTAATGTACCTTCTAAATTAGATCTTAGATGTATGAGAGTTTGGGGCCTTAATGGGCAAAAAGAATCAAGGAACATGAGAGCTCTAAGGGATCTGAGGGTTCTTTTAGTCCAGACTTCTTGCTTTAAAGGGGATGAGGAAACTCAGGCTCAGTATGGTTTAGGGGAGCTCAGCATTTCCCCTTTTGTCCTTCTTTGGTAAACAGAAGATCCAGAGGGATATCAGCTAGGTGCTCTACCTGTTCAAGCCTAGACCCAAGTGGAGGTGAAGAGACACTCTATTCCGGGGAGATAGGAGGTTCATGGAAGCTGGTTGGAAGCCCTTCCATGTCAGAGTTTGAGACTTCTTCTGAGTTCCTGATCCTGTGACCCTGGCAGCTGCCCTCAAGTCCTCTTCCTCTTGAACCCTGATGCCTCAAGCTTTTCTTTGACTCTGGGAGCTAGTCAGTATCCTTCTACTCAATTTCTTTTTTTTTTTCTTACAAGCCTCCAGAGTTGTCAGGTTCTGTGCCTCCCAACAGAGAACCTGACCAATGCACCTAGCATAGGTAAATTGAGGTTCCTAGTGCTCCATAGTCAGTCGGCGGGGAGAACAAACCTGCTGCCTAATTCTCAAGGATCTGAACTAAACACACTTCCTCTACTTTTTAAAAAGAGAGCTTTGTGGACATACTGTATAATTAATTCTTTATGGTCTTCACCTTATCCTAATATCTTAAAATTGTGATTCATTCCTGGGGTAACAGGTCAAATCAACACTTCAGTCTGAAGAGTTTTATCCTTAACAGAAAATGTAACCCTTAACTTTTGTGGACACTGTGTTCTCAATTCTCAGAATTTTCTCTTCACCTCAAAAATTGTTTATCAGGTTATTTCAATATTTTATGCCCTTTTCTTCAAGGACTAGTAATTCATCAATTCCTTTTAATTGTATGGAGTCAATGTTCCTATAGAGATCTGACATAGCAAATGCTCGGTAAGTATTTCTTGGTTGATTGATCTCTTATTAACAGCTAAATAAATTGTGGACAATTCAAAACAGATGAATGTTTACAACCACAGCAGTGGGTGACTGAACTGGCATGTCACCAATTCTATTAGCTTCTGCCCTGAATCTCACCCAATACACCTAATTTCACTCCATACATCTAACCCTGAGAATAAGGCAGAAATGAATGCCATCAATCTCATTCAGGCCACTTAAAAGGACGACACATACACATTTTATTCACATCAGGATCTCAATCAAACTAGAGAGTGGTTTGGTTGGTTTTATTATCTCTTGTTCATTATCTAGTTCTGTCTTTGCTATCTAATTATGTACATGGCACCTGAGGTGATAATCATAGTGAGAATTATTAGTTAAATTCTAGAGAGTAAAAGAAAGATTTTGACATTGTAGAGCTCCTGAGTTTGGTAGTATGCAAAACTTATAATATCAAATATTGTTATATCTAAAACAGTGATAGGTCTGTAATTCCTTTTGTTTTGTTGACTATATCACAGCCTAGAACATAAATAAGCAATTTTTTTTTTAATTTGCTGAGATTATAACAACTTTGCCTGAATCAATTACAGGTCTTCCTTTGTCTTCTCCCAAGTATTTTATTATTTCCAATTTGAGAAGCATTCATTAAGTACCTACTATCCATGCATTATTCATATAATGAACACTGAATCACTAACACTGAGCTTAGTGCCTCTCAAATAGTAGACATTCAATAAGAAGTGATTGAGAGGCAGCCCCTTGACTAATAGGGGCTTGTTCATAGAAAGGATTAGATAAGTAACAAATAACTAGCATACAAGGGATGAGGCATGTTATAAGAAAACTATAAATGAATTTCTGAGTTTAAAGGAGAGAAAAATTATACTCGGAAAAAGAAGATTTAGGTAGTTGTATTATTAAGGACAGGTTAAACTATGTTTAAAAATTTAACACGAAAAAATTTACCAAAACAAAGGCTTATTTCTCCTTCTTATATGCTCAGTGTGGATTGAAGAGAAGTTCTGCTATACAGTCACGCAAGGATCCAGCGTGATGAAGACTCCACCATCTTGTAGCTTTGCTAGTTAGGACATATAACTTCCAAGATCATTGAGATAAGGGACTCATGGGATGGTGCACAGAGTCTTAAAAATCTCAATTCAAAAGTGACGTGTGCCACTTACACTTAACATTTTTTTGGCTAGAACTAGTCATATAGTTCTGCTTAAGGGCAAGGGACTGGAAAGTATACCGTTCCTTCTTGTCCAAGAGAGAAAGGAGAAACAGGGGCATCTGGTGGCTCATCAGTTGAGTGGCTGACTTCAGCTTAGGTCATGATCTCAGGGTCCTGGGATCAAGCTCCATGTTGGGCTCCCTGCTCCACAGAGAGTCTGCTTCTCCCTCTCCTTCTGCCTCTCTCCCTGCTCATGCTCTCTCTCTCAAATAAATAAATAAAATCTTTAAAAAAGAAAGAAAGAAAGAAGAACCAGATACAGGTGAGCACTAGTAATCTCTTTCAAATTTTTTTCTGAAGTAGGTAAGGGGGGTGCGTTTATTATGATCGTTGGAGAGAGAGTGGATATTTGAGTATTTCAGGCAGAGCAAATAGCATGTGTGCAAGCAAAGAATGGAGAGGGCATTGAAGGTAATCTTCAGAAAATTGTAAATAATCAGCTTTCATTTGTGACATGAGATAAGAAGGTAGAGGTAATGCAAGAAATTAAAATGGAAAAGTAGGCTCAGAAGTATTGCAGATGGTCTACATCGGTGAAAGCACAAAGAATGTGTATTCTGCTTTGGTTGAGTGTAGTGCTCTGTAAATATCAATAAGGCCAAGATAGTTGGTAGTGTTGCTTAGGTCGTCTTATATTTTTACAGGTTTTTGGTCTAGTAATTCTATAAATTGCTGAGCAATGGGTGTTAAAGTGTCCTACTATAGGCAGAAAATTGTCTGCTTATCTCTTTAATTTGTCAATTTTTGATGCATATATAGTAAGGCTGTTTTTAGGTGCATACACATTTCAGGTTTTTAGGTTTTGTAAGGAATTAACCCTTTTATCATTATGAAATATTCCTCTTTATATCTCATATATTTGTCTCAAATACTTTTGTTTAAGATTTTATTTATTTATTTGAGAGAGTAAGAGAGAGGGAGGAGAGAGAATGAGGAGGGAGACTGGCAGAAAGAGAGGGAGAAGCAGACTCCCCGCTGAGCAGGGAGCCTGATATGGGGCTCGATCCAGGACCCCGGGATCATGACCTGAGCTGAAGGTAGATGCCCAACCAATTAAGCCACCCCAGAGCCCTTGTCTTGAATACTTTTATCTGAATTAATATAGCCCCTTCAGCCTTCTTATGCATCCTGTTTGCATGCTATATAGTATTTCCATCCATTTATTCAGCCTACCTGTGTCTTTGTATTTAAAAAATATCTTTTGTAGGCAGCATATAGTTGAGTCTTGCTTTATTATTCATTTTGAGTATCTCTACCTTTTAATTGGAGCATTTGGTCCATTAACATTTATGTAATTATTCATATGATTGGATTTAGGCCTTCTTATTTTATTATTTTTTAGGTGAATTATTTATTTTCAACCATCACTTTTTTTTTGTTCCCCTATTTCTCTTTTTCTGACTTGCTTTGTATTACTTGAATTTTTTAGAATTCCATTTTATCTATTGGCGTTTAGCTATGTTTGGTCCATGCATTTAAAATATATTTTATGCATTTGAAATTACACATTTACAATCAGAATTATATAATCAAAGCAATATTTATGGTTATATGTACTATTAAGGTATTATTAGAATATTAAATCTCCTTTCAATCTGTATAGTTTTAGAAATGTGGACAATTTATCGGGTGCCAGCAAAGAGAAACAGAAATGGTAAAAGGGTTGGAACTAAAACCAAAGAAGAAAAACAAGCAAATGGCCTGAAGAAGAGAAAGCTCAGGGATAATGTTTGCCTTTAAATAGATGAAGCATTTTCTTGTGGTGACCAACTGTTTTCATCTCTACCCCAAAGAGAAGAAAATAGCATTAATTGTAACAAGGTAGACTGCATGGGTGTCAGGGGAAGAATAAGTCTGTACTAAATCAGCAAAGATGCCATGATACTAAAGTCCTGGGGAATATTAAATAACATATTTATCTCAATATCTTTAAGAAAGCATTCTGTGTATCTTTGTGATCTATCTACCTGTCCTCATTCCTACAGAGAGCCCATAATCAATTTGCCTTTGAATATTTGTAAAGAGGTATGGATGACCTACATGCAGAGGGAAGGATTAAGTTATTTTGGGGATTTAAGTAAAATACTATAATTTTGGAACCAAATGCAAAAGGTAGTCTCAACTTGATATGCTTGAAGAAAAAAGTCTGAAATAAAATCATAATATTATTCAGGCATAGGGTCGCAGATTTAGCAAATAGAATTATAGGATGCCCAGTTAAATTTGAATTTCAGATATACAGTGGTTTTTAGTGTAAGCACGTCCCATTAAATAACTGGGACATACTAATCCTAAAAGATGATTTGTTGTTGATTTGAAATTCAAATACAAGTGGGCAAAGTGTATTTTATCTGGCAATGTTATTAAGAGATAAATAAATTTAAAAATTATAAGAAGATCTAATGTTTAAGATACATTTTCTATATCATGTATTTGAGTCTTTCTCTGGACTAAGCAGATATATTTGTAACTTGGCCAGAGATATGGGAGAGATGTCTCTGATGCAGTGAATAGCTCTATTAATATTTTTGCCTTTATTTAGCTTTCACTGGACCATCCACAACCATTTACTAAAAGAAACATGATTTGTAGAATACTTTCAAGTTGTATGGATATAGATAAACTGCCTGAGCTCTCTCTCCCTTTTGTTTATCACGTTTCAGACATTTATGTTGTAGAAGTCACTGAACATTGTACAGCCCGAAGTGTGGATATTGTGGTAGTCTCCAAAGATGACTGCCATCAGTTCTTTCCCCTCTGCTGCTCAAGTCAAGAGGCGGAGAGGATGATTTCCTTCTCCTTGAATCTAGGCTGGTCTTAGTGACGTGTCAACCAAAAACACACATTGGAAATGACACTCACAGCTTCCACGCACATCTCTTGGAATGCTTGATTTGGGGACACTCTCTCTGAACACAGGTGCCATGCTGCAAGAAGCTCAAGTCACCCAGAGACATCATATTTGGTGACGTAACTCCCCCTCTTGGACTCCTAGCTTACAGCCAGCACCAACTGACAGACACTCAAGTGACTCATCCTGGACAGTGACAAAGACTCTCTCCTTAAGCCAGGGTCTTCAGAGCTTTCTTCTAGACTAGGCTTCCATTGTGGCCCCATCCTTGCCAGACCTGCACAGTGCAGCTATAGCAAGAATCCTGCTAAGTCAGTTTGGAGAAAACCCTTCCCCCTTTTGATTTCTGATCACTTGTGATATCTAATCAAATTTCTCATCCCCTACTCTTTTTTTTTTTTTAATTTATTTATTTGACACAAAGAGAGAGAGAGAGCACAAGTGGGGGGGGGCGGCAGGCAGAGGGAGAGGGAGAAGCAGGTTCCCCGCTGAGCAAGGACCCTGGAATCACAACCTGAGCCAAAGGCAGACGCTTAACCGACTGAGCCACCCAGGCGCCCCGTCTCATTCCCAACACTTAACAGTTGACCACTCTGGTCTGTCCTCGGAAAAAAATACTGTTTGGTCAGTTTAGCAAAAGTTCCCCCTGATCTTGATGTCTATTCTTATTAATTCTCCATTCATCATTCCTGCTATTTGACTACAAATCCCTTGTTCTTGTTGTGTTTGGAATTGAGCCTAACTCTCCACTGAGGTTTCCTTTCCCCTATTGCAACAGTTCCTTAGTTAAAATTGTTTTTTTTTTTTTTACTTTAACTACTATCAGGCTCTGGTTTTAACAACTTTGTTAAGCCTTCAGATGACTGTAACCCCAGCTGACTGCAAGACCATGAAAGACCCAAAGTGGGAATCTCCCAGTTGAGACAGTCAACATATAGAGCTGTGAAAAATAATAATACATTGTTGTTTTAAGCTACTAAGTTTTGGGGTGGTTTGTTTGCAGTAGATAATTATAATATTCATCTGAGGACTTTTTAAAAGGAGACAAATTCTCATTACAATGTACTTTAGTGGATAAACAGATACTGTATGTACCTTTCTGGTCAATATTAAATATAGTGCTTTCAAAAATATAAAAGTGTTTTCCTAATTAGATAGCAAATAATATATAATATTGGGCAGCGCTTAAGCTGAGTTAAAAATTAATGGAGCTAATACTACTTTATCTTTATTCCTCAAAAAATAGAGGAACAGTCATTATCAGTAATAGATTCTGTTTAATATTTTCTTCTCCTTCGTTATTTCCATTAGCATGTTCAATATGTTACCTAATTTAAGCATCTTAATAACTGTATAATGCTGCTGTTATTATCCTTGTTTTACTAGAGGGAAGACTGAAGTCTAAAGCGGTTAAGTGATTTATTCAATATTTCACAGTCAGGATTTAAATCAATGTCTTCTCATTTTCAATTCCAGGCTCTTTTCCAGGAAACTCAGGCCAGACTGGAATAATAAAACGAAATCCAAATCTGAAAGTGTCATCCTCGGTTTCTGAATTCTGAGGCCATTACTGTCCTGAGGAGTGAATATTGTTTTACTTTTGGGAAATTCACATCAGGAGAGGCTTGTTGTTTTCAGAGGTAATCACACAATGGAAAAGTCACTTAGATTGAATTTCACTCTGGAGATAATAGTATCGGTTTTTTCAAGTTTCAGTTTTGAGTTTTATTTTAATGAGAACAAAATGTGCCTTTATAGAAGGAAATAGGAGATGCAGAGAGGGAAGTGCCTTAATCCAGTTCTCAGGATAGAAAATGGCAGAGAAGGTACTAGAACCCTCATCTCCTGGCTCCCGCCCCAGAGGTTTTCCCACCTTGTTTGAAGCCTCAGATCGAGGTGTGTAATTTGATAATACATGTGTGAGTTTTCAAGGAAAGCTCAGTTAAAAATGCTTCTAATATATGTTAAATCAAGACAATGCTTTGTAACCACAAAAGATAAAGGAAAGCGCTAAGGAAAGGTGCCACATTCAGCTAGATGCTGCTCCATGGCAAGGCTTCCTCCCAGGGCACCCTCAAAAATGTAGTGCACAGCACCCCATTTGTCACTTCTCTTTTCATAGGCAGGTCTTAATTAGACAGATAATCTAGAGCACTGCTGTCCAAGACGATGTTCCACATGAATAGAAATGCTTTCCATTTAGCACTGTCCAACGGGGTAGAATTAGCCACACATGGCTAATGAGTGCTTGAAATGTGGCTGATGAGACCAAGGAACTGAATTTCTAACTTTGTTGAATTTAATTAATTTCAATTTAAGTAGCCACAGGTGGCTAGTGGTTACCATATGGGACAGCACAAATCAGACTACAAGGGGATCTTGTCCATGTTTAGAAAAATGGGAAAAGCAGAAACAGCACTCTTCTCTCTGGGCTAGGGGATTTCTGCTGCATTGGGTCATGATGCTGATGGAAGCCCATGTCACTGGTTTTGAATCTCAAAACCATATTCAAACTTTCTTGCGTGTTTGTTTAAACTAATGTTTAATTCAATAGACTGGAAAGGAAAACCAGATTGTAGTGGTGCATGGTTCCTTTGTAGCTGCTTTATTGTTCTCCCTCTGTGCCCACCTCTCTCCATCCAAAGAGCAAAGAAAATGGGTCAGGAGTAGGGTTGTCAGAGAAAATACAGACTGCCCAGTTAAGTTTAAGATAATATATATATATATTTAGTAGAGGTATGTCCCCCATGCAATATTTGGGACACATTATACTATAACATTATTTGTTGTTTACCTGAAATTTAAATTTAAGGGGCATCTTCAATTTTTAGTTGCTACATCTGAAATGGGGAGAAGGATGCTGACTGGGGGAGGGGCTTAAGATCAGTTTCTGGGCTTCTGAGCCCAGAAACAGTGGACAAAGGAGGAGAGACTATTAGTGTCAGGACGTCTGAGAGGCTCTAACCTCATGGGTAAGGCAGACAGAAACTGTGCACAAAGCTACTCTAAGTAGAAGTGGTTTGTAGAAAGCTTCATTGATTCAGCTGGGTAGACTCATGCTCATGTCAGTGAGATCCGGAAGCTCAAGAATTACCGCAATATTCTTGGTCTCATGTAACCACCACCCAGGTCAAGAAGCAGAAAATAGCTCCCCAGCTTCTGCCCCTTTCCCCTCTCTTAATCACTACCCCTTGCTCCTCTTCAAAGATAATCACTATGCTGACGTCCTACATAGTAGATGAGTTGTTTTGGACTTTATGTAAATGAAATCTTGCACTGTGTATTCTGTGGTATAAGTTTTTTCCTGGAAGGAGTTTCTGAGAGCCATTGGCAATCTCCCATCACCTAATCCAATCAGAGTTGGAAATCATTCCCAGCTGGTCTTTACTCAGTGGACTGCGGACTTCTATTTATGGTTCTCTCTTACTCCTGGGTGATAGCCCTTTGTGGTCCCAGCCACAATCCTGGGTGTTTCTTTCAGGCCCCCACTCCTCAGTGGAACCTGAAATTCACTTTTGGTATGCCAGCCTGTGATTCTGTCCAGTGCTTTTATCATCATCACAGAACCTCTAGGTGCAAGCTCCCCCCTGCCTAGCTCACTTCTCTGAGTTTTCTTCTTGTCTTGGTCCTTGGTGCCATAATTCTTTAGTGCTTTAGAAGCCATTTAATACCTAATACCTTTAATGTATTATTATTATTTATTCTTATTTATTTATTTGTTTTTAGAGCAGAAGGGAGCAGGCCAGAGGGAGAGGGAAAGAGAATCTTAAGCAGGCTCTATGCTCATCGCAGAGCCCAATGTGGGACTTGATCTCACAACCTTGAGATCATGACCTGAGTGGAAATCAAGAGTCAGCCACTTAACCGACTGAGCCACCCAGGTGCCCCAGAAGCTGTTTAATACCTTTAAGTAGATTTTTGTTTTTCAACTTTGCTAGTTTTCAGGAGGAAAACCAGGCTGGATTACCCAGTTTGTCATTTTGGGAAGTGGGTTCCTCAACATGTGAGATCTTAATGCATTCCACTTACATGGACAGGACTGGAGACCCATTCAGCCTCAGATCTAGCTGTACTTCTGCCAGAGAAGGGCATATTTCTGGCCCTGAGGCAAGTTCTTTAGGGTCTAGAGGATGAGATGTGTTTCACTGGGACACGTACCAAGGAAGCAGCAGTGATTCCTGTGAGTGTTTATGCGGTCTCCTCTGTTCCAAGTAGGAAAACAAAAACTCAGTAATGTTCAAATATGCTATCATGATTTTCTTAAATCTTGTCCATAACTTGAGATCATGAGCTTTTATCTTTTCTCTGAAAAAAGGAGCAGACTAATATTGTGGAATCACACATTACAATCATGCTGTCAAAAAACCATTTGTTAATTTAACATTCATCTGAGTGATTAAATCCTCATAAATCAAGACCTGTTTCCCTCAAAATATATTCTTAGCTTTACAACTAACACTGTAACCCAGCTAGCTAACACATACAGGGTTGTTGGTTGAATTTAAAAGGGATATGCTGCAGTTAAAATTACAGTTTCACCCCCCCCATCATAACAGCGGAAAAGAAAAATGTAATATTGAAGCACATATGAGATGAAGTGAAATATTCTTTATTTGTTGCCATATCTTGTGTTATGACTGTGGTTTTAATAACTTTCTGGATGAATCACGGAGAAGAGCAATGACATGTTTTCAGTCCAAATTTCCGAAAGTGTATTTTATTTCCCCCTCTCTGGACCTTAATTTTCTTCCTGGCCTTTGCCATAAGGAAAGATTGTCAATAATTTTATGAGCTTTCATAGTCAAAACGTGGAAAGAATATCTTACTGCCTGTATGGTGTGTGGAAGCTTTGATATGACCCAGTAAATAATTTGTCAAATAACTTTTAGAATGTGATTTATTTTCCCTTGCACCTTCAATATAAAATTCCTGTGCTTTGAAGCAGTACCATGGAATGTTACAGTGATTTAAAGAATTTTATTAATTAAATCTTTACTTCATTGCTTTTTCATATAATGAAGAGAACTTTAAAACCACTAGAATGTCCACTCTATCCGGGAGGGGGCTTTGTCAATTTTCCTACATGCCTAGAAGTGGCTGGTACAGTTGTGGTTGTCAGTAAATACATGTTGAATGAGTAGAGCCATACAACTGTGGATTATTAGAGACTACATGAATTTCAAAGGTCATGGAAGTCAAACCCCTCTTCCATAGATAGGAAAACTGTCAAGGCATAGATCTCCAAGTGACACAGTCAAAGTCGGAGATAGCAGAGTGATGGAGAAGCATCTAGACTCCCATATCTGATCTCATGATCCCTGCTGAGCACTATTAACTTCCTGGTCTCATGAGTTCAAAGCCTAATATGGTCTTGAGGTTGAACCTGAGATACGCCGCCCAGGTTCCACTCAAGGAAGGATTTGTTATAATAGAAGGCTACCTTCAGTCATTAACTCTTTTAAGGTCTATAAAGGACCACCTCAAATGAGGCACAGACTTCCAGGGATGTTTCTATTTGGTGGGGTACGTAAAGACCTGGCCACTTCTGCTTGATGTGAGACAACATGGCAAGCCATACTTGTTGAGTTTGCCAACACTCTGAACCCAATTCAACTTCATCCTCTTCTCAATCCTGCTTCTTCTCCCTTCTTCCACTGGTGTTGATCCCTAATAAATCACTTGCATCCCAAACTCTATCTCAGTGTCTGCTTCTGGAGAGCCCAGACTTTGATAGATCCCTACTCTGTTGACTCCATCGCCTCTAAAAAATATTTTAAAGTTGGTGTTTCTTTATACTGTCTTTCAGGACAACATTCTCTCCAAATCTACTGGTCCCCAGCACCTTTATGTAGTTACCCTGTGCCCTACCATCCTATGAACTTCATAATGAAGTTCAAACCCTGGCTCCCCTACTCACTAATTACAAAGGTTATGATCTTTCTATTATACCACACTGTCCCAATAAAACTCATTTCTCTCAAATCCCATTCTTTTTAGACATTATTGATGACAGTTAAGGAGTTAATCAAATAAATTAACCTCCCCTATGTTAGCTTTCCTGATATGTAACTTAAATGCAAGTCATTTAATTATAAACTCTGTAAATGTTGTTTCCATCTCTTTACCTCTCTTTCCCCCCAATTCACACAATGTTTACTGAATAGCTGCTATTTTCCTGGTCTTTCGCAGAAGTTACTTTCTTTAATTCTATCAATAACTATATGGTAGATACTACTACTGATATTTCTAGATATTATAAAACCCATTACACAGATGAGGCCACTGAGGCTCAGAGAAGTGAAAAGACAAATTCAGGCTCAGACAGCTGGTAAGTGGTAGATAAGTCGACCCTCAGCTGGATCTTTTGACTTTTCCATTCAGTTTTTCTAGAAGGCTCTAACAGGGAAACCAGTATTCAGACTGTCTGTTGGATGAGGGCTCTCATAGGATGTGTGAATAAGGCAGAGAAGTGTTTGGCAAGACAGGTTATACTTTGGAGACTTGTGCCTGTAAGTTTGGGCGAGCTACATGACTTTTCTCATCTTAATTTCCTCAGTGGTAAAATGGGGCTTATAATGTCTCTGCCATACATTTGCCATGTGGGTTAGAGACAGTGGATTATCAAGAGACAGTGGATTATCATTCCTTGCACAATGTCCAGCACATCAAAGTGAAAGATGGTCATAATTATTAGTAACAGTGGCATCAGTCTTAAATTAGGTGTAGATTGTAAGAGGTTTGTTACTTGTGGAAACAAGAGGTCCAGAAACTATACTTTATGGCACTCTTCCTTTACTCTGCTTTTATCTGGACTGAAACATGATAACTGTATCTTAGTATTGGGTTCCAAAGACCAAGTTCACTTTCAGTTAAAACAACTCTACTTAAAATCCTGTAGTTAAATAAAATATAAAAAAAAACAAAAAACAACAAAACTGTAGTTAAGTGTTGAAATGGCACCAGCCCATGGACTGCAACTTTTAGCTAATCCTCTTGGCACTTTATAACCAAATAATTACCCAGCTTTCACAGAAAGGTCAGGAAATGTCCCTATTTTTGCAAGTACATTTGAAGGGAATGGTGCTAAGTTAACCTCAAAGAAATGCTGTGTCTGGAATAGCATCTCTGTTTAATAGAAATGATTAATATTACTCAAAATAGACTAACAAAATGCCTTTATTTTCCCTTTAAATATGTAATCTACAATATTTACGAGCTTAATCATAACTTCAGTTTAGTGGCTGTTGTGTGCCTTAAAGAATATAACTAAATGTAAATAATAAAATAAAATAAATGAGTAGTGAAAAATAATTTGGTTACTTTAGTTTTCAAGCTGTAAATGTTAAGTGGCAGGCACCCCATTTCTTGAAACTGCTATTCTGATCATTCATAAATTTATATAAATTCCATTAATTTAGCAAGAGTTGCCTGCATATCTTTATGATAGATTATCATTACAATAGTAGATTAGCAATGTCTCATTCACATTGTATAACTAGATTTCTTTTTTTTTTTAAAGACTTTATTTATTTGGGGCGCCTGGGTGGCTCAGTCTTTAAGCGTCTGCCTTCTGCTCAGGTCATGATCCCGGGATCGAGTCCCGCATCAGGCTCCCTGCTCAGCTGGGAGTCTGCTTCTCCCTCTCCTGCTCCCCCCTCTTGTGCTCTCTCTCTCAAATAAATAAATAAAATCTTTAAAAAAAAAAAAGAAAGTCAGGTTTAGACAGCTAGCTGACTAACCAATATCAAATCCCCTGCTTTTTCTCAATTATGTAATTAATTATTGGCACTGGTGATGATGCTGGTAACAATGTGCCCAGTTAAAAAAAAACTATTATCTGCAAGCCTCTTTGCAGATAGAAGTGATTAAACAAATTCTGTTCAATGGAGTATAAGTGGAAGTTGTTGGGTGGGCACTGGGGAAAAAAAATTCTTTAAGGGTGCTAACTTGGCTGGCATGCGCCTTTGTCCCTTGTTCTTTTCTTTTCTCCCACCTGGAACAAGAACATGGATCCGCCCCTTTATAACCACGAGAAGATAAACACAGGCAAAGATGGCTGGATTGAAAGAGAAAAAGAGCCTGGATCCCTGATTCCGTCATGGAACTATTCTAACAGCTCTGAGTGGCTTCTTCCAGATTGCTAGTCACATGAGGAAAAGACAACTTTTCCTATTTTAAAGTTTCTGGTTTCTGTAATCAGGAGCTGAATATGATTCCTAAGTGGCAAGAAGGTATGCTTTGAAAAGAAAAAGGCTGGACATATCTTTTTTTCTTTTTCTTTTTCTTTTTCTTTTTCTTAACATAAACTATAGAGAGTAAAATGAAATCAATTTTCTTGCCTGTCAGGGGAAAGTAGAATAATAGGGAAATCTTGAGAATTTGGGAAAAACTAGATTTTAGGTTATGAGATCCTTGAGAGCAAACACTGTCCTTTGAGTTGTTTTTCTAGTGCCCAACACAAAGTGAGGCACACTGACATTTAGGATGGCCAAGGGTCCCTGGTTGCCCAGAACTGTCCCAACTTTAGCACTGGAAGTCCCTAAGTCCAGGTAACCCTTCCACCTCAGGCAAGATGGCATGGTTGGTCACCCTACTACAGGTACTCAATTCATTTCACGGTATGACGAGTGAAGCCAGAGGAGAGTCTATACGTTGTGCTGCAGAACGCTGTCCCCTTTCCCAGGGCTTCATTAATGACCTGGAGGAGGATATTAATGGGATACAAGTCAAATTTGTATTAAGCAAAAACTTCGGAGAGAGAGAAGATACTTTGGAATCCAAATCTCATAATATTTTTACACACTAGATGATGGACAAAATATTGCTGGAGAATTGGAGCAGGTCTTTTATAGCAGCACCTGTGAACATTAGGGGATACATGGGTGAGGGGTGTTGGTTAGCGGAGAGCTCTGTTCTTCCAGTAATGGGATGTGGCTCCTCAAAAGCTAAAACAATCCTAGCCCTTATAGACAGAAGCAACATGAGGTCCAGGCAAGAGAGGGGACCCTGCTGAGTCTCCAAGGTGATGGACCTTGGTGTCTCATGCTAAGGAATGTGCTCTAAGTGCCGTGTCAGCAGAGCAGACTTCTGTCCAGAGGACGCTGATCAGGATGGTTAGGGAAATGGACCCATGACATTTGGGAAGTTGTCAGAGAACTTTGGAAGGTTTAAAGTTACAAGAAAACTCTCAGAAGGAACAGACAGATGAATGCTATTCAAATTCATCAAGGGTTTCTCACTGGATAAGAGGTTAAAATTACTATGTTACCTCATTTTCCATGGCTAGAGCTATGCATATTTATTAACCTACAGTGCTGGAGGTTGAAGTCTGACATGAATATCACTGGACTAAAGTCAAAGTGTCAGTGGGGCTGCATTCCTTCTGGATACTCTGGAGGAGAATCCATTTCATTCTTTTTTTTTTTTTTTTTTTTAAGTTTCCAGAAGCTGCTCACATTCCTTGGTCATGGCCCCCTTCCCCCATCTTCACATTCAGTGCGGCAGCATTTCTCTGACCCTGCTTCCACCATCTTTCTCTGCCCATCCACTTCTGCCTCCTTCCTCCTCTTTTAAGAACTTTTGTAGTTATACTGGGATCACCTAACAAACCCAGGTTAATCTTCATTATCTGCTGACTAGGAACCTCAATTTCCCCTTGCCGCATAACATATTAACACATCCCAGGAATTAGGAAGAGGCTATTTCTTTTGGGGGCGGGTGATTATTCTGCCTACCACATGATGCCTGTTCCTTGTGGTTACAGATGCAGATTTACAACTAATTGGGTTAATTACAAGTGTTGCGAGTGCTACAAGCTGCTTCAGGTATAGAGTTCTCTACCACTATGGGCGTTGAATCATAGACCTAATCACCAAGCGTGTTCTCGAATTGTGTTGCCAATACAGTAGCCTCCTGCGGCATGTGGCTGTTTAAATCTAAATTTCAATTAACTGGTTATTTCCTCAATTGCACTGGCCACTTTTAAGGACTCAATAGTCCTGTGTGGTTAGTTCCTACTGAGTTGGGCAGTGCAGATGTAGAATATTTCTATCATTACTGAAAGTCTGTTGTACAGCACTGTTCTCACTTTTCTACTCAATGTGTGGTTCAGGGACCAGCACATCAGCATTACCTGGGATCTATACCCACGCTGAAGTTTTCAACGCACAGCCTACAGAATGCCCAAACATCAGATGAAATGCTGTGAAATTCTAGGCAGTCTTTCCTAGATTCTTTCTTTTGAAAATTCTTTTTCCTCTTATCATCTCAAAGTAAGTTGGTTATATTAGTCTTTTGATGGTTTTTTCATTTCTTTATTTGCTTTGTTGTGAATGGAAAGCATGGTATGTAGAGAACTGACTTTTTTTTTAAGTAAGCTCCACGCTCAGGGTAGAGCTTAACACTGGGCTTGGACTCATGACCCTGAGATTAAGACCTGAGCTGAGATCAAGAGTCTATTACTTAGCCGACTGAGCCGCCCAAGAGAGGACCAAATGAAAACATGTGGGGGATTATTCTCCATCAGTGATCATCCTTCTTATGTGTGTAAGGACACAGTGACTTAGAAATACTGACATACTCACCTAAGAAAACATGTCTGTTTCCCTTACTGTTGTTGTGTAGTAAAAATATTCCAAAACGTAGTTTAAACAACCATTTCATTTTGTTTATAATTTTGTGCAACAGGAATGCAGGAAGGTTGCAGTTCAGCAGTTCTCACTTGGGATCTTTCATGTTGTTGATGTTAGATATCAACTGGGGTTGGAGTCACTGAAGGCTCCATGAAGCTGAACATCCAAGATGGTGCACTCATGGAGCAGGCAGTTCATGCTCGCTATGGGCTGGAAGCTCAGCTGGAGCTGTGGGGGGGAGCATCTGCATGTGATCTCCTCTGGATTTAGTCTGTTTAGAGGGATTTCTTACATAGTGGCGGATTCCTCACAAAGTAAGTGTCCCAAGGGAATCAAATGGAAGCTGCACAACATTTTCTGACCTAGCCTCCGAAGTTACACACAGCGACTACCACTACAGTCTATGTTTTACAAGGAGTCACTGAAGGCAATAGAGATTAAGAGGGATGGGGACATAAACCTTGCTTCTTAATGGGACACATATCAAACAATTTTTTAAGTGTGTTTAAAACTACCACAATCTCTAATATATGGAACTTGAGCCCAGGCATCCTGATTCCAGTGCCAGCACTCTTAACCAGCATACATACTATGTTTTACATTGTTTTAGAAAAAGCAAATATATCTCTGCATTTTCTTTAGCCATTGTTAAGAAAAAAGGTAAAGTCGTTCAGTCTTCTAAACTATGAACAAAAATGTTAGGATGTCCTTAGTCACCGGAGTGACCTAGCAAGTCCTTATTCACCAAGTGACTTAGCAAGTCACCGGAGTCAGTCCTAGGGAATTTGCAAAGAAGATGCAGTGTTTCTGGCTCGTCTTCTTTGGTTGTGCATCTTCCCATACTCTGACTTCTTCAGAGTCACGTCCTCTCCAGTTCTGCAGCTCTCCTTGCCACAGGTGGTCAGTAGCTCATTCCATGGAGCTTATTTCCTTTCTTGAGGGTTTCATTGAATACTCACCCTTCAATTATGCAAATTGCAGCTGTCCTATAACCTGAGCATGCCTGCATTTTAATGAGGACTAACGGAAAGACTCTAAAAGTGAATTGCTGCTTACTTCGTGGGGGTGATAGTGGAGATATTTTGGAGTTAATTGTGTGACCTTGGGCAACTTTCTTAATTTCTTATTCCTCTCATCCAGAAAATGAAAAAAGCTGAAGTAGGGTGTCTTTCTTGACTCAAATATTACGATTTCCTGCAGGAACCACTTGTGTGAATAGAGATACTACAGTCTCTAAGGACATTCAAAGAGGTTCAAACCTAAGCAGAGACAAAATGGCTCAAATGCAAGCAGCCACATGGGCATTTTTCTTTTTTAAAGATTTTATTTATTTATTTGACAGAGACACAGAAAGAGAAGGACACAAGCAGGGGGAGTGGGAGAGGGAGAAGCAGGCTTCCCGCCAAGCAGGGAGCCCGATGTGAGGCTCGATTCCAGGACCCTGGGATCATGACCTGAGCTGAAGGCAGACGCTTAACGACTGAGCCACCCAGGCGCCCCCACATGGGCATTTTTCTTATGACTCATTTTTGATATTCAAGCTCTTAGTGAGTTTAGCTCAGGAACCTCTTCTCTGCCCAGTGAATGGTTACTTTGTGGTCCTAATAACTACTGCTATTTAGAAGAAGATTAGAGAAAAATTGCCCCATCAAATTGGATATCCATTTTCCTAATGTTCTATTTTAGATGAAAGGCACCTTATCTTCCATTATTTTAATTTGGGAGGGGAGGAGGTTGAGGTCTGGGTTTTCATTTATTAAGGGAAAAAGCACATTAGTAAATTTCCTTTCATTTTTATAAAATGGGTTTTGAGGCACATGACCATTTCTAAAGGACGTCTATATCACAGAACTTAGCTTTCTCCATGGTATGTGTTATATATGCAGCCACATACATGTTAGTGTTAGGATAAAGATGATCATAGTTACTATTTATTTAGCATTTCTGAAGACCAGATAATGAGCTATGTGCTTTTCATTTAAACATTTGAAAGGCAAATAGTAAGTAGTGGGGTCAGGATTTGCACTCAGGTCTGTCTGACTCTACAGCCCAAAGATGTACAGAGAAATATCTTTTTAAAGTTGCCATTGGAGATAATATTACAGATTGGGATTTTGTCGTGGATTGCTTTGTGAATTATTTATATGTCAGAGGCACTGACGACCAGGTCATTTGTCAAAGAATTGATGACTCTTGCATCATCAAGAGTAATGAAATGTCTTCTCTTCGTTCTGTCTTTTAATCATTATTTTTTAATATGTGCTCAAGGTGTCTTGGTACTGTGGAATTCTGATGAAAGAATCCAGATCACTTGAGGATAGAAGGTATGGTAAGAGCTGGTAACCTGAGCCTAATAATGGCTAATGAATTCATGCCAGTCTCTGTCCTTTGTAAATAAGCCTAATTCTGGCATTCTGCAGAGAAGAAACAGTATTTTAGTGGGCAAGCTATGTCCCTTTATCTTTCTGAGGCTGAGGACACCTGCCTCAGGCCTTTCTACAGCCAGGGTACCTCCAGGAATTCCACCCACCAGTGCATTCCTGAGTTCTAGCCTGAGAGAGGAGCAGAGACTCCTCAATTCTCAGATCCCCAAACTTTCCTGGATTCCATTGCTTCCCTTGTTTGAGGCTAAGGACATGTTGTGAGGTGGGGACCCTTCTCAACTCTTGCCAGCATCTAGCACTTTCCTTCTCAAGTCTAAAAGTGTATTTTGCTTTTCTTGGGCTGAGAGGAGTGTTGAGGAGGTAGGAATGAAAATAAAAAGCAGACTCAGCAAGTATTTCATTCAATATCATTCTACTACGTGCTCTATGTAACTAGCCTGAGGCTGTTGAACTGAGTCATCTCAAACACAGCACTTTTGTTCTCGTATCTGGCAAACCCTTGCTGGGAAAGGTCATAGAGTTAAAATGGCATCCTGCCACACCAACCGTCTATACTAGGAAGCTTGGTTACATGAACAATGTATGTTTTCCTCATAGTATAATATTATATATCACTAAAATTCACATTGTAGAAGAACACTGAATGGCATGTGAGATGAATTTCAAGTCTTTAAAAAAATATGTTATATACAATAAAAATACAGATTAACATCCATCCTCTCAGTAATTATCTCTAGGTGGTGAGATTATGCATGGTTTTAATTTTATTCCTATTTTCATTTTTAGTATTTCTAAAATGTTCTCATGAATATGCATTATTTCTATAATTAAAAAAAAAAACAGTAAATAGCACTAAATGATCTATGACATTTTCTGACTCCAAGGGGCTCATGACAAGGAGACATTATTTTCTCAGGACCCTGTGGGAGGTGGGCTCCATACTGGCCAATTCAGGAATCCCTGGCCTCCTCCAGGCTCAAAGACAAGTAAACCTGAGGTTATTTGTAACTGGAGTGTTCCTTGAACAAGAGCTAGGGATGGGGAGTAGCTCTGAACAGGAAGGGAACCCCCAAGGCAATCTTGTGAGTATTAATAGTGGAGCAACTACTAACTGCATTACATTAGGTTTTATAATACCATCTGTCAGGATTTTCCAAATATAACAAGAATGAAGGCTTTGGAAGACAAATACTGGAAGTTTTTAAAAGGAAACACCAAAGATAAATGGTAAGTGCAGAAATAAGATGATTCCAAATTGCATGGCCTCAGGAGGCTCTAGGACATACAACCAGAAATGGTAGCAAAAATGCAGAACCTGGAAGCCTATTATAGATATTAAGGAGGGCTCCCCCACCCCCATGCTGCCTTAAAGAGCAAACACAAATGCACATCTAGCAGAGAGGCTTCCTCCAAATGTACACCCTTCCCTCCAAGTGAGTTCTTACTTTGCCACTTCCCTGCCCTTTCTTCTGATAATTAGACTTAGGCCTGGAATTTCTCTAAGGTAATACTGAAGTGATTTCTGACTCCATCTAGAAAAAGTTCTAAAGGTCATTCTTAGGATCCTTTCTAAGAACATTAGAAATGTCATCTTGTGATGGACCAATGGTGTCACGCTACAAAGTCTTTCTCAGTAGGAACAAAGTCTGCTTTATGAGAATTTGTGGCTTCCTCTATGTCATCATAAGGATGTATATCAACACTATATTCTTAAATTGCCTTAGGAATCCATTTTGGAATTGTCTTTCAGAAAACTATCCAAAACCTCTTTGCACATAATTACGTCATTAGGGTGAAACATCTTTTGGGATAATGAGGTTTGGTAGCCATGCATGTCACAAAACAAATTAGACTTAGGATCACTAAATCAAGGTACAAAATTGTTCTTCACTACCAGCTTGGACAAGTCTTTTAATCTCTATGTATTTCTGTTGTTTCATTTCTAAATGGGAAAAATAATTTCTGAACTTTTAGGGATGTTGTGTAATTAAATGCAAAATTTTATGAAACATTTAACAAATATCAAACCCTCTTTTCCATTCACTCTACAAAGTAATATTTCTCTGTATTTTTCCTAAAATCCCATTTTTTCAAACTTAATGGGAGTATATTATAGAGTTCTGTTCCTCCAAGATCTGGTGAAAAAATTACCCTGCTATGCATTTAATCTTCTTAATTACTTGGATTTTGACAAGATCCTCTATCAATCGTTATTCTTCTGGGTCATCATTATATTTTGATAGTTTATCTTTATGTAAGGATTCTTCCATTCTCAATGATAAAGCCAGAGCCCTTTTAGGAGACAATGGGGTAGATTTTTCTACTATGACCATTCCCTAATATAGGTCCATCTCATATTTAAACATTTCTAAAATTTTAACTGTAGTATATGAAAAACTTAAAATGAGGACTTGGAGTTCAGATTAAAATTCTGCTGGTGTTGTTAAGAATTTATCATCCCATCTTTTATTACCTTTAGCCATCTCTTGGGTGTCTACCTTATTTCCTGCTTCTGCTAAGGATAAGATTTATTAAAATAACACAGAGAGTATCCCTGTCCTTAAAGCTTATCATCACAGTAGGAAGGTGTATCATACACAACAAACACAATAGGAACATTTGTAAGATGCTGAAAAATGCCATTAATCACTGGACATCCATCATTCCCACCTCTGTACTGTCACCCAGTGGTGATAATCTTCTAGTCACAAGATGAAGGTAATGAAGAATACAAAATACTTACAGATATATAAACCTTAGAATTCTTAATAAGATAAGTTTCTCTCTTCATCATAACTTGCTTCATGTTCCACTTCCAATTTAATAACTTCCCCTGCCAGGGGCACCTGGGTGGCTCAGTTGGTTGGGCATCTGAATCGGCTGGGGTCATGATCTCAGGGTTGTGAGACAGAGCTGAGCCTAGGGCTTGCGCTCACTGCTGAGTCTGCTTGGGTTTCTCTCTCCTTCTCCCTCTGCCCCTCCCCCACACACATGAACTCCCTTTTCCTCCCTCCCTCTCTCTCTAAAGTAAATAAACAAATCTTTTAAAAAATAACTCCCCCTGCTCATTAGGTAATGACCCATATCCCATAAAAAACGATAGAAGCCTTTGCCAGAAGGGAAGAAGGAAGCACTGGATTGGATTTGTTGGAATAATCTGGGGATCTGTTATTTGTTGATATAATCAGGGTAAAGATCTGTTATTTCAGCCAATCAGATTAGAGAATCCTCCATCTTAATCAAGATGCCACTGACACGTTGGTGTCAATGATGCCTCTTGGCAGACCTCTGTCCCTCTCCATCACCTGGCATCAATATACAAGACAAACACCTTAGATGCATAGTTCCGATCAAGCAAAGAGAAAATCAGAAATTCCATCTCTGCCTTTATGCTTATCATGCTTAAGACTACAACAATTTCTAATTTCAAACAGGAGGCAGAATTTCATCAAGAATATAGGGTGTTGGTATGAAAAAGTGCTCAACATCGCTCGGCATCAGGGAACTCCAAATCAAAACCTCAATGAGATATCACCTCACACCAGTCAGAATGGCTAAAATTAACAAGTCAGGAAATGACAGATGTTGGCAAGGATGTGGAGAAAGGGGAACCCTCCTACACTGTTGGTGGGAATGCAAGCTGGTGCAGCCACTCTGGAAAACAGTATGGAGGTTCCTCAAAAAGTTGAAAATAGAGCTACCCTACGACCCAGCAATTGCACTACTGGGTATTTACCCCAAAGATACAAATGTAGGGATCCGAAGGGGTACGTGCACCCCAATGTTTATAGCAGCAATGTCCACAATAGCCAAACTGTGGAAAGAACCAAGATGTCCATCAACAGATGAATGGATAATAATTTATCTTCTGATAAAGAAGATGTATATATATACAATGGAATATTATGCAGCCATCAAGAAAAAATGAAATCTTGCCATTTGCAGCGATGTGGATGGAACTAGAGGGTATTATGCTAAGTGAAATAAGTCAATCAGAGAAAGACATGTACCATATGATCTCACTGAGATGAGGAATTCTTAATCTCAGGAAACAAACTGAGGTTGCTGGAGTGGTGGGGGTGGGACAAATGGGGTGGCTGGGTGATAGACATTGGAGAGGGTATGTGCTATGGTGAGCACTGTGAATTGTGTAAGACTGATGAATCACAGACCTGTACCTCTGAAACAAATAATACATTATATGTTAAAAAAAAAAAAAAAAGATAGTAGGAAGGGAAAAATGAAGGTGGGGAATAGGAGGGGGAGATGAACCATGAGAGACTATAGACTCTGAGAAATAAACTGAGAGTTCTAGAGGGGAGAGGAGTGGGGGGGTGGGTTAGCCTGGTGATGGGTATTAAAGAGGGCACGTATTGAATGGAGCACTGGGTGTTATATGCAAACAATGAATCATGGAACACTACATCAAAAACTAATGATGTAATGTATGGTGATTAACATAACATAATAAAATAAAATTAAAAAAAAACATAGGGTGTTGGAAGTGCTTTAATCACCCTAAAATACTTCTTTGGGAACAAAAGGGAGAGAAATTCAGGCCCAACCAAGAGTCTAGAGTGGAGGTGATATTGAGGGAGGCTTGAGATAGTCTCTGAATCCTTTTACTCCCAGAAATTGAGTGCCCTCATTCCATTTCTTTGCAGCCTTCTCCAACCCAAAGTATGGTGCAGGTAATGTTGTCTTGGGTCGAATGGACTGTCTATACCATGGGTGTTTAGAGAGAAGAGGCCTCAGGTGGGTTGGTTGAATTGAGGAAAGTTTCATGTAAGAGGTAGGATTTCAGACAATGAAAGATAGTGAAAGATTTCAAAAGGCACGAGAAGTGAGCAAAACATTCTTCAGCCTAAATGAAAGGGAAATTGTAAACAACATGAAAATAACTTAATGCTTACAATTTCTCCTTCATTTAATCTTTCCATGAGGTTTGTTTACCCACATCCCCCAATCTGGAAGGACACAAAGATGATGAATGTATTAAACTGAGTTCTTAATTCCTAACTGCGGCCTCTTTATTTAGCTGAGAAAACAAACTTAAATTTATCTTAAGTGTCTAATGTACATGTCTCTTCCTTAAGCCACATAGATTATGAAGTCACTACTTTGTGGAAAAAAATTCATATAATATATACTCTACCTTGTTACTTTTTAAATTAATCACTACATTCAAAGAATTGACACTAGAATCTCATGCTAAAAGTATAACTTAGAATAATGTGCTTTTTTCCCTCTCCACTGTAATCAGCTCCTGCTGGTTTATCTATTTCACAGAACTTATGGCCTGAATGTTTCAGTGTTGCTATGGTTATCCCAGCTTCTTCCCTTAGGTCTGTTAACAATGAATATTTTAAAGATCTTATACTCGATACTCTTACTGATGCTTTTTCTACTTCATGATATGAAGCTAGAATCCGTATCTCTTTCCTTCCACTTCAGTTATTAATAAGAATGTAAGCTCTCACTGATTCAAAGACTGAAAGAAGTCTTATTGTGGGTAAGTCAGAATTTTAAGACAGATGGAAACAGGACCCTCAGGGGCAAGACCCTTTCATGTGATAGATGATGCCAACTTTTGGTTTCCCCCAATCACCTCTTGATGATAATCTGCCCTTAACCTTTTCACTGTAACCCTCTACTCTACTCTTCTACCTTTCATCAGCCTCAGGCTAGGAACTTGTGACTCTCATTCTCTCCAGAGTCTCACCTTAAATAAAGAAAATAAAAAACACCCACTCATGTCTGACAGCAAGGACCCCAAGAGGAGAGAGCTCAGTCCATGGGAATGGTTCACAGATTATGAGCTATCAAACATTATAGAAGGATAAGGAAAAAATTACATAAAATTCTTTCTCCTACTTGTTGAGTCACACTGATTTTCTAAATCTAATCCTAGTGAGACAAATGCTCTGAATTACTGTTACAATAATCAGAGTTTAGGCTGATGTCGGTGGTGTAAAGAATAAACATTGGAAGCTGGCGCAGATGTTGAGGATCTATGACCTCTGGTGTGACATTGCAGTTTCAGTTTGCAAGGCTATACTTCACGCTATTTCCTCCTAGGTGCTCTGGGGCCTGGGACATCAGTGACCTTTGTGGTTTGAGAGAAAGTTCTCCCAAGGGCATAGATAAATGAGTCACAGAGGCGACAACCCTTGTTAACTTGCATTTGAGTTTTGCTTATAAAAATAGAACTACAAATGGATATTCTTTCCGACTCTTCATTACAAAATGTACAAACAAGTCCAGGTCTCTAATGGAAAGGTTTAACAGCTTTTTCGTGGGTAATAAAATGCTTTGGAACTTTCTTGAACTAACTTTAGCATTTCTCAAGGACTTTATTTGCCCTGATTGTCCTTTCTAACAACCAAGCTGAGGTTGCTTTGACCAGTACATGTCTTTTTTCCCATAGCATGTGACTTCACTGAAGGCAGAAGCACCATCTTAGATTAGTGTCACCAGCACTTAGCAGAGTACCTGTCAAAGCATGAGCACTCAATAAATTCTTATTGAATTGAAAATGACCATTATACCATCTTGGATGACTTGAGAGACACAAAGATGTGTAGTCAGATTACAGACCTTGAGAGAGGCTCCTGTGGTCCAGGGGTACAGTGTCAGTATGAAGCTGTTCTCCTACATCTTAATTCTTAGGACGAGGATTGCCAATTGATTAATTTATAAATTGGAAATGTTATTTTTTCTGGTCAATATTCATAGCTGCTACCAGTGTCCATTTTTTTCTTTTGTCATAATAGCAATTAGTCATGCATTAGAGCATTTAGGTTTATTATTTATAACCCATCTTGTTTCCCAAAGACATGGAATGACTTGTGGAAATAGTTGTGTCATACCTGACTATTTTAAAGAAAGAATCATAAGTGGAAAAGTGGAAAGCACGTAGAGGAAGAAGCACCTTAACAAGGAATAAAATGAACAAAAATGAGAAGATCGTGTGGCCTGGTCTCTGATAATAGTTATTAGTGTTTCAGTGTAGTTAGCAGCAGGGTTTAAGTGGGGTCATAGCACAAGTATAGGTTATGGAAGGAGGTGCAGTGCACAGAGTTCTTAGAAATGAAGCCTAAGAGATGGCATGGCTAATGCTGAAGAAATTAATCTCAACTAGCAGAGAGATAGCAAGGAGTCATTGAAGGACTTTAAGTAAGAGAATGAGTGAGATAATCAGATTTGTGCTTTTAGGAAGATTCATCCCAGCAATAAAAAAGGCACACTGGACAATAGAATATTACTCAGGCATCAGAAAGGATGAAATCTTACCATTTACATTGATGTGGATGGAACTGGAGGGTATTATGCTGAGCGTAATAAGTCAGTCACAGAAAGACAATTATCATATGGTTTCACTCATATGAGGAATATAAGAAACAGTGCAGAAGATCATAGGGGAAGGGAGGGAAAATTGAATAGAAAGAAATCAGAGAGGGAGACAAACCATGAGAGACTCTTAACTCTAGGAAACAAACTGAGGGTTGCTGATGGGGAGGTAGGTGGGGGGATGGGGTAATAGGGTGATGGGCATTAAGGAGTGCATGCAATGTGATGAGCACTGGGTGTTATATGCAACTGAAGAATTACTGAACTCTACATCTGAAACTAATGATGTTCTATATGTTGGCTCATTGAATTTAAATTTTAAAAAATTAAATAAAAAGGCATATTAGAAAGAGATAAAATTGGCTGCAGGAAGGCACCGAAACTGGAAATTTTTACATTAGTCCATATGGGGATAAACTAAGGAAGAACCACTAAGGGTAAAAAGAAGGGAATGGGTAGGGCATTTTAAGGAAAGGTGAATCAAAAGACCAGGCCACTAGTGCAGAATATGCCAGGGATGGGAAGGCATAGATGACCATGTGGTTTCCAGCTTTGAAGGTGGATGGTTGACCAAGATTAGGAATAAATATAGGACAAAGAGCAAGACACTTCTGAATATGTTGAGTTTCCTGAGGTGGGGGAGAAAGGAGAGTGTAATCACTAAAAATATTTCAAGTCAATAGGAAAGCAGAAGGATCATATACTGTTCAATGTTGTGATGAACCTTGATTCTCAGGGTGCATTTCGGGAAAAATTTCTATAAACTATCATCAGCCAAGTGTCTATAATGAGCACATGCAGACTTGATCATACTCACCTACTCCTCAGAGCCAATAAAAGAGCAATAAATGCTATAAACATGATTATTGCAGTTCCCCTATCTATATGAGGGGTTCTGGAGTGTCACATCAAACACACAGGGACACTGCAAGATGTTGTACATTTTCAAGGGTAATACAGCAATACCTGTCAAATGCTGTCAAACAACTGCCACCAAGTGTCTGGGCCCGATTCTTTCATAAATAGAAGTGTTAAATATTACTTTTGACCTAGGGACACCGTGAAAGAATTACTGAGACACTGAGGCCATGGTGGATTAAAACAGTTTGGAAACCTCTGCATTATTATAATATTTTTGACAGGTTTCTCCTTACACAACCATAAACTCTAGTCTCTAAAGTCATAAATAGGCACACACATTCCAGAATTTGTCTCATTATTAGTTCTGATAGTTAAGACAGATTCTTCTACAATAATATTTCTTACTTGAGTTTGAGCATCCAATAGTGACTTTACAACAGGATTTAAATTGAGGAATTTCTATGGAAATTCTCTGTAATTTTGTTTTGCAAATGTTTCTTTACCTAGCTTGGAGTTTATGTCAGATGTTCTAAAGTTCTTACCAACCAGGTGACCCCACATTTGCCCAAACATGGAATGCATAAGAATGTTTACAAAATTCATGAATAAGATGTAAGAGGGGAAATTTTTTTCTTACTATACCAGGTTTAAAATTTCTGTAGACAAAAAATCTACCAGTCAAGTTAAAATACATATTTCGTCACCTCATTCTTCTCAACTCTTCACCATCAATACTAACAGCAAGGATTAAGGTCTGCAGAAAATAATCATTTTCTATCAAGCCAAAATATTCACCCTAACCATGGACTATGACAATAACCTGAAGCTTAGAGAAATAAACACAATGTCTTCCAAGTTTTTCCCCCAAATGTGCTTCCATTCACCATCACATTTTTCTTATTAGTACATGAAATAAAGCATTTTCCATTAAATGGGCACCACTATCCTCCCTCAAAAAAAGGTTTCTCAGATTTTAGTGTGCAAAAGAATCCCCTAAGGAGCTTGCTAAAAATGTAGGTTCCCAAGATCCACTCCCAAGAGATTCTGATTCAAAAGATGTGGGGGTGGTCCAAGAATCCATGTTTGAAACAAGACCCTTAAATGATTCTGAGGTGGATATTCCCTGGATCACACTTTGAGTAACTTTGCTCTAAAGGAATGGTCCCCAGAAAATCAGAGATCCATTGTGTTGTTGCTTCAAGTTAATCCTCAAAATGTCTGGCAAGATACTAAGATTCAGGATCTAGAGATAATTGCTCCATGATTCTTTTTCAGGGAGACTCTGATCAAATTTTTAGTCACAGGCATTAAGTCTCTTTGTCACTTGCCAGATATTTAATGATTTTTACAAGTTCCTTTGTAAGAAGAAAAAAGATGGAGATAACAGATTGTTAGTTAGGTATTGTTCTCAATTTATTCACACTCAGAATGAAAGTTTTAATTTCAATGAATGGAATGCCAGTACTTCAAAGTTCCTGTGTGTAATCTTTATCCAAGAATTATGCAAGCTTGCTTTTAAAAATGTTGTAACTAGGTAACCAGAGAGGGATCTGCCTAAAAAATCCTTATCAAAAGAGCCAATGGCATTGTGATTGGGCCACGTCACTGCCAATCATTTCTGCTGGAGTTGGGATGGAAGCTATTGAAGGGGCCACACTATGTCCCACCTTGGAAGAATATATCCAGCTGAAGGCAAATTCTTTGTATTCCTCCTCTAAAAGTAGGGCAGTAGTATGGAGTCCCATCTCTTCTCAGATAAGAAAAAAGCTTTCTCCTAAGCAAGGCAAGTGTTAAAGTCTGTATGGCACTAATTGAACGTCATGTAATGCTGTTTTTAATAGAGAATAAGAGACAACGACACTTCAGTGTCTAGGTCTCTTGGTGCCCTGAAATTTTACCTCATTGATTATCTTAAAAGAACTGAAATTAAGTCCAACTTGGAGAATAAAGGTCATTGAAATGTTACTGGAAGAAGACAGAGTGTGCATATGGAGTAGTGAGGAAAATAACATCCAATTTAGGAGAGAAATCAGACTTGGAAAGAATGGTTTGCGGCTTAGGAGACTGCAGGCAACCTCCTGGGCTCTCAGAGATCAGAATTGCCACCCTGTTCAGTGTAGGTTGTTGAAAAGAATGTTGGCTCTGAGTCAGACTGATAAGGTTTTAATTTCTCCTCTGCTACCTGTGACTTCTACATAATCTTGGGCAAGTTATTCAGTCTTTTTAGGCTTCAGTGTTCTTATCTGAAAATGGGAATAACAATAATACATATTGAATTACCTCAATGGTTGGGATGATCCATAGAAATATTCCATTTGAAATGCCTTATCAATGAGTATGCCTCAAACGGGAAGAGCCATCCCACCGTTAGGGTCCAATCAGCCACATTGTAGGGGAGAGGTCTTAGATATGTCTCTGTCTTATCCCTCATATTGTGTAGTTGAGGAGAAAATGTCACTGAAAAAGAAGACTCATATGTGCCTACCAATATGGAATAAACAAACTCTGCAGTTACAAAGACAGCTGAAACAAGGTAAAAATAACTCAGGTTTGAATGTTCCTAACCTACCTTCCCTGGGCCCCCTTCAGCTTGCCAAAAAAGAATCATAATTGCTAGTCCAGTGCCACCACCTTCTTAAAAGGGAGGCTAAGCCTTTCCACATAATAAAGGCATGGGGATAAGGAGTGGGGGAAGGGGCAAGAATGAGTAAAGAGAGGTAGCAAGAAGGTTTGGGGAAACCATGAGAGAGTTGGTCCAAGCATCTGTAGGATACGATAGGTATGAAAAGGGGGATAAAGTAAGAGTGTTGCTATGTTGCTGTTAACCATGGGTTTGTGTTTCTTTGTGGTTTATATGAAATGTAAGTAAAGGATTTCAGGTATTTCAAAATTATTTTTGGTTGCTGGGCTGTGTATTCTTGACTGTAACATAACTTGAACCAAAGTGATATATCAGTAATAATAATGGTTCCATGAATCCTGAAGAATGACCAAGTCTACCTTTAAAGACTTTAATGTTTCCCACATACCATTCTTTTCTCTCTTGGGAAGAAGGCAACAGATAGGAGAAGCCCAACTCAGCCACTTCCTGAAGTCCCCTGATGTTTTCCACTAGAAGAAAAGATCCAGGGCCAAAGGCTAGGATGGTCATTCCCTTCTCCCTTGACTCCAGCAGCCTAATAAGGCATGGAATCTCCACTAAGGAGAAAATGGGGTGATGAGAAGTACAACTGGACCTGGAAGCGGAAGTACAGCTGGATCCATCTAAAGCCACACCCTGCTGGCAAAGACCTCAGCTCTCACCAGCATTCCCAGCTCATCAGTGTTGGAGGCAGGAAATGAGAAGACTTACACACCAGAAAGCTTTTCCTATAATTCCATAGAGAAAGGACAATAACTAAATAAGATGTGTAGCAAGGGCAGGTGAATGCAGAGCAGAGGAACTGGATACTGCTCTTCTCTTGGGGGAAATGTACCAGCTAGGAATCTCCATGAAAGCCAGGACAGGGACTTCACCTGAGGATTCTTGTTGGCATGGAACCAAACTGCTGCCTCTTCCCCTTCCTGTTGGGTAGCATGCCTTGTCCTAAATTCAATAGTTTTAAATGTTGAAATCATAGGTTCCAAAATTTAGTAACACATAAAAAGGCTGGTAAATATAAAATGTCAAGGAGAGCACTATTCCAGTATTTTCTGGACTTAGCAAACAAGGTAGAATCACAAATGTCCTGAGTAACTGAATTGTCATAAATATCCTGAGAAATGGGGAATAAGATATTTTATAGAGCCAAATTGGACCAGATGGGAAATCTATAAAGGGGAGATGAAGGGATAGTTTGCTATCCTTCCTTGCGTGAAGGGTGGGCTTGTACAATGGCTGTTTTTTCTGACTATCCTTATTACCTACCAGCAGAAAGACAAATAATGAACTAAAAATTAAAACAAAATATAACTTAGAAAATAATTAAAAATAAAAAGATAAAATATTAAAATGGATTTGCAAAAGAAAATAAAAAATCTATCTGATAAAATATTCAGAAAACTAAGACCTTAATTCATTCAAGTTTAAAAAGTAAAAAAATAAGGATTGACCCTTAAAATGATAGAGAATAAAGAACGCAATGTTAGAACAGTAAAACTTAGACATGTGTGTTGTGTTTCATATAAAAGGGCCATTCCATTGAGACCACCACTGAGCAGGTGTTCCACTTTTCCATGATCCTAGCTGGCCAGTCAATGCTCCTTTGAGAAAATCCTCAAAATTGACATTATATCAACAAAATTTTATTTATTTTTTTAAAAGATTTTTATTTATTTATTTGAGATAGAGCATGCGCAAGAGAGAGGGAGAGGGAGAAGTAGAAGCAGACTCTCCACTGAGCAGGGAGCCTGCTTCAGGGCTCGATCCCAAGACCCCGAGAACATAACCTGAGCTGAAGGCAGATGCTTAACCAACTAAGCCACCCAAGCACCCCAACAAAATTTTAAAGAATATATTGACATGATGGTTACAACTGTGATGAAAGGTAATTAGAGGAAACAGCAGAAAAATGAGAATAGGATAAAATTTAAATGAAAAAGGAGACAGAAAGCTAAAACCAGAGATATTAAAAGTTAGGGGGCCCAAGTTGAATAATGAAAGCAAAAAGTTGAGTTATGAGAGAAAATAAAAACACTAGATAGTAAGAAATAAGGAGGTTATAAAAGAATTTAAAATAAGACAGAATAAACATTAAAAGGACCATGAAATGAATAAATAATAAAATGAGGAGTTTCAATTCAAGAAACTTGGGAAATTAAAAAGATATATGTACTTAAAAAATGCAGTTACCTTAATGCTATTTGTTTTATGGCTTTATTTCTCTTTTAAGTTAATAGAGAAATTCTTGGTAGAACAAAAGAATAAAAACATAATTCTAGAAGCACAGCAGTTGCAAGCAAGTGGCATAAGAACTTATTAATAAGCACTCACCATGTCCCTGTAGCACATGTCTACTGGGGGGAGCCTGGGCAAAGATGACAGCACCTTTAGACCAGTGATTCTCAACTTTGAGGGCATACTGGAAATACCTTCTAAAATATACTTGTACTATGCCTCATGCCACACCAAGGAATTCAAAATTTCTAGCAATGGGGCCCCAGATGATTTTAATATGCAGCCAGTGTTGAACACTACAGCCTTAAACTCTGGCTCTTCAACATGTGGTCAAGCTTCCAGCTTTGAACAAGTTCTTCAAGTTTCAGATACAATTAAAAGAGGTCAACAATATTTTGAGCGGATAGACAAGTGTGCATTTCAAGTTCAAAGACGTGCTTGCTGGTCATGCAAATTCCATGAGACCCTCCTCTCTTATTTCTCTGATAATATTCCATTGTGTGTATAAACCACAGTTTCTTGATCTGTTCATCAGTTGATGGACACTTGGATTTTTTCTATGCTACTTGTTTCTATGTCTTGGCTATTGTGAATAAGGCTGCAATGAACATGGAAGTGCCATTATTTCTTCAAGATCCTGATTTCATTTCCTTTGGATATACACCCAGAAGTTGGGTTGCTAGATCATATGGTGGTCCTATTTTCTGTTTTATGAGAAACCTCCGTACTGTTTTCCATGGGGGCAGCACCAATTTACATTACCACTAATAGTGTACAGGGTTCCCTTTTTTTAATATCCTGGCTAATATTTGTTATCTTTTGGTTTTTGATAAAAGGCATCCTAATAGGTATGAGGTGATATCTCATTGCAATTTTGATTTGGATTTCCTTGATGATTAGTGATGTTGAGCACCTTTTCATATACCTGTTAGGTCATATAACTGTTGGCCATTTGTATGTCTCCTTTGGAGAAATGTCAATTCAGTTCCTCTGCCATTTTTTAAATCAGTTGATTTGTTTTCCAGCTATTGAATTGTAGGAATTCCTTATGTATTTTGGAGATTAATCTTTTATCAGATATATTGTTTGCAAATATTATCTCTCATGCTATAGGTTGCCTCTCATTTTATTGTTTGTTGCTTTTGCTGCTTAGGAGGCTTTTAGTTTGATGCCTATTTTTACTTTTGTTCTGTGTGCTTTTGTTGTCATGTTCAAGAAATCTTGCCAAGGCCAAAGTCCAGAAGTTTTTTTCTCTGTTTTCTTCTAGAAGTGTTAAAGTTTCAGGTCTTATGCTTAAGTCTTTATTCATTTCAAGTTGATTTTTGTATATAGTGTGAGATAGGGGTTCACTTTCATTCTTTTGCATGTGGATATCTAGTTTTCCCAACATCATTTATGGAAGATACTGTCCTTTCCCCATTGTGTATTCTTGGCATTCTTGTCAAAGATCAGTTGACTTTGTATGCATCAGATTATTTCTGAGCTCTCCATTCTCCTCTGTTGGTCTATATGTCTGTTTTTATGCCAGTATTATACTGTTCTGAATATTGAGACTTTGTAATACATTTGAAGTCAGGAAGTTTGATTGATGCCTCCAGCTCAATATTGTTTTGGCTATTTGGGGTCTCCTGTGGTTTTATAAATATTTTATCTTTTTTTTTTTCTATTTCTGTAAAAAATGCCATTGAAATGTGATAGGAATGCATTGAATCTGTAGATTGCTTTGGGTAGTATAAATATTCTAACAATATTAATTCTCCCATTAATATCCTGCCATTTATCTGTGTCTGCTTTAATTTCTTTCATCAGTGTTTTATAGTTTCAGTGAATAAGTTTTTCACCTCCTTGGTTAAGTTTATTTCTAAGTATTTTATTCTTTTAAATGCTATTATAAATGAAATTGTTTTCTCAATTTTCTTTTTGGATAACTCATTGTTAATGCTGTAGATTTTTAAATCTAGGCTTTCTTTATCAGATTAAAAAATTTCCTTCTCGGTTTATGTGGGTTTTTTTTAAGTCATATTGAATTTTGTTGAATTTTCCAAATGCTTTTTCTGCATTTACTATGATTTTTATTGTTTTTTCTCCTTTCATTTTAATGTGATCAAATATATAGATACACTTTTAAAAACATTACATGAATTGTGAATATCTGAAATTAAGCCAACTTGGTGATGATTTTATATATCATTGAATTATACTTGATAACCTTTTGTTTAGAATTTTTGTATCTATATTCATTTAAGATTTTTGTTTTTAATTTTTTGTGGGGGAAAGTTTTTTAGCTTTTGGCATCAAGGTTACCCTGACCTCATAAAATCAATTGAGAAAGTTTTTCTTTTTTTTATTCCTTGGATGTGTTTGAGTTATTCTTTCCCTAAACGTTTTGTAGAAATTATCAGGGAAACCATCTGGGCCTGGTGCTTTGTTGTGGGAAAGTTCTAATTACAGATTCAATTTCTTTAATAGCTACAGAACAAATCAGATTTTCTTTCTCTTCCTGTTTCCGTCTTACAAATTGTGCTTTTTTTTAGATATTTGTCTATTTCATGTACATTTTTAATGCTATTGGCATAAAGTTGTTCAGAATAGTCTCTTTTTACAATTCTAATGTCTAGAATTTCTGTGATGTTTGCCTTTTATGATTTTTGTTATTTCTTCTCTTTTTCTTCTTGATTAGATTTGTTGAGTTTAGAGATTTCATTAGTCTATTTCAATAAAACCTCTACAGCAGCTCTATTGAACCTCTAATATATGTTAATTTTCTATTTCATAAATTCTGCCATTATTATTATTTTTCTCCCTTTTACTCGATATTTATTTTTCTATTGTTATTTTTGCTTTTTTGGTGGGTATTTGTTTTATTTTTGTTTGTTCGTTTGTTTAAATTCAAGTTAGTTAACATACAGTGCAGCACTAGTTTCAGGAGCAGAATCCAGTAATTCATCACCCACATATAATACCCAGTGCTCATTACATCAAGTCCCCTTCTTAATGCCCATCACCCAATTACCCCATCCCCCCATCCACCTCCCCTCTAGCAACCCTCAGTTTGTTCCCTATAGTTAAGAGTCTCTTATGGTTTGCCTCCCTCTCTGTTTTTACCTTTTTTTAATTTTTCCTTCCTTTCCCCTATGTTCATCTGTTTTGTTTTCTAAATTCCAATGTTAGTGAAATCATGTATTTGTCTTTCTCTGATTGACTTATTTCACTTAGCATTATACACTCTAGTTCCATCCACATCATTGCAAATGGCAAGAGTTCATTCTTTTTGATGGCTGAGTAATATTCAATTATATATACGCCATTATATATACACACACACACACACACACACACACACACACACACACACCACATCTTCTTTATCTATTCGTCAGTCAATGGACATTGGCTATTTTTAATAATAAAAATTTTCATATTTTGGCTATTGTTAATAATGCTGCCATAAACATTGGAGTGCATGTACCCCTTTGAATCAGCATTTTTCTTTCATTTGGATAAAAACCTAGTAGTGCAATTGCTAGGTTGTAGGGTAGTTCTATTTTTAACTTTTTGAGGAACCTCCATACCATTTTCCAGAGCGGCTGCATCAGCTTGCATTCCCACCAACAGTGCAAGAGTGTTCCCCTTTCTCTACATCCTCACCAACATCTGTTGTTTCCTGTTAATTTCAGCCATTCTGACCAGTGTGAGATGGTATCTCATACTTTTGATTTACATTTCCCTGATGATGAGTGATGTTGAGCAGCTTTTCATGTGTCTGTTAGCCACCTGGATGTCTTCTTTGGAAAAGTGTCTATTCTTGTCTTCTGCCCATTTCCTAACTAGATTATTTATTTTTTGGGTGTTGATTTTGAAGACTTCTTGATAGATTCTGGATACTAACCCTTTATAAGATATGTCATTTGCAAATATCTTCTCCCATTCTGTAGGGTGCCTTTTAGTTTTGTTGATTGTTTCCTTCACTGTGCAGAAGATTTTTATCTTGAAGAAGTCCTAATAGTTCATCTTTGCTTTTGTTTCCCTTGCCTCTGGAAACGTGTCTAGTAAGAAGTTGCTGTGGCCAAGGTCAAAGAGGTTGCTGCCTGTTTTCTCCTCTAGGATTTTGATGGTTTCTTATCTTACATTTAGGTTTTTCATCCATTTTGAATTTATTTTTGTTTATGGTGGAATAAAATGGTACAGTTTCATTCTTTTGCATGTGGCTGTCCAATTTTCCCAACACCATTTGTTGAAGAGACTGTCCTTTTTCCATTGGATATTCTTTCCTGCTTTGTTGAAGATTAGTTGACCATACAGTTATGGGTCTATTTCTGGGTACTTTAGTCTGTCTCATTGATTTATGTATCTGTTTTTTGCCAGTACCACACTGTCTTGATCATTACAGCTTTGTAATACACCTTGAAGTCTGAAATTGTGATGCCTCCCACTTTGCTTTTCTTTTTCAAAACTACTTCAGCTATTTGGGCTCCTTTCTGGTTCCATGCAAATTTTAGAATTGTTTGTTCTAGGTCTGTGAAAATGCTGGTGTTATTTTGATAGGGATTGCATTGAATTCGTAGATTGCCTTGGGTAATATAGACATTTTAACAATATTTGTTCTTCCAGTCCATGAGCATGGAATGTTTTTCCATTTCTTTGTGTCTTCTTCAATTTCTTTCATAAGTGTTCTATAGTTTTCAGCATATAGATCTTTTACCTCTTTGGTTAGGTTTATTCCTAAGTATCTTATGGGTTTTGGTGCAATTATAATTGGGATTGATTCCTTGATTTTTCTTTCTTCTGCTTCATTATCAATGTATAGAAATGCAACAGATTTTGGTACATTGATATTATACCCTGTAACTTTGCAATTTGTATCAGTTTTAACAATTTTTTGGTGGAGTCTTTAAGGTTTTCTACATAGAGTTTTTGATGGATGCTTAGATCATACATTTGTTTTCAGTCTTTCTTGTTCTTTTAAAACTACAAGCATATAAGGCAAAGCTTTATTTACATCTTACAATGGTAGTTATGTAGTTATGTTCATTATTAGTCAGTTCAAAATGTGTTTGAATTTCCAGTGTGATTTCTTACTTTATTCTTGAGTTATTTAGCAGTATTTTGCTTAATTTTCAAAAGTATTTTTCTACTTATTGTTTTTAGCTCTTTTTTAAGTTTTTAAACAAACTTTTTATTTTTAAATAGTTTTAGATTTACAGAAAAATGCAAAGATAGCATAAAGAGTTCCCACATATCCCATAGCCACTTTCCTCTATTATTAACATCTAACATTAATGTGGTACATTTGTCACAATTAATGAGACAATATTGTTACCTTAGTAACTAAAATCCACATTTTATTCAGATTTCCTTAGTATTTACCTAATGCCTTTTTTCTGTCTCAGGATTCCATCCAGGATACCACATTACTTTTAGTCATTATGTCTCCATGTTTCCTTAACCTCTCCCTGGCTGTGACAGTTTCTCAGATTTCCTTGTGTTTGATGAACTTGACAGTTCTGAGGAGTACCAGTCACGTATTTGGTGGAATGTACTTCAATCAAAATGTGTCTGATGTTTTTCTCAGGATTAGATGAGGATTATTCGTTTTTGAGAAGACCACCAAGTTAAAGTGCCATTCTCATCACAGCATATCAAGGGTGCATACCATCAATATGTCTTATTGTTCATGCTGACCTTTATCACCTGGCTGAGATAATGTTTGTCAGGTTTCTCCACTGTAAAGTTATTCTTTCCCCTCATTTCCAAACTGTCATCTTTTGAAAGAAGTCAGTATATAGCTATTTTTAGCCTCTCAGTTATGTTGCATTGATCTATGCACCAATTCTTTAGCCAACATCACACTGTCTTTATCATATAATCTTAATATTAAGTCTTGAAATCAGCTATTGTGAATCCTTCAACTTCGTTCTTCAGTATTGCGTTGGATATTTTTGGTGCTTTGCCTTTCTACATAAATTTTAGAATCATTTTGACGATATTGATGAAATCTTTTGCTGAAACTTTGGGATTCCTTTGAATCTACAGATCAAATTGGGAAAAATTGACATCTTAACAATATTTAGTCTTCTATTGACTAAATATTCTTGTCCCAACTCATGTGAATATGGAATATCTATGCAATTATTTAGATTTTGTTTGTTTTGTAGGTTTTGTTTTTTTGTTTTTGTTTTTTTTTGAATTCAAGTCCTGTACGTATTTTGCTAGATTTATACCTAAGAATATCTTTCTTTCTTTCTTTCTTTCTTTCTTTCTTTCTCTCTCTCTTTCTTTCTTTTGCTTTGCTTTGTTTTTTTGATGCTATTGCAAATTTTTGTTTGCTTTCAATTCCAATTATTCATTGCTGATATGTAAGAGAACAGTAGACTTTTGTTTAACAAACATGTATCCTGTGATTCTGCCTTGTACCCTGTGATTCACTTATTATTTCCAGGATTTGTTGTTAATTGTCTGTGGTGCTCTACATAAACAATCATGTCATTTGTGAATAAGGGTAGTTTTACTTCTTTCTTTCCAATATGTATATCTTTTATTTTTCTTGTCTTATTGCACTAGCCAGGACTTCCAGCATGATAATGAATAAGAATGTTAAGAAAGGATATCCTTGTCTTGTTCCTGATCTTTGGGAAAAAATGTCCAGCTTTGCACCATTAAGAATGATGTTGGCTGTAGGGTTTTTCTGTAGATGTTTTTTATTAAGCTCTCCTCTATTCCTGGTGTTCTGAGAGCTTTTATCATGAAAGGATGTTGGATTTTGTCAAAAGCTTTTTCTGCATCAATTGATATGATCATATGATTTTTTTCTTTAGTCTATTTTTCTGGTGATTACATTCATTTTCAAATTAGAATAAAACTCACTTGGTCATGGAATATAATTCTTTTTATATACTGTTTTATTTGATTTGTTAATAATTTGATGAGGAATTTTGTGTATTTGTTCATGAGAGATACTAGTCTATATTCCTGTCTTATAATGTCTTTATTTCATTTTGGTATTAGGGTAATGGTGGTTCATAAAATTAATTTTAAGTTATTTCTTCTGTTTCTATTTTCTGGAAGAAATTGTAGAGAATTGGTATTATTTCTTTCAATAAATGTTCAGTAGAATTCACCAGCGAAGTCATCTGGTCTTTTTCTTTTTCTTTTGGAAGATTATTAATTATTGGTTCAATTTCCATAATACATACAAAGCTTATTCAGGTTATCTAATTCTCCTTGTATGCATTTTGGCAGTTTGTGTTTATCGAGGAATTGGACCATTTAACTTAAATTATCAAATTTGTGGGTATAAATTTATTCACATCACTCCTTTATACTTTTAATGTTTATTGGATAAGTGTGACAACCCCTCTTTCATTTATGATATTGATAATTTATGCCTTCTCTTTTTTTCTTGGTTAGTCTAGCTAAAAGTTTATCAATTTTGTTGATCTTTTCAAAGAACCACGTATTGATTTCATTAATTTTCTCTATGGTTTACCTCTTACTGATTTCATTAATTTCTGATCTAGTTTTATTATATCTTTTCTTTTGTGTAAGTTATGCTTGAAGTGTTCTTTCTCTGATTTCCTAAGGTAAAAGATTATTATTAATCTTAGATATTTTTTTCTTTTCTAGTGTATTAATTGCATGGTATAAATATCCCTCTAAGACGTGCTTGCACACCTCACCAATTTTAATAATTTGTGTATTTTTATTTTCACTTAGTTCAAAATATTTTAAATTTTTCCTGAGACATCTTCTTTGCTCCATGGGTTATTTAGAAGTATTTTGTTTCAGTCCCAAATAGTTGGGGATTTTCCAGGTTATCTTTTTGTTCTTGATTTCTAGTTTAATTCCATTTTGGTCAGAGAATATACTTCATATGTTTTGTAGTGTTTCAAATTTGCTCAGGTGTATATTTTGGATCAGAATGCTGTCTCTTGGTAAATGTCCCATGGAAGTTTGAGAAGATTGTATATTCTGCTATAACAGGATGGAGTAGTCTTAAACGTCAATTAAATCAAGTTGGTTGTTAGTGATGTTTAAGTCATTTATACCCTTACTAATTTTCTGCCTGTTTGATCTGTCAATTACTGACAAAGGGATGTTGAAGTCTCTAACTACTATAGTCTCTGCTAAAATAGTGGATTTGTCTGTTTTTTCTTTTAGTTCAATCAATTTGGCTTCATACATTTTGATGCTTTCTTGTTAGGCACATATAAATTTAGAATTATTACATAATCTTGCAGAACTGACTCCTTTATCATTATGTAATGTCATCTTATTCCTAATGATTTTTCTTGTTCTGAAGTCTGCTTTGACTAAAATTAACATAGTTAATCCAGATTTCTTCTGATTAGTGTTGCCATGGTATATCTTTCTCCATTGCTTTATTTTTAAACTATATAAGTCTCTATATTTCAAATGCATTTCTTGTAGAGACCATATAGTTGGGTTTTGTTTTATGATCTACTCTGGCAATCCCAGTTTTCTCACTGATGTGTTTAAATCATTATTTTAGAATATTAGAAACAGTCTAGTTCACTAAACTTTTGATCACACGAAATTTGAGGGATAAAAAAAACTTTATGCATGTGTTTTTGTCTTTCCTCTTTATCTATTCAACTGTATGTATAAATAATGTGAGTTATACTTAAACTATATTAAAATTATTAACCATATACAACAACTAAATTTAGTAAGAACTGGACAAAGATTAAATAAAATATTTATGATACATTATATTTTATATTATAGAAGAATTTTTGTTTTCACTAAAATAATATTAAGTATTTTTAAGTAAAAGCAAAAGTACTAAATATGTTTTTTTAAATCTTGGAATAATACTTTTGATATAGCAACTAGAAACTTAAAGTCTGGAAATTTATATAATAATGGTTTTCATGAATATATAATTAAAAATTATATTTCATGAAGAAATTTAGATACAAACAGGGGAAAAAACACATTATTGATTGTGCTTGCTGAATAATGATGTTCCTTTTAATCCTCACATTAAATTAGAGGTTTTTGCTTTTGTTTGTTTTTTGTTTGTTTTAAATTCTGGAGTAAGTTTCTTTGACATGATGTCAATCAGTTGTTCTTGAGCACTTATCAGAAGGAATTACATTTTTAATTTTTTAAATTGAGTGGCAAAGCCACTAAAACTCTTTGGAAAATTATAAAACAGAAAATTCTGTTCCAAGTTTGTAAGTATTCAGATGGGAATGTTTTTATGAGTGACATTTCACATTACTTTCAGCATTATGATAAAAATATTTCAGATATTCTTTTTCAAAATGATCTTTCTGTTATATAAGTTTTTTTCTTTCTGTTAAAATGTCATCTTTTTTTTTAAAGATTTTATTTATTTATTTGACAGAGAGAGACACAGCGAGAGAGGGAACACAAGCAGGGGGAGTGGGAGAGGGAGAAGCAGCCTTCCCGCCGAGCAGGGAGCCCAATGCGGGGCTCGATCCCAGGACCCCGGGACCATGACCCGAGCTGAAGGCAGATGCTTAACCAACTGAGCCACGCAGGTACCCCTAAAATGTTATCTTTACCTTGAAAAGACAGATTAAGTGTGTTTCTATTTTTCAGAAATACCTCAAGGTAACATACTGGTAGAAGCTTTTTGTTATCATAGGAAAGGTCAGAAAATTTTGAATACTAATAACTTTGAGCAAAAGAAATACATGATTCATGTTTAAGCTCAATAACCATTAAGTGTTTTGCCACAAAATTAGTGGTTAACATTTTTAGTGCTAACCACGTGTGAGAGGGTGCACTGTGCTCTTTATACACTTTAACTCGTATCATTCCTCCTAATTACCCTTTTGTCATCCTTATTTTCCAAGTGAGGAAACTGGATTTAACATAATGTTTAAGTCGCTTGCCCAAGATCACCTACAGAGTGTGTGGGGTCAGATTTTTCAAAAGAAGGCCCTCAAGATGAGGATTTGTTTGTGTAAGTGATTTATTAAGAAAGTACTCCCAGGATTCATGGGTAAGAAAGTGGGAGAAGCAGGAAAGAGAAGAGAAGACAAGCAAGGAGTGTCATCTGAATAGTCTCAGCCTCAGCCTGGTCTCTTGAACATTGATTGCAGAGTTTGTCAAACTACAAGGCAATAGATCTGAGCTTTTAAAATCTGGTCCACTCAGTAATGGCCATGCCACCTAGAAGGATCAACTCTCAGGCAAGTTTCTATCAGTTTTGGTAAAAGGTCTTTGTAGTCCCCATGGGACCCTTCCTCTGAAGGGAATCTCAGGTACATGTCTTTAAAAGAAAAACCCAGAGAAGCTGGGGGATATGTATACAAAACCTTTCAAAAGTATCTAAGAATCTGAGTGTAGCATTGTCAGTATTTGCAACAGTAAGTGACATAGTAAGTGACATAACCGGGATTAAACCCAAGCAATATGGCTCTGGACCCCCTGTTCTTAATCAATATACTAGACTACTTGTGATAACCAGCAAATATTTGGGTAGGAAATATATTTCCACAGTCATTCTCCATTTACAAACACTATTAATACTTTACTCTGTTTTAAAGGTATTTTTCTGATAAAATTTACCAAATCAATGACATCCTGCAACATTTTGGCCTTTCTGACTCAACTTTTTGCTGTAATGGTTTGCCCATGAATTATGCATTAAATGAATTTTACAAGAAATGCTATCTCTGTGAATTACCACCAGAATTATTTGTAAATTCCAATCAAAGGAGTAGCCAATCTAATTGAAGAAATAACTTTGTTTTCCAGTGTGGATTTAGATGTAGATCATTCAGAAATTGACTTTCCATGTCAGATGTGTATGTATGCTAACCTAATCAATCTACTACTTTACATAACAGATATTCCTACAAGCCATAGTGATGTGCATATTGAAAGGAAAAAGTAATCAAGGGGCTCCTCACCATCCTTGGCCTTAAAACCTAGAGTTCTTCCTCCCACTGACTATTTTGTGACATAGTCATCACTTAGCAGACATCTGTATAAATTATTAGGGTGCTGCTTTAGATTAAGTGACTCAGACCTGGAAATTTGCATGAAGATGGAGGGAATAGGATGGATTTAGGGACAAAGTTCTCTCCTAGGGGAAAGGACAGGTCATCCTAAGGGAAATGGGTGGAGACTGATGGGCCTAAGTCAGGGTTATATTCCCTTTGGGTCTTCAAGATAAGTACAAGTTAGTGAGAGCTCTAACTTTCCTCTTCTACACCAAGAGTCACTTCAGAAGTGATTCTAACTATTCAATAGAGTAATTAACACCTATCAGACCATGAAGTGTAGGACTGGGAAAAGTGAGTGGTAAAGGACAAATAAACTTGCTCCATTCCAGCTCCCCATTGGCTATTTGGGAAAGGAATTCTTAGCTCATTGATAGGGCCAGGTTAGGAACATTTAGCTGTCCTAATCACTGAAAAATAACAACAGCTAATACCTAGACACCTATATGGTACTTTTTGAGTGCCAGTGCCATGTATCTATATACACATATATATATGAATTTCATATATTAATTTATTTATTAAATGTTATTATTATTCTCTTGTTATAACTAAGGAAACTGAGGCACAAAGAGATTATGTAATTTGTGCAAGACTACACAGCTTGGAAGAGGTAAATCTGGAATGTAATCATTTTAGTTTTAACTACTAACATATACTGTGCATAAGGAAAGCAAGAAATTAAGTTGGGAATACATAAATAGAGGATGGCTTCATCTATATTTGTATAAATATTTGTTAAAATGAGTGGCAGATAAACAATGATATCCTTGTATTTTTGTGTATCTAAATAATTCATAATTTATAGAAGAAAGAAATTATGGTTTTTACTTGTATGAAATACAAATGATAAATAACATTAAACTTTGAAAGAAAGGCTTGGAAATCTAATAAAGACTTTTCTCTGCGATACCTACTTTAATACATTTTTTGAAAATATTTTTCCCTTTTTTTTTTTTTTTTTTGGTACCTCCTTCTTGGACTGACAAAAAAGCAAGAGGGTTCAAAATGAAAAGAACCTTCAATGCCCGAAAACTTTTATGGGTATAGAGAAAGTTGAGCAAACTACTCAGTTGAAAACAGACCTTTCTTATAAAAAATGGAGGATGACTCAGAAAAACAGAGCCAAGAGACCAGAGGGCAAAGCTAAGAGACACCAAGAATCATCCTGAGGGAGAAGAATTGAGCATTAATCGAAGACATAGTAACATACACCTGGCTAGATTTTATTATTTTTTTTTTTTAATTCTTTTTTATTGTTATGTTAATCCCCATACATTACATCATTAGTTTTAGATATAGTGTTCCATGATTCATTGTTTGTGCATAACACCCAGTGCTCCATGCAGAACGTGCCCTCCTCAATACCCATCACCAGGCTAACCCATCCTCCCAACCCCCTCCCCTCTAGAACCCTCAGTTTGTTTTTCAGAGTCCATCGTCTCTCATGGTTCTTCTCCCCCTCCGATTTCCCCCCCTTCATTCTTCCCGTCCTGCTACATTCTTCTTCTTCTTTTTTTCTTTCTTAACATATATTGCATTATTTGTTTCAGAGGTACAGATCTGAGATTCAACAGTCTTGCACAATTCACAGCGCTTACCAGAACACATACCCTCCCCAGTGTCCATCACCCAGTCACCCCATCCCTCCCACCCCACCCCCCACTCCAGCAACCCTCAGTTTGTTTCCTGAGATTAAGAATTCCTCATATCAGTGAGGTCATATGATACATGTCTTTCTCTGTTTGACTTATTTCGCTCAGCATAATACCCTCCAGTTCCATCCACGTCATTGCAAATGGCAAGATCTTATTCCTTTTGATGGCTGCATAATATTCCATTGTATATATATACCACATCTTCTTTATCCATTCATCTGTTGATGGACATCTTGGCTCTTTCCACAGTTTGGCTATTGTGGACATTGCTGCTATAAACATCGGGGTGCACGTAGCCTTTCGGGTCCCTACTTTTGTATCTTTGGGGTAAATACCCAGTAGTGCAATTGCTGGATCATATGGTAGCTCTATTTTCAACTTTTTGAGGAACCTCCATACTGTTTTCCAGAGTGGCTGCACCAGCTTGCATTCCCACCAACAGTGTAGGAGGGTTCCCCTTTCTCCGCATCCCCGCCAACATCTGTCATTTCCTGACTTGTTAATTTTAGCCATTCTGACTGGTGTGAGGTGGTATCTCATTGAGGTTTTGATTTGGATTTCCCTGATGCCGAGCGATATTGAACACTTTTTCATGTGTCTGTTGGCCATTTGGATGTCTTCTTTGGAAAAATGTCTGTTCATGTCTTCTGCCCATTTCTTGATTGGATTCTTTGTTCTTTTGGTGTTGAGTTTGATGAGTTCTTTATAGATTTTGGATACTAGCCCTTTATCTGATATGTCATTTGCAAATATCTTCTCCCATTCTGTCAGTTGTCTTTTGGTTTTGTTGACTGTTTCCTTTGCTTTGCAAAAGCTTTTTATCTTGATGAAGTCCCAATAGTTCTTTTTTGCCCTTGCTTCCCTTGCCTTTGGCGATGTTTCTAGGAAGAAGTTGCTGCGGCTGAGGTCGAAGAGGTTGCTGCCTGTGTTCTCCTTTAGGATTTTGATGGACTCCTGTCTCACATTGAGGTCTTTCAACCATTTGGAGTCTATTTTTGTGTGTGGTGTAAGGAAATGGTCCAGTTTCATTCTTCTGCATGTGGCTGTCCAATTTTCCCAACACCATTTGTTGAAGAGACTGTCTTTTTTCCATTGGACATTCTTTCCTGCTTTGTCAAAGATTAGTTGACCATAGAGTTGAGGGTCCATTTCTGGGCTCTCTATTCTGTTCCATTGATCTATGTGCCTGTTTTTGTGCCAGTACCCTACTGTCTTGATGATGACAGCTTTGTAGTAGAGCTGGAAGTCTGGAATTGTGATGCCGCCAGCTTTGCTTTTCTTTTTCAACATTCCTCTGGCTATGCGGGGTCTTTTCTGGTTCCATACAAATTTTAGGATTATTTGTTCCATTTCTTTGAAGAAAGTGGATGGTATTTTGATGGGGATTGCATTGAATGTGTAGATTGCTCTAGGTAGGATTGACATCTTCACAATATTTGTTCTTCCAATCCATGAGCATGGAACGTTTTTCCATTTCTTTGTGTCTTCCTCAATTTCTTTCATGAGTATTTTATAGTTTTCTGAGTACAGATCCTTTGGCTCTTTGGTTAGATTTATTCCTAGGTATCTTATGGTTTTGGGTGCAATTGTAAATGGGATCGACTCCTTAATTTCTCTTTCTTCTGACTTGTTGGTGTATAGGAATGCCACTGACTTCTGTGCATTGATTTTATATCCTGCCACTTTACTGAATTCCTGTATGAGTTCTAGCAGTTTTGGGGTGGAGTCTTTGGGATTTTCCACATAAAGTATCATATCATCTGCAAAGAGTGAGAGTTTGACTTCTTCTTTGCCAATTTGGATGCCTTTGATTTCTTTTTGTTGTCTGATTGCTGTGGCTAGGACTTCCAATACTATGTTGAATAGCAGTGGTGATAGTGGACATCCCTGCCGCGTTCCTGACCTTAGGGGGAAAGCTCTCAGTTTTTCCCCATTGAGAATGATATTCGCTGTAGGTTTTTCATAGATGGCTTTTATGATATTGAGGTATGTACCCTCTGTCCCTATACTCTGAAGAGTTTTGATCAAGAAAGGATGCTGTACTTTGTCAAATGCTTTTTCTGCATCTATTGAGAGGATCATGTGATTCTTGTTTTTTCTTTTGTTAATGTATTGTATCACGTTGATTGATTTGCGGATGTTGAACCAACCTTGCAGCCCAGGGATAAATCCCACTTGGTCGTGGTGAATAATCCTTTTAATGTACTGTTGGATCCTATTGGCTAGTATTTTGGTGAGAATTTTTGCATCCATGTTCATCAGGGATATTGGTCTGTAATTCTCCTTTTTGATGGGGTCTTTGTCTGGTTTTGGGATCAAGGTAATGCTGGCCTCATAAAATGAGTTTGGAAGTTTTCCTTCCATTTCTATTTTTTGGAACAGTTTCAGAAGGATAGGTATTAATTCTTCTTGAAATGTTTGGTAGAATTCCCCTGGGAAGCCATCTGGCCCTGGGCTTTTGTGTTTTGGGAGATTTTTGATGACTGCTTCTATTTCCTTAGTGGTTATAGGTCTGTTCAGGTGTTCTATTTCTTCCTGGTTCAGTTTTGGTAGTTGATACATCTCTAGGAAATCATCCATTACTTCCAGGTTATCTAATTTGTTGGCATAGAGTTGCTCATAATATGTTCTTATAATTGTTTGTATTTCCTTGGTGTTGGTTGTGATTTCTCCTCTTTCATTCATGATTTTGTTGATTTGGGTCATTTCTCTTTTCTTTTTGATAAGTCTGGCCAGGGGTTTATCAATCTTGTTAATTCTTTCAAAGAACCAGCTCCTAGTTTCGTTGATCTGTTCTACTGTTCTTTTGGTTTCTATTTCATTGATTTCTGCTCTGATCTTTATTATTTCTCTTCTCCTGCTGGGTTTAGGCTTTATTTGCTGTTCTTTCTCCAGCTCCTTTAGGTGTAGGGTTAGGTTGTGTACTTGAGACCTTTCTTGTTTCTTGAGAAAGGCTTGTATTGCTATATACTTTCCTCTTAGGACTGCCTTTGCTGTATCCCAAAGATTTTGAATAGTTGTGTTTTCATTTTCATTGGTTTCCATGAATTTTTTTAATTCTTCTTTAATTTCCTGGTTGACCCATTCATTCTTCAGTAGGATGCTCTTTAGCCTCCATGTATTTGAGTTCTTTCTGACTTTCCTCTTGTGATTGAGTTCTAGTTTCAAAGCATTGTGGTCTGAAAATAGGCAGGGGATGATCCCAATCTTCTGGTACCGGTTGAGACCTGATTTATGACCTAGGATGTGATCTATTCTGGAGAATGTTCCATGGGCACTAGAGAAGAATGTGTATTCTGTTGCTTTGGGATGGAATGTTCTGAATATGTCTGTGAAGTCCATTTGGTCCAGTGTGTCATTTAAAGTCTTTATTTCCTTGTTGATCTTTTGCTTAGATGATCTGTCCATTTCAGTGAGGGGGGTGTTAAAGTCCCCCACTATTATTGTATTGTTGTCGATGTGTTTCTTTGCTTTTGTTATTAATTGCCTTATATAATTGGCTGCTCCCATGTTAGGGGCATAGATATTTACAATTGTTAGATCTTCTTGTTGGATAGACCCTTTAAGTATGATATAGTGTCCTTCCTCATCTCTTATTACAGTCTTTGGTTTAAAATCTAATTTGTCTGATATAAGGATTGCCACCCCAGCTTTCTTTTGGTGTCCATTAGCATGGTAAATGGTTTTCCACCCCCTCACTTTCAATCTGGGGGTGTCTTTGGGTCTAAAATGAGTCTCTTGCAGACAGCATATCGATGGGTCTTGTTTTTTAATCCAATCTGATAGCCTGTGTCTTTTGATTGGGGCATTTAGCCCATTTACATTCAGGGTAACTATTGAAAGATAGGAGTTCAGTGCCATTGTATTGCCTGTAAAGTGACTGTTACTGTATATTGTTTGTGTTCCTTTCTGGTCTATGTTGCTTTTAGGCTCTCTCTTTGCTTAGAGGACCCCTTTCAATATTTGTTGTAGGGCTGGTTTCGTGTTTGCAAATTCCTTTAGTTTTTGTTTGTCCTGGAAGCTTTTTATCTCTCCTTCAATTTTCAATGACAGCCTAGCTGGATATAGTATTCTTGGCTGCATATTTTTCTCATTTAGTGCTCTGAATATGTCCTGCCAGTCCTTTCTGGCCTGCCAGGTCTCTGTGGATAAGTCTGTTGCCAATCTAATGTTTCTACCATTGTAGGTTACAGATCTCTTCTCCCGAGCTGCTTTCAGGATTTTCTCTTTGTCTCTGAGACTCGTAAGTTTTACTATTAGATGTCGGGGTGTTGACCTATTTTTATTGATTTTGAGAGGGGTTCTCTGTGCCTCCTGGATTTTGATGCCTGTTTCCTTCCCCAAATTAGGGAAGTTCTCTGCTATAATTTGCTCCATTATACCTTCTGCACCTCTCTCTCTTTCTTCTTCTTCTGGGATCCCAATTATTCTAATGTTGTTTCGTCTTATGGTATCGTTTATTTCTCGAATTCTGCCCTCGTGATCCAGTAGTTGTTTATCTCTCTTTTTCTCAGCTTCTTTATTTTCCATCATTTGGTCTTCTATCTCACTGATTCTTTCTTCTGCCTCATTTATCCTAGCAGTTAGTGCCCCCATATTTGATTGCACCTCATTAATAGCCTTTTTGATTTCTACTTGGTTCGATTTTAGTTCTTTTACTTCTCCAGAAAGGGTTTCTCTAATAACTTCCATGTTTTTTTCAAGCCCAGCTAGTATCTTTAAAGTGATGATTCTGAACTCTAGATCTGACATCGTACTAATGTCCGTATTGAGTAGGTCCCTGGCAGTCGGTACTACCTCTTGTTCTTTTTGTTGAGGTGATTTTTTCCGTCTTGTCATTTTGTGCAGAGGAGAATAGATTAATGAGAGAACAAAATGCTAGCAGGGTAACAACGTCCCCAGAAAATATACTCTAAACAAATCAGAAAAGACCTGAAGCAGTGGGAAAAGAAAGGGAAAGAGAGAAAAAAGAAAAGGAAAGAAAAAAAGAAAAAAGAAAAAGATAAAGATAAAAACAAACAAAAGCAGAACAAAACAAAACAAAACAAAAACAGAATGTGATCAAATATGATCAGGCTGGATTATAGATCAGTGCCACACACTAGATTTTGGGTGTATTTTGGTCTGTTAAAAGAAAGTCCCTCCCAAAATTTTAAAGAAAGAAAAACTTATATATGTACAAAAATAAGGGTTGATGTCAACGTCTAGTGCGTTGGGGTCCCTGGGTAAGGGTCGCGAAATCACCAGGACACAGGGGATGCAGAGCAAAGGCAGCACTTGCAACTGCATACTGCCGTTTATTTCTTGACATCTTATATACTCTTTACAATCAAAATCTATTGTTACTGATTAACAATGTAAGCATGAAGATATCCCGATACTTCTTTACGCAAGGGAGGACAAAAACAAATCAACTCCAGTTGCACCGTAAATCTCATTTTCTGATTAACCATTGTGCAAGGATACTTCGTGACCCATTCCCCGAAACTACATAAAGATAGAATCAAGTTCTATGCAGGAATCCTGAGACCGGACAACACCCCACATAAGCAGGATGTTATCTGATCACTACACCCCCGCACACGGAGCCATTCTCTCTGGTGGGCGTTACAAGGAACAATGTGCTCAAAACATCATGAGCCATTTCTCAGCTGACCGGATGCCTGCGGCATAGGCACACAACAAGGCGAGGGAGACTTTTCCCCCTCTCAGACCTGGGCGTTCCCGACCTTACCCTGCGTGCACCACAGCGCACAAACAATCACGGCCACAGAGGGCTCTCATACCTGTATTAGCCTCAGGTTGATATGATGAAGGGATGGAATATGACTGTAAAGATGGAAATTATAAAAAATTTTAAAAAAGGATTTGATAAGTTCTTTGAAAAAAGAAAGAAGAGGATTAAAAAAAAAAGAAAGAAAGAAAAAAGGGAGAGAATGTGATCAGGCAGGGGAGTAGAAAAAAACCATACACTAGAGATTTAGAGTATATTTTGATCTGTTAGAAGAAACTATCTCAAGATTTTAAAGAGAGAACAACTTATATATATATGCCAAAAATACGGGTAACTACTATGAAGGGATAGAATATGACTTTAAAAATGAAAAATAAAAATGTTTTTTTTTTAAAAAGGGATTGATAAGATGTTGGTTGAAAAAGGGAAAAAGAAAAATTCAAAAAAAAAAAAGAAAAAAGGAAAAAAGAAAAAAAGACAGTTAAAAAAAATAATTAACTTTGAAAGACTAAAGAATCATGGTAAAAAAGCCATGAATTCTATGTGCAGTGTTCCCCTAGCGCTGGAGTTCTGCCGTTCTCATTGATCGGTAAACTTGGTCTTGGCTGGCTGTTCTTGCTGATCTTCTGGGGGAGGGGCCTGTTGCCGTGGTTCCCAAATGTCTTTGCCGGAGGCAAAATTGCCCCGCCCTTGCCGGTCCGGGCTAAGTATTCTGCTCGGGTTTGCTCTCCGGAGCTTTTGTTCCCTGCAAGCTTTCTGTACAGCTTTGGAGGCGGAGAGTGAAAATGGCAGCCTCCCAGTCCCCGCCCCGGCGGAGCCGAGAACTCGGGGTCCCGCTCCTCAGTGCGCCCCCAGAGAAAAGCCGTCAGTCACTCCCGTCTCCCCGGTCTCCGGCCACACTCCGCGCTCACCCGGCCTGTGACCGCGCCTTTCTATCTGGCACCCGACCCCGGGTGGAGTCTCCAAACCCAGCAGATCCCCGCGGTGCGCTCCCGCACCTCTCCTCCCGGGGGAAGAAGGTGAGTCTCCCCGGATCTGCCGCTTGTTGGGTCCCTGCTGGAGGAGCTGTGGCCCGACTGTGCCGCGGATCACGGTTTGTGACAACCCCGAGCTGAGAGCCCGCGCCTGGGCTCCGTCTCTGCAGCCGGCTTCCCTGCTCCGATCCCTGGGAGCTCTGCCACACTCAGGCACCCCCGGTCTTCCTGTGACCCCGAGGGTTCCACCCCCCACTTCGCCACCAGAGTGACGTCCCTCAGCGGAGCAGACTTTTAAAAGTTCCGATTCTGTGCTCCGGGGCTCTATCACTTGCCAGAAGCGGCCGACGGAGGCCCCTCCCCCGCCGTCTATCCTCCCGAATATCGCCTTGGATTCACTTCTCCGCACGTCCTACCTTCCAGAAAGTGGTCGCTTTTCTGTTCAGAGAGTTGTTGCTCTTCTTTTCTTTGATCTCCTGTTGAGTTTGTAGGTGTTCAGAATGGTTTGATCCCTATCCAGCTGAATTCCTGAGAGGAGACGAAATCCAGGTCTCCTACTCCTCCGCCATCTTGCTCCGCCCCCCCTGGCTAGATTTTAGAATGACTATGGGTCAGTGACTGCAAGATGCCTCTAGTCTTCCTCCTCTCTTTTGAATAGGAATGTCCATTGCTGTTCCAGCATGCTTCTGCATTGCATTTGAGGGTATGGAGAGCAGAGAACTTGTCTCTTAATTTCTCAGGGCTGAGATGGACAGCTTCACTAAAGGAGCTGTATTGAAAGAAGCACATTGAGGAGTCTCATCGACACCTGGGCTGATTTAGATAACAAGATCCTAAACATCAAGCTCAGGATGAGATTTTGGTGATCTTGGGAGGGGAATGAGAGTCTTTTGCATGTGGGAGAAATGGGAACCACTGGGGCCAGAGGGTAGACTGTGATTGCCAGCTAAGAATCTTGCATTAAGGAGGGCACCTGATGTGATGAGCACTGGGTGTTATACGCAACTAATGAATCATTGAACATTATATCAAAAACTAATGATATACTATATGTAGGCTAACTGAATTTAAATGAAAAAAAAAAGAATCTTGAATATACCTACTGTGAGATTTTTGCTGTTTCTGCATACTGGCCAAAGAAAAATTATAGCTAAGATAAGAAATATCAGACAACATGCCTGGAAATGTAACACATTAGCATTACATAAGGTTTTATCAAGGCCTCCAACAACTGCATGCATTCATTTATTTGGGTGTACAAACTGCCAGTTTTTAATTGAAAGTTTTCTGAATTCAGATTAAATTAGAAATGGATATTTAATGCCTTTCAATATGGTAATTATACATCTATTTTCCAATAATGCAAAAATGATTCTGGGGGGGAGGAGGGAATAGATGATGCTCTACCAGATTTGGTCTTCTATAATGAGAGAGGTTTCCTAGCCATTTTTTCCACCACGTGGGACATTGTGACTTAGTTCTGGACGTGGATTTGGGGTGAAAGTGATAATGACTAAGCCAGGACAAGGGGGGGCCCCATCACTTTACTCCTAGTTAGGAGTCATGCTTCCTTGGCCAGTGCATTTGGCAAGGATTCAATTGAAAAACTGTATAAAGCACACTGTTTTTTCCAAGAGCACTTACAGGCATAAAATCAAGTATTTCTTTCTTTTTTTAAATTCAATTTAGTTAACATATAGTGTATTATTCGTTTCAGGAGAATTTAGTGATTCATCAGTTGCATCTAACACCCAGTGCTCATTACATCAAGTGCCCTCCTTAATGCCCATCACCCAATTATCTCTCCCCCCACCCACCTCCCCTCCAGCAACCTTCAGTTTGTTTCCTAGAGTTCAGCATCTCTAATGGTTTGCTTCCCGCTCCATTTTCATTTTATTTTATTTTTCCATTCCTTCCCCTATGTTCATATTTTGTTTCTTAAATTCCACATATAAGTGAAATCATATGGCATTCATCTTTCTCTGACTTATTTCCCTTAGCATAATAGCCTCTAGTTCCATCCATGTCATTGCAGATGGCAAGATTTCATTGTTTTCAACTACTGTAACAACAACAACAACAAAAAGAAGGCTCTCTTAATCAGAAAAAAAAATGTCATTGTCACTATGTGGGTATCTAAGTCAATTCATAGGGCATTTTGGTAGATTAGACTCATTTTGAAAGTTGTGAAATGTATTTAATTGGTTTGTCTGTTTTGATTTTGAGTGTGATCTCTGTAGCTGTCCATGTAATTACGGCAGTTTTTCAACACACCACAGGGGGAGGAGGGAAAAACAGTTGTTCAGTCTGAAAGCAAGACAGAGATTCTGTGTGTACATTGTATATAAAGCCTTCTGGCTGTGAGTATTAAACTCTGGTATAATGAAGACCTTGTATTTCTTGGATATGAGGCCAGAATTCTTCTTATAATGCCAGGGATCCGGCATCCTCTAAAGACTGGGAGTAGCTGCTGCCAAAAATGATTGAGTATCCTGAAAGCCCCCATACTGTACAGTGTGATTGTAGAGAGGATCCACAGGAAAGACCTGAATTTGCAAATAAAATATTTATAGTCTGAGTTAACCGAGTAGCTCCTAACAGCTGGATGTGTGTGTGCACACTTATGCTCATTTTGATACTGTGTAGATTCCAAATCCAACTGAAATGCAGTAGTTCTACAATTTATATTGATCAATTCCATGAGAGAATTGGGATGAGTAAAAGCTTTGAAGACCTCGCTGTCTGAAAATACTGTATACTGTTTTTTAAGGACACTGTTTTATTTCAAATACATGTCATTTCGCTGTCCAAAAGAAAACAAAAGTCATTGCCACAGATTCAAGTGATCAAAGCATCCAGGGAAATGACAAGAATTGGGGTGTGGAAGAAAACTGTTGGCAAGGTGCCCACACTCCAATTAAGGGATAGTTGGTGGCCTGAGCATCAAAGGAATATAGGGTTTCTTTTTTTAAGATTTTTATTTTATTTATTTGAAAGACAGTGAGAGAGCACACAAGCAGGGGGAGGGTTAGAGGAAGAGGGAGAAGCAGACTCCTCGCTGAGCAAGGAGCCCGATGTGGGGCTCAATCCCAAGACCCCAGGATCACAACCTGAGGCAAAGGCAGACGTTTAACCCACTGAGCCACCCAGGTGCCTCAGGAATATGGGGTTTCACATGAAGGTGGAGGAATAATTGTTTGGAAGCCATCGTGTGTGTTCTAAAGAAAAGATTCACGGCGGATGCACTCTTGGTTTCGAAGGGTACTCTTTATTAATATTATAAAAATCTAATAGAAACAGAAAGAAGAAAAGGGAAATCTATGCATAGATGAGGGCAATAGTAAGCAGTAAAAAATAAGACAGAGTTACCTCAAATCAGGTACTTATGTCATCTAACCTCACTAGCTGGGGAAGCCCTGTGGAGACAACCAGGCTGGAGTCCCGATTGAGAGGCCTGAGCTGAGCATCCTCCCCACAGGTGAGACTTCCAACTGACCATCCCCATAAGGGCCATATTTATAGGGCAAATGACAGAGTTTGAAGTTAAACATTTGTTCACCTATGTGCAGTTTGGAATGAGATGCATTTTTTTAAAATTTTATTTTATTATGTTATGTTAACACCATACATTACATCATTAGTTTTTGATGTAGTGTTCCATGATTCATTGTTTGCGTATAACACCCAGTGCTCCATTCAGTATGTGCCCTCTTTAATACCCATCACCAGGCTAACCCATCCCCCCACGCCCCTCCCCTCTAGAACCCTCAGTTTCTCAGAGTCCATAGTCTCTCATGGTTCGTCTCCCCCTCTGATATCCCCCCCTTCATTTTTCCCTTCCTACTTCTTCTTCTTCTTCTTTTTTTTTTAAACATATAATGTATTATTTGTTTCAGAGGGACAGGTCTGTGATTCAACAGTCTTACACAATTCACAGTGCTCACCATAGCACATACCCTCCCCAATGTCTATCACCCAGCCACCCCATCCCTCCCACCCCCACCACTCCAGCTGCATTTCTATGTTATCATGTCTTTTTATCTTCAAGGAACCTGGGCTGGGTGTGTTTGCCTTCCCTTCCAGATTCCATTCTGGGGAGCCACCCTAGCCTGGAGCTGGAGGGGATATAAGGCAAAATTAACAGCTCATGGCACCCAGACCAGAAGGGCAAATTTTGACCCGGAGGCCAGCTAATGTCAACTAACCAGGCTCCTGAGGTCATTCATGCAGCACAAGTCTCACAAACAACATTCTTTAATCTGCCTGCATACATGCAGGTATGGGTGGTCAGTTATGTAGGACAAATCACAGAAACCTCCATCCACACAATACACTGGGGAAGGGGAAAGTCAGGCTCCTTCCCTATCCTGGACAGTGAGAAGGCTGCATTCCAGGAAAGAAGGCAGGTTGGAGAATGGAGTCTTGCAGGCACGCCATGTTTCATGGGAAGAATGTGTCATGAAGAACTTAACGTTGTTACCATTTTGGTTTGAGGATGGTGAAATGGTGTTCCAGAGGGTGTAGTTAAGGATGAGAATAAGAGAAGCAAGCTGGGTAGGGGAAGAAAACAATGTCAATGGGGAGAATGTTTCAGAGAGTCTAGACCCCCAAAGGGACTTCTACCTCAGATGCTAAGGACAGCTAACCAAGATGTGCACTTAGGAGGGATCATCATTCCTACTTTAATTGTATGTAATTATGTATTTATGGGACATTTCTCCATTTCTATCTTTAGGTACAAACTTGATTTTCCTGAATATTTTTCTGTCTTAAGTCAGTTGAAATCCATGTCCCAAAAGACCACTCACCAAATGTAATAAATCCACAAGGGAGATAAAACTTTTACATATTTTTAAAATTTAAGATGTCTACTAAATTATTGATTTATTTCTCCTCAGTAATACACCAAATGACAAATAATAAAATTATTCATTTCTTTACAACATTCATCACTCAGGAAGAGAATGGCAAAAGCAACATGTTTTTCACCATATAGTTTGCTCTTTGCTCTGCCATGCTCCTATAATGAACTCAGCAATAATAAACAGAAAAGAGCTATAAAGCACTGTGCTTGTCTCCAGTGATAGAGTTCTGCCCTTTTTAGGTTTATCTAGGTGAGGAAACTCAGTATACCCTTTAAGTTACCATGTCAGGAAGTAAATGACTAAAAGAAAGAATAAGTTGTGCCTTCATTAAGTCCTGTGGTAGTTCTGGGAAGGAAACAGGGCAGCACGATCTAGAAAAACTGTATGAATGTGAAGAACACTTTTATCACTTCTTTGGATAAGTGCTGTGGTGAAGCAAGCAAGGAGCTTTATATCTTTCAAGGCCAAAAAAAAAAAAAAATCAAATGATGTAATGTTTGTGAAAATATAAATCACACAACCCCATAAAAATGATTAGCATTATTTCCTTCTTATTATTAACAGTGCTCATCATAGTTAAACAAGTGTTTAGAAGCACGGTTTAGAAGCACGGTCAGAGTGGACAGAGTTAGCATAATTACAGAGGCTAAATGATACAGTGAAACCAATTCAAAAGCTGAAAAGGAATTCTTAGGTGGCCAAAGCCTGTGATCTCAAGGATCCTTTGTTTCAAAGATAAACTCTTTTTTTAATGAAATGAATAATCCATGGCTTCCAAATCATTTTTCCTGGTTGGATTTTATTCCATTTTTACTATGTTTAGCGTGATGGGTTTGGCTTACATTGCCTAATGATGGGCAAGCTGTTCAGCTTTCACATGATCACTTCTGTATTCATTACTGAAAACTGGAAAAGATACATTAGATTCCTAGCAGAAATAATAATATGTTGCTCTGGGGTGATATCTGGACAAAGATCATTACAGAAATATGGGTAAAGATATTTGAGCTTTCCTTTGCAGTTATGGCTCTTAAGACATTTGACCGAAATATCATCTGCTGATAATGGAGATGATGAATCTGTGTTTCTAATCATCTCTCAAAAATACAGCCATGGTTTGAATATTTGTTTATTTTGCATCACAGAGCATGCAAGTCCAAGTGTCAGTTGTACCATCTCCTACCTTTTTAGGATTTCTACACCGAAAGGCTAGAATTGAATTACCATACTATCAAATATGGATAAAATTTTCATATAGCAAATACTGTAGGATTTATTGAATTGCCTTATTAAAAAATAATGGAATCTCACTAAACTTCTCCATTGCTGGAAATTACAGGGATTCCTTGTGTGTGATGTTTTGGTTAGGTGGCTTAGAGGACTGAGATTTGCTGCAGTTGCATTCAGCAGAAACAGACAGTGAGTGGGAGTGAGAAGTGAAAAAAAATAGGCATCAAAGCCTGAGAAGAGAAGAGAAGGAAAGAATTGGGTAGAGGGTGAAACTGAACAGCAATGCAGACCTGATAAAATCTTGGCAAGCAGATGGGGGTCTCTGGAGTGAGTACTGACCATCAGAGTGTCCTGCACTGGGTCAGATGTAGGTGGCTCTGGGGAAATATGTCTTTGCACAAAAAACTCTTATGTCAGTGCAGAAGTTGCTGAAAGCAGGAAAGTGCCTGCTGTGTACCCTCCTCACAGCTGCAGGAGGGTCTGAGACTGAGTGACATACCTCCCTGACAACCTCAAGCCTAAGTAGACTAAACAGACGTCGGAGAATATTTGGATTGCTTCCAACTTCCTATATCTAATGCTGTACTATGTGTGTGTTATTATTAATTTGTTTCCAGTGGTTAGAGATACACTGTTGACAAGTTGATTGATGGTGAGAAATGGATCTAATTTTCATTTCTGAGATTTGGAGAACAATAGCATCAAGAATGAATTAGGAATCTAGGCTAACAGGTGGAGAGATAATTGGAAAAGGGTTCACAAGAAGAGTACCTGAAAACGATAGATATTTTGGAAACTCATCAAAGGGCAAGTCCAGTATGGAACGAGGTGAATTGCAACCTGAAAATATATCCCAAGTGATAATATAAGAATAGCTGTCTAGTATGGGGATCTAGATATAATCTTATGTACTTAACTCTTTTTAAAAAGGTATCTGAATTCATTTTTAACAGTCTTATCGCGGTATAATTGATATACAAAACTGTACACATTTAATGTATACAATTCAATGAGTTTGGACATATGCATACACCCATGAAACTATAACCACAATGAAGGTAATAGACATATCCACACCTATGCTTATTTCCCTGAATCCCTTTGTTGTTGTTTGTGTGTATATGTTTGTTTGTACTGGGGGTCAGGGAGCATAAGAACAGTTAACATGAGATCTCCACCATCTTAACAATTTAAGTGCACAATATAGTATTGTTGGCTATAGACCTTATGCACCAGAGCAAACATCTAAACTTAATCATCTTGCACAGCTAAAAGTATATAGCAGTTGAGCAATTCTTCTTCGTTTCCCCTTCCTCCAGCCTCTGGTAGCCACCATCCCATTCTTTGCTTCTGTGAGTTTGTCTATTTTAGGTAACTCATAAGTGAAATCATGCAATATCTGTTCTTCGGTGACTGGCTTACATTTTTTAAAAAGTTTGTAAAACACAATCAAAAGAACAGAAGACTAAAAATGTTAAAATAAAAAATGTATTCTTGCTATAATGACTTACTGGATGAGTGAATGGAGGCAGTGCTCCCCCAAAATAAGAATTAGTGGTGAGAACTTTGTTCCCAAGACCATCTCTTCCAGAAAGATACACTTTGCACTCACAGATGGTGATAGCAAAGGCATACTTTATAGCCTGCTCTGGCTATGATGTCATAAAGGCTAACTGCTGGCCAAGAGTAAATTATGATGCTTCCGTAGCTTTGTAGAAGAAGGAGCTGAAATTTACTGAGCCCTTAACTATATGCCAGATACTAGGCTTGGCATTTTATGTATTATCGTCATCTCAGACTTTCTTAGGCTGCACTTTCTCCTGCTATGGAATATGGCCAAAATGACATCATTGTGTGCAGTTCGTTATGAGAAGAGCTTGCATCAGAGAAGGCTGTTGTTGAGAACTTGATATGGTTTGACTGGTTACAATTAATCAGGGCCTGATTCTTCACAGGACGTGGTCCTTGCAACAAAGCAGAGATGGGACTTCAGAGGAAAGAGCACTGGCCATGTCCTTCCTACCCAGTTCACATCATCCTTCTACTAGGGCCTGACTTCACTGAAACTACAGTGTGCTTTTGGGCTCTGGAGACTTCACAGTTAAATAATTTACTCATTCAAATATTTATTGACTGTATTACAGGTAAATTTTTTTTAATCCAAAATATTCAATAGATATTGATTTTCCTTTTCCCTGAAACTAACCCATATTCTAAAGGATCAGAGATATATAGGGAGACTTTGAAGTGATCATTTGTTGTTTCTATCTGCCCACCATCTCTTTCCCCTTCCTCTAGCAACTGAGTTTCCCTTCCCATTTTTTTCTCTTTGTGACCCATTTTATGTGACTTACACAGGGACCAGCATTGCTGATCTTCTTGGTAAAAATAACTCACCATTCATGGATGATGAGCAAAGGAATAACTATTAACCAGCAACTTCTCCAAGGCTTGGAAATGCAGATGGTGAAGAAATCCTAATTACAATCCTGCCTTTTGTACTAGAACAATCATAAAAGATTCCTCATGTGGAATGACCCTATTTGAGAGATGGAGAGCACAAGAGCCATGAATCCCTGGACTGAACTATGCCTGAAGGAAAATATTCCCTTCTGGTTTTTCAGCTACATGAACAAATGAAGTTCTATGTTTGGCTTAATCTAGGTTGAGCTGTCTTTCTGTTTTTCCATCACTTGTAACCAAATGAACCCTGACTATTGCACAGACTTTTCCTTGAAAAAGACATGGGGGAGGGCAGGAGAAAGTAATATTGTTCTAAGTAACTATATGTGTTGGGCGTAAAGCTAGACACTATCATTTTATTAATAAATGTTTTTTATTCATGGGGAAAGAGGAGACAAAATTAGGTTATGTGATTTGCCTCATATCTCACTATAAGTTAGAGATTCAAGCCCAAACCCAACTGTGACTCCATATCCAATATACCATGTTGCCACCCCATGTTGCAATTATGTTGTATATTCAAATACAATTATTTATATGCAAATACTATTTGAAGAATTTAAGCAATAGTGAGAGCTGTTGCCATAAAAGACAACAAAACAGATTGAGTTTGGAGAGAAAGTGGAGTCAGAAGGAAACTTCCAAAGCAGTCCAGAGCTGTCCAGAGTCCTGACCTCAGATATCTTTGACCATCGTCCTTAAGCCTGTTCCATTTTTCCAATACCATAGCCTTGTTCACTCTCACCCTTATAACATTTACTTCTCAGTCTTTCCCAAGGAAAGTTGTGAATTTTGTTAGGCTGACTTATACAAAATGGTTTGGAGTCATCTAGACCTTAGTTCAATTTTTAGTACTTGGCTAAATGAATCATGTAACTTTGAATAAGTCACATAACTTCAGACTCGATTTGTTTATTAATAAAAAAGGGATAAACTAGGAGCTACTGTAACTAGAATATAGCAAGAAACTTCTTCACTTTGAAATAAAACTTGAAAAAATGTTTATTGGCAGAATGACTTTTTGAAATTATATTTGTTGTGACAAAATTTTACCTATTGGTATTTTCAGACATGTATTAAAAGTTTCTAATTTCACATACAAAAACTTTGTCTTCATGGGATAAAGGTTTGGGCAGCCTCTTATGTAGATTATGCTCTAGACGCCCACAGATTTATAGAAGGAAATATTCCAGACCTGTGGAATCAACTGATTTTGGATAGCAACTGGCACATCTCCCTTCCCATCCTGTTTCTTACTTGGTAATTCTTTCATTTAAAGAAAAAAAATAGGAGCAAAGCAAATTGGATTATTCCTGATAATATATGTATTTTTTCTTCTGGCAGGGACGGCAGCACATAGCAGCTGGGATAAATGGGCAAAATATTCCTTCTGATTTAAACCACAAATACAGTCATGTAGAAGATGTAGAGATAATTTTAGTTTTCAAAATATATATTCAAGTCAGACATTAGCTTGACAATGTGATTTGCACTTTTCAAGTTTTACGTAAAGAAGCTAAATGCAAGCCCCTGAGAAACCTGAGAAAAAAAGCAGATCCTGAAAAAGCACAAAACACATGGAGTAAATATGTACTTGCTCTCCCATGGATAAGTCTTCTTTTTCTTTTAAATCTCCCAATTTTCATACATGATTATTATTATTGCTATTATTATTTTAGCAATTTATGCTCTTCAAGGAGTTGCTCTTTGGTTCTAAACACAATTGCTATTGTTAAGGTCTTTTTATTATGCTAGGTTATTAACAATGTGTCTTTTCCCTAAGACTTTACAATGGAATAAAAATGGTAAAACAGAAGTCATCAAAGTACCTTGTTAACCTCACTGATAGCTTTTCAGGATCATTATGTATTGTACTTAATGTGTATATGTGTGCACTTAGGCTATGGGGGAAAAAATCACATACTCTTGTGATTACACCCATAAATGGTCTCCACAAACTATGGTATAAAATAATTTGTTTCTGTTTTATAACTTACTTGATCTAGATTTTTTTTTTTTTTTTAAGATGTAAGAAAGAGCAATGAAGAGTGATTGGAAGCATGTGGGCCTTGGGGTTGAGAAGTGCTAAGGTTTGAGCCCAGGTTCTCTGACTTATTTTGTGGTTGATTTCAAGCAACTGACTTAAAATCTGTAAGCCTCAGTTTCCAAATATGTACTGGGATGATACTAAAGTTTAAATTAAGTAGCAAAAGAACTGTGGCAGAAACTACTGGTTGATTAATCCAATGCTATTCCAAATCTTCTTTTCTGACAACCTTTTACCTTTGGACATGGAAATCTCCCAGGAAGGGCTTCCCTTCTCAACTAAAACAACTAAGGTTTTATTTGTACCTCTTTCTTCCCATTTAGGAAGGAGATATGATGCCTCGAGGTAGAGCAGCCATTTTGGAACTATGAGTATAAAACCCCACAATGGCACAGAAGGAAACTAGAAGGCGCCTGGTTCCTACATGATATTCTTGAGCAGCTGGAGCCAAACTAGAGTCATTTTCTCAACACTTCTTATTATGTGAAATCAGTCCCTTACCTAAGAAAGCCACTGTTTCTGGAATTTTCTGCTACTCAAAGTTGCAGCATCCCTGCATGAGATAAGACCAAACATAGTACCCAAGCCATATAAGGAAGTTCAAATAATGTTAATCATCATGTCCCCTCCACTGGTAGCAATGGCCATATATAATAGATGAGGCATAGTCTCAACGTACACTTTTTAAAAATAAATAATAGGTTAAAAATTTCAGGTACCACTTTTCACTATCTTGTGAGTGGTTTCACCATTCACCTGGTTTACATTTCAGAGTCTTAGAAAAAGCCCCGACTTTCTTTCCCCTATACAATCTTACCCAATCCAGGTCTCAAAGATTTTACCTCTAAATATCTATCTCCTCAGTGACTTCTTTCTATCTCCCTGCCCTCACCTTAGTCCATTATGGCTCATCAGGGCTGTCACATTCTCACATTCTTACAGATGAACTTCTGCACATGCTGTGCCTTCCACCTAGAATGTTTTCTCCTCCAACTCCTTATCTTTTAAATCTTGGCTAAATCAGCACATAATCAGAAGACATTTCCCTAACTTCCTTGCTCCGATCCTTTCCATTTTTATCTCATTATACCTCTCTTTTTAGCAAATATTAAACACTTTACATTTATATGTGAGGCTTAATGTCTATCTCCCCACCTATCTGTAAGTACCAGGAAAAGATAGCCTGATGTTTTATCTTTCATCATTTTATGCCCAAGTCAAGCCCAGCACTGAGCACATAAGTGCTCAATACTTACTCACAATAACTAATATTTAATGTGCATAGACTGTATATAAGATAATCCTGTTTTACAGATAAAATAATCCCATTTAACAGATAAAGAAGCCAAGACACAGAGAAGTTAAGGAATTTGTCTGAGGTCACACAGGTAGTAAACCAGGATTTGAGTTGGGCAGTATGTCTTTGGAACCTGTGCTATTAACCACTACCCACAGCTGAATAAAAGGATGAAGCTTGCCACCAACTGGGCAATGATAATCACTTTGGTTCCATAGCTTTGATGGTCAACAAGAAATAAATAGAAGCTTCTTTGTACAAGCTATTCTACTGGGGTTCAGTGGTTAAGATGGAGTCTAAAGGCACCCAATCTATATTTTAAAGGCTCTGTATAGTTAAACACTGATTAGTCTGTGACTATAAAACAAATTGCTCTTACATGTTTTCCTTAAAAGCAAAATACCAATGCATTATATAATTATTGGCTTTCCTCCTCAATTTGCTTGACCCACCTATTACCTCATACAAGAAAGTACTAGATTTCTTCTTTATCGTGCCACATTGGGTAATGCTATATTGTTTTTTTTTAATTCCAAAACCAAAATTATTTTGAAAGAGTGAAGAAAACACCATCTGTGACAATTGAAATCATAATAACATTTTTTTCTATTCTAAAAGCACATGAATGTTATATAAAGAAGGGAAAAATGATTAGTCCCAGCCTGAGCCTGACTGCGCCAAGTAAGTATGCTAATTCTGTTGGCTTGGTTAGAAAACCCTGAAATCATAAATTTATGCAGGGATTTGCAAATGACAGAGTATTTATGTACATCCATATCTTTATACTTCAGCCACTAAAGCATTTAAAATGGGATTGGATTCTAGGGAGGGAAAAAAAAACAAGAATGAAGAAAGTCAGTAAAGTGGTGGAGAGAGAGGCAAAAATTGGGTCTGTATCTGATTCAAAATTACCTGAATTTTTAGATGAGTCTACACTGAAAAATAATTAATGTTATAGTAATAACTGAACACATCCAGCATGTTATGATTTTCAAAGCACCGTCACATTATTAATCTCACATAATTCTTACAGCATTCCTGAAAGTTTGATGATATGGCTCTTCTCATTTTATAAACTAGAAAGTTGAAGCTCAGAGGCGGTAAGAAAAAGAGGCGGTAGTGGTCTGCAATGAGGACTTTACAGAGAGGGCTTTCAGCATGCAGCGCAACCTTGCCCCAGGGGTATGAGGGTATGCATCCTTTTCACCTTAAATTAAGTAAGAGAGAAAGCATCGAGAGCACTGCTCAGAGAGTTTTACACTGAGTTTGGGGGATGCAGGTCGTGGTGTTTCTACTCCGGATGGGAGAAGGCGGGAGGCTGGTTGGTAATGGCTGAACAAAGAGAAGGTTGCGTTGGGAATGAAATGAGTTGTACATCTACTGTAAGTGGACTAAATGTGTGATTCCTTGCCACCAGATATGGACCTTTAGAATAGAGCTTGCCTACAGTTATCCTACATTGAAGCTCTACCAAGAAGATGATCTGGAAAAGCGTGACTCCAACAAAAGAGTGGGTTGCCGGAAGCCCTAGATGATACAGGAGAAGTTGAAAGTAGGCAGCTGGAGGAGGCATTGCCTTCATTAGAGGAATGAATATCAGAAACCAAAGTGCCGCATTGTTAGTGTGGAGAGGGAAGGAGCAGCAAGTAATGAGGAAAAGAGCCAACAGTGTCTCCCCTACTAAAATCCTTTTTCCACCGTTAAACAATTTTCTTCAGTTTTATCCTTGACCAAAGCAAAGTAATCTATAACTGACTCCTGGTTGATGCCAATAGTCGACTACAGTCACTGTATTGTCCAAACCATCTTGGAACTATCAGTGGAAATACCAGTTTTGCTCACTAGCAATAATGAACATCTTTTAATGAGAAAGACAAGAGAATCTAATGAAAAGGGGTTTCAATTTCTGACCTTTCCATTAATTGTTCATATAACTGAAGGCAATTAACTTGGCTTTATGGATTTAAATTGAGTAAAATGTTCTCTAAAATCTCTTCCCACTCTAATTATAGGATTTGGTGAGAAAACCTTATGAAATCAGACTCTACATTCAAAATTTATGATAATTTCCCCAAAACTACTGCCTGATATCCTTGTGCTGCTTTTAGTCTGAAAATTGGGTGGGGGAGGATTTACTAAGTTATCATGTAAAGGATTTTTAAAATAATCAACTGATTTAAAATATTTTAGAAATACCAATATAGGTACGAAATTCTTATTTCTATGTCAGTTGAATATTCTATTGGGCAAATCCTAGTAGCAGTGACATATAAAAGAAAAAAGCCAATTTTCTTCCTCTGAGATTCTATAATGTAACTTTTGTATCAATTCTGATTAGTCTCTCTCTTGCAGACCAAGTAGATTTTCAAGGTCTTTTTTCCCCCCAATTTCTCCTTATAGTATTGAAATATGTTTGATTTTTTAAAATTGAATTGGAAATGATATATCAAGGTAAAGCAATTTTCAAGCCTCTGAAAAGTGAGGAAAGTATTTCTTCTTATTTGATGGGAAATGTCAGGAAGGAGAAAGTCATAGGTACTAAAACAATGTGTGTTTCTAAGAAGATTGATGGAAACTTGCAACATCCTTGAGGAAAGAAGTACTGATATGTTTCCTTCTCTTTGTGTGAAAACTAATGCACAGCGAGTTTGACTTTCTCAAGATCAAACAATAACTTTAAGTCAAAGCATGGGCTGGATCTCAGATCTTGGTTCCTCCATCATATTTCAGTTTCTTTGCTGTCTGCTCCTTTGATAGATACCGACACATGTTGTTTTCAGCTAAATTTCTTGCTTCTAGCGAGCACAGCAAGAAGCACTCTGTCAATAGCACCAGGTTTCCTTGAAATCGATTGAGGCTCTGGGCTTCCAGCTAAAACACAGCCCTTGTGTCAAACCACATGAAATAAGCACTTTTCCTGAATAATGTGAACCCTGCCTTTTGTAGCAGCCAAGGACTATTCAAGACACCACATGAAAACAGCAAATTCTCTCGGGAGGGAGAAAGGAAGTTGGCATTGTCTTTAAAAGTAAAATTGGGCTATTTCACTGAACAGAACATCAGACAGAAGAAGCCAACTTGGTCTGCATTAAGCAGCATCATTATCTGGGCCACTGTCTTGTAACATCTTTAACTGTTTGGGTTTGAGGTGTATGTCTGCTGTGGGGGTGGAAAGAGGATGGAATAAAGTAAATGGCTACTCCCTTTAGCTGGCACCTACCTGACCGTGCTCCTGTCTTTTCTCCCCTCCTCTTGGCCAGTTTGGTGACTTCATTCCTTCCTTTGCTCCTTTCTCTCACCTTTTCCTCCCTCTCATTCTCCCTCTCTCTCTCTTCCTCCCTCCCTTCCTTTCTTTCCAAAGGTAATCCTGTTCCCCTGATTCGGGGCAAACTTCTTGGGAATGCCCTGACTACTATTTCTACTTTTCTCCCTCTCTCCTCATTCTCTTCTCCTAATGCCAGTTCTCTCCCCTCCCCAAAGACTTGACTGATTTTCTCACTTCTCCCCTGCTACAGGAGCTAGAGTCTTTCAACGAGCTGGAAATGCAGTCAAAGAACAGTGCTGGTTATGCTCTGTTGCCAAGTACTCGGAGCAGAAAATGAGCAGATGTGGACAACAGGTGTAGTTCATTAACAAGAAGCTTTCCTGGCTCCAAGGCCTGGGGCACCCTGCAGGGAGGGGTGATTGTGAAATCTTTAAATCTGAGAACCTTAGAATTGGAGGAATCTTGTAGATCAACTTGTTAAAAACTGTCACTTTTAAGAGATGACAACACCGAGACCTAAAGAAGTTGAATGCCAGGTGAAGGCAGAGCCATGAATGAATGGAGGTCCCTGACCCCCAGGCCTGTGCTCTTTGCACATCAAACTGCCTTGTTTATTGATACCTTAAAGGTGCAAGAAGGGGAATGAAGCATGGATAGACTATAGGATTTGGTGCATTCATCTGTGGACCTGTCATTCACTGCAATTTATTGCCAAGAGTAACTTTCAGATATTCTTTTTTACTAAAATACCCCAAGTACAATCCCATTCATGGGGCAATTTCACCTCCAAGAAATATCTTGTGATTTTCATTTTGTTCTGATTTACATCCTTGCCCACCAGAAAACAGCATTTGTTTCATTTTCCTAAGAAACTGTGTCTTATGGCAGCCTCACTGATGATCTCAAGATTCCATCCCATATTACACACCTATTTCTATGGCTCCCATTTTTGCCTCTTAATCTTCTTAGCCAACTGTGTTTTTTAATGATATGAATAGCTATTTCAACTTACGGCTAAATTTTAACTTTCGAAACTCTGTTTATATTTGATTTGAGGCTTCCCTGCCCCTTTGAGGGACTCTGGGAGGTAGAAATGAATACTCCAAAGAACGTTGCATTGTGCAACTCCACTGCGAGATCTGGCAGTGCATCCCACAGCCTGCCCCCAGAACAACCCCTCAGGAATGTGGATAGGCAGAACCAAGACAGATGGAGCAGATGATGGAATTATTAGTTAAGATTAAAGGCATTTTTGTAGCATAGAAAAATTGGAAAATGTTGAGACACAAAACATATACACAGATCATTTTTTCCAAACACGAGACCAGAACACATGGTCTGACAACACCCATAGTCTAACAAAAGAAGAAGTATTTGAAATTAGGACTTTCCCAGAGAATCTTGTTTGAGAGGCCACTGGACACGTAGAGAAAAGGGAAACCAATCTGGCAAGCAGTGAATTGTGTGTGCGTTATCTAGTACTGCCCCAAAAGTTAATGTGCACACAAACCACTAGGGGTGGTGGTAAAATGTAGGTTTGGGTTTTGTAGGTCTGGGGTGGTATCTGAAATTGTGCCTATCTAATAAGTCTCTCTGGTGATTCTGCTGGTGCTGGTCTAATGACCATTGGAACCAAGTTCCTAGCGGCCCTGTCTGTCTTGGCTTTGTATACCCAACATCTAGTAGGGTTACAACAAACATAAAGATTTGATAAACTAAGTTCCATGCACTTTACATACACACTAAATTATTTAATCTTTTCAATAGTATTATAGCATAGGTGTTGTTATCCTATGTTACCAATGGATAAACATGAGCTCAAACATTTAGTAATCTAGATTCGTATGAGTAATTTTAAAAATAACTTGGCATCATGGGCATTCGGTATTCAAAATTTGTCAATGCAAGGAGCATCTTTCTTTCCAACCTAATTTCCTAATCTGCCAAGATAACGTGGGGAAGCTGTTATACTTAAGAACATGGACTCAAGGGGTGCCTGGATAGCTCAGTCGGTTAAGTGTCTGCCTTCAGCTCAGGTCATAATCCCGGGGTCCTGGGATGGAGCCCTGCATCGGGCTCCCTGTTCAGTAGGGAGTCTGCCTCTCCCTCTGCCTCCCCTTGCTTGTGCTTATTCTCTCTCTCTCTCTCTCAAATAAATAAATAAAATCTTAAAAAAAAAAAAGGAACATGGACTCGAGCTGGTCAGGCTAGTCTGAATCCTAATTTCAATCCTTACTAGCTGTGCAACTTGAGTAAGTTCATTATCCACAGGACTCAGTATAGTCTGTGAAATGGGAATCATAACAGTTCTCATCTCATAGGAGTATTATGAAAATTAAATAACTTACTATTTGTAAAGCACTTAAAACAGTTTCTGCCGTACATTGTATGACAAAGCATGGATTACATGGTGGACTCTGTAAGAAGCCAACAACCTATTGCCTAGAAACTGACATACACATTGTTTTAAAGATACTTCTCAGAGATGTGTCCTAGAAGTTCTTGTGGCTTATAGTTAACTGGAGTAATTTATTTCATAAGAAAATCGCACCTCTCTATCCCAGTACCCCAAATCAAAGTGACTACATCTCCATTTGAAAAAGAAACTAGCTTTCATCCACTGGGTATTTATAAATGCACTCAGAACACGATTAGAGAGGTATTATCAAAAGTGTGATTAAAATGCTCGTAGAAATTCTTTTTGAGAACATAGCACATACTTGCTTTTTCCACTTTGTTTTTAGAACAAGTGGGACTTACTAAGTTCTCTAAGTCTTTTGTGTCTGGCAAGAGGTACATTGTATATTTCCACCCACTGGCTTTTAATGACACGCAGAGAACAATGATTCACCCCGGTCAACATTTTAATATTATTGAAATATCTGCTTTAGTCCCCAACACAATTTTCAAAACATGTTAGTTGATGAGAACAAAGGGCATCAAACTGTCTTTGCTAAATCATTTTCTGTTTCTTTTCCTCTGCCCAAATTTCCTCTGATCTATAGCTTGCCAGCCAGCCAGAAGACAAATGGCATTCCTAGTTAATTAATCAAACTCAATCTATTGTCATTTAGTAATATCCACCACTGGTTAGACTGGCCACATTTGAGCCTAATTAGTTGGTCTTCCCTGGCTTCAATTGTACTTTTCGCTATGTGTGAAAGGTGACATTAAATAAATCTCACCCCAAGATTTTCACTTAATCTAATGAATCTTAGTCTCATTTGGAAATAATTCATGTCATTCTCAAGACACTTTGAGTATATATGATAAGGAGCAGGATGATTCAGAATGGCGCCGACCAATGGGCCCTGACTCTTTGACGTCCAGCCTTTGAAACTGGAAGCAAGTCAGAAAGAGGGTTTCAAAAGGAGTGCAGCAAACTCAGTTTCCTTAATTTAGCCACTCAGCACCAGAGGAAATAGTCTTTCTGCCTCCTGCCCTGATCAGCTTGTGCCCCAGGCTTAAGGGCTTTTAAATATTTTAACACTTCTCTTTTTGGCTTCTAGTCCTGCAGATTGTTAATAGAAGGCTCAGGTTAACAATTAATTAGCACAATCACATAGGACTGAAGGGGATTTGGACTAGTCTGAAAGGAAAGCAGCTGGAAGCAAGAAAAATATGTGAAAACTAGACTGTGGTGTGGCCACTGCATTTCTCTTCTGTGGGCCCTTGATTCTTTCTATCTTTGTGACAGAGTCTTGGCAAGCCAAGGAAAGGTTTGCTCGCTTGCTTGCTCTCTTTTTTTTCCTCTCCTTTCTTGGTAAGATCATTTTTTTTCTTAATTGGTGAGTGTTTTAGGTCAGCAAAAGAACCAAACTAGAAGTTTAACAGAAGTGAATTTTCTATCAATATATTTTGTAATCCCAAGCAAGTCCCTTTTTGAGGCCAAGGATTTTAATCTGAAAATGAAGGAGTGGAATTAGTCTTTGAGGTCGGTTCTGAAAGATATTATTCAAAGCAAGTTGAGCATAAGGACAGATGTGATATATTAATACTCTATGGGGGCCATATTAAATAGGCCATGACAATCTACCAAAGGAAAAAGTAGGCTTTGTTGCCCTTCTTATATGTTGCCATAGACAAGAATAGTCAGGAATATAGCTAAGTTGATTAAAGTCTTAGACACATGCCCCAACAAGGTTTGGGAATTTGGCCTACGATGTAGTGTGGCTTTGTTTCACTAGGCCAAGAGTTAATATTGGCTGTATGGACTATCTCTCATTCAGGTAGGCATTCATTCACTAAAATTCATCAGCCTTATTATATGTTGGACTCTCTGACCTGTGCCAGGTGAATCAATCATTGTTGCTAATGCATTTGGTAGCATCTCTCAGTGAAATCTGGATTAGGGTTGTTCTGGCAACTTTCCTGACTCTTCTCTTTCTTTGGGTCTCTATAACTCTCTACATTGTGAGAATAGCACATCCTAGAATGTATGACATTTTGTGCCCAAAACTTTTAGAACTGGAGAGACTTAGAACAAGGAAGAGTTGTTTTTCCATCTTCTTATCTCCCAAGACTCTAGAAAAGGCCTAAGGTATTCATTAAATTAATAAATATTTATTAGTACTATGTGTCAGTTTCTGTGCTGTGTATTATTTGATTAATTTTTATTTTTCATTTGTTAAACTACATTGAGGTATGATTTACATATAATAAATTGTACATATTTTAAGTACAAGGTATGATGAGATCTAAGATACATATACACATATAGCCTCCAACCTGGTCAATATATAGGCCATTTATTCAACCCATGAAGTCGCCTCATGACTCTATAATTAATTACTACATTTTCACCCCCATCCACTTCTCTTAAACCCACGAATATAATTTCTATCACAATAGATGACTTTCCTACCCTAATAATCCATTACAATGAAATTATAAAACTTGTACTATTTGGTTTTGTTTCTTTAGCTCAATATACTGTCTGTGAAATCAAGCTGTTTCATATATCAGCAATTTGTTTATTTTTATTGCTAAGAAGTATTCCATTATATGACTATATCACAGTTTGTTGCAGACTTTTTTTTTCTTTTAGAATCTTTATACTTGTAGCTTTATCTCCATGTGTATGATTCATCTTGAATTAATTTTCATAGAGGTTAAAGGTCTTGTTTTCCTTCGTAGATATTCAGTTGTTGTATCACATGTGTTGAAGAGATTTTTTTTTTCTCCACTGAATTGTTTTGACGCTCTTGTCAAAATTAATTCATCATATGTATGTGGGTCTGTTTCCAGACTCTTAATGTTGTTTCATTGATCAAAATCATTTTGGCTATGCTAGGTCCTTTGAATTTCCATATTTAAATAAAGTCCACTGACATATATTTATTGTATACTCTTTGCTGTATAAATAATGCCATGTTTTGCCTCACTGATATTTGCACACACACATATATGTATTGTTATAATATAACATAAATACATATAAGCAAACAATCCTAGAATCAGCCAGAAAAACATGACATCTTACTTACAGAGAAAAGAGTATTTGAATTATAAGACCAACTTTTTATCAGAAATATAAAAAGGAGAGAAAATAATAGAATCACAACTTTAAAACACTGAAAGAAAAAAAAATATCAACTCAGAATTCTATAACCAGGAAAAATATCATTCATTTTATGAGTGGAATACTTTAGTTGTCAGATAAACAAAAGCTGAGAGAATTTGTCACCAACACACTCCCACTGCAAGAAATAGTTGAAAACATTCTTCAAGCTGGAACAAATGATACCACATGGAAAATCAAATATACAGGAAATAATGAAGAACACAAGAAACAGTAAATAAGTGGACTAATATTAAAATCTGGTATTTTATTCTCCTCTTCATTTCCTTAAGAGAGAAATTATGAATTTTTACAGTGCCAAGCTTAACAAAGCCTGTTAGTCCTTTCTTGGGGTAAAGGAAGTACCTCCATTGGACTATGAGGCAGGCTCAGTATGTGTTCTACTCCCCTGCAGCCCTTTCAATACCAGCCTTAGTTCCAGACACCGGGAAGTTCTGGAACATCTTGAGATCCTATCTATACTGAAAATCCATTTGTATTATGAAGACTTTCCAAATGTGTTGCATTTGGTATGATGGCAATGTAAAACACAAGAAATCTCTAATAAAATGTTTGCCTCATAAGCGTCAACTTTTCTGCTTACAGAGTTTATATTCCTCATTTGCTTCCTTAAGCTATGCCCTTACCAGACACCAGGCACTCCCTGTATGTCCAATCTGGCCCATGAATCTAGATAAATAGTCATTCAACTTTGTCAACTAAGAAGGCAGGTCATTATTTTCAGTGAAGATAACTCAACCAATCTAATGTCTGTAGCACCAACAGCTATTCCAGATGATACACGAAGGCTTAGTTATGAATGAGCACTACAGAGAGGACTCCCCAGTTGCACTGGTGATGATATAACTACGGGTGAATCCTTTTTTGTTTTTCTTCAGGTGAATGCTTTTTTTTTTAAAGGAAGATATCCTAAAATGATAGACACAGATGACAAAAATGTGGATAGAGTGTTAACAGTGGATTACTATGGCTCCTATGTTGACATCAGGGTTTCTTTGGCAATAAAAGAGAGAATGTGTTTACACAGTTGAGGTAGAAAGTGCTTCAGTTTAACTGGTGTTGTGGCTAATATGCTAAGGTGAGGAGGTATTGAGAACCAGAAAGAGTAGCTCATGTCTATCATAGCATGGTGGTAAATATTTGGAAGTCAACAACTCCTTTACATTCTAAGAAAGGAGTCAATTACTTAGATATTGGGAGAAAATGTCTCCATGTTGGTGTCTCCAGGGTTATGAAGCACTATTTTCCATCAGATGAGGATGTATTTGAGTAAACACTATTTTGGGGGGAACAAAAACAGAGGATACACTGAGTATTCCTAAAAAGGTCTGATTTTTTTTTTTTTTAAGAATTTTGCCCCAGCGTCTATGAAAGAGCTGAAAAAGTTGGCACTAGAAGTTTTGACTTCATATTTATCTTTTTTTTCCTTACAGAAACCTGATATTTAAAAATGGTATGAACTATTTTTGAAGGGCTTTCTCAACTCAGGAAACTGCTACCTCACCTGGGTCCCTGAATTCCAGGTCTATGTAATGTGCTAGAGATTTGAGAACCAAGCATGCTTTCCTTTCATTGTTGTCTGATGGTTGGCTTTTGCATGGCTGTGTAGAGCAGGAACCTCAAACCCCAACTGCTGCCAAGTTTGGGCAGGGTTAAGCTCTTTAAGACCATTTTCCCAGCACAGTATTGACTGTGGACACTTGATACGAGTGTCGATTTTAGTAGTTCCCACAAAGTGTCTCTTTAAAATTAAGCTTCAGCACCAGCATGATTTGTATAGCAACTTAGGTCTGTGTAAGAACTCAAGGGCACCTTACGTGATAAATGTGCTTAAATTTTTCTTCCATATTTTCTCCTCTAGGCAAAGTTATGGTTCTAGCTTTCAAATAAATTGATTTATTGGTTGAATCCAGGTAGAATTTTACTTCCTTCTCTTAGATCCGAAATGCTTTGACAGGTTCTTTGGGAAATGGATGGGCAACCTCCTATAATGTTGTGAATATATCTTGAGACAGCCAGATTTTTGACAAGAGGCTTTTTTATTACCTCTCACATTAACTGGTGGAAACTTTCTGAAAAGATGCCAAGCTGAGTACTCTCACAAAACAGCTTCTCATACCAGTAGCCCTGTGATCAGTGTAATCCAGAAGGATGCATGGAGATCTAAACAACCTTGGTAAAAGTTCCCCTTCGAAAATATTGTAAAAGATAACTTTACTCATTGAAGATATGCCTTCAATCTTGTAATTGTGGCCATTTCTCAGGAGTCATTATAAATCATGAAGAATCCCTGGCTAACTAGGATATAAATTTGGATTTCACAACCACATGAATAACCAAGACCTCCCAATACTAGGTTATGTAAATAGTTACACTAATTCTCGGACTTCATTTGAGTGGACTGAAAAGGAATACTGTCTCAAGGCTTACTTGAGTTTTAGAATCCACACACTGCATCACTGAATCTTACTCCATGCAGAGGTTGATAGTCTAAGTCGATCTGCAGATATTCTGGAAAATGCAATCTGACATGAGACACTTGCCATATTGGCAAGAATTTTATGCTCATGTGCCATGGATGATGTATTAAAAGACGATCTGTTATTACCGTGACATATATTCATATGTAATCTGAGCCTTTTCTTGGAGCAATACAAAAGACAAACATGTTGCTATCAACATTCAAAATTGTAGGGAGAAAGTCTTTCATTGAACCCTTTTTTAAACTGTTGCTGGAGCTTTATTTTTACCTTTATTTTATTTTACTTTTTAGAGTAGTTTTAGGTTCACAGAAAAATCGACCAGAAAGTGCAGGGAGTTCCCATATGCCCCCTGATCTTTATGAACTTTTAAAAGGTAACTTCTATTTTTAAATATTTTAAGATTCACAAAGTACAAAGAGTTCCCATGTACCTTTCATCCAGCTTCTCCTAATGATAATATCTTACAGGACCATAACCACAGTACATTATTAAAACCAGGAAATTGGTGTTGGTACAATATTATTAACTCAGATATAGATCTCAATCCACTCGTTTTTGCATGCATTTTTTTTTTTAATTTTGGTGTATAGTTTCATGAAGTTGTATTGTACCTAGATTCAAATCACCTTCAACATGGTCAGGATAGAGACCTATTCCATCACCACACACACACACACACACACACACACACACACCTCCTTTATATTAACCCTTAATAGTCACAATGTTTTCTGAAACTCTTGGCAACCACTACTCTCTTCTCCCTCACTATAATTTTGTGACTTTGAGAATGCTGTATAAATGGAAACGTAAAATAAAAAACCCTTTGAGATGTACTTTTTGAGCTCAGTATAATATCCTTGAGATCCATCCCAAACTACTGTCTATATCAGTTTTTCCTTTTTATTACTGAGTAGCATTTCATGGCATAGATGTGCCATAATTTGTTCATTTATTCACCCTTTGAAGAATATTTGGGTAATTTCCAGTTTTGGCAATTACAAACAATGCTACTATAAATATTCATGCACATATTTTTGTGTGTAAATCTAAGTTTTTATTTCTTTAAAATAAATACCCAGGAATGTGATTGCCAGGGTTACATGCTAAGTGTATGTTCAGTTTTTTTAAGAAATTGTCTATTTTCGAGGGTGGCTGTACCAGTTTATACTCCCACCAGTTATATATGAGTGATGCAATTTCTTGCCAGTAGTTGATACTTTTTTATTTCACTTTTTATTCAAAATTTTTTATTTTGGCCATTCCATCAAGAGGATATTGGTATCTTATTGGAGTTTCAAACTGCATTTCCCTAATAGCTAATGATGTTGAATACATTTCCATGTACTTATTTTGCCATCTTGCATATCTTCTTTGTGAATTCTGTCTTTTGCCATTGTCTAATTGAATTTTTTTTCTTGTTTTTGTGTTTAGAAAAGTTTTTAAATATGTTATAAATACAAGTACTTTGTCACATACGTGATCTGTAAATATTTTCTTCTACTCTCTGTGTTGTTTTGACAAAACATCAATAAGCCACCCAAATTTCTGACCCCCAAATTTCTATCTCTAGCTAAGACCTCAATGCCCAATTCTAGATTCACTTATACAATTTCTGGCTTTTATTCCCACTTGTATGTCCTGGAGACATTTCAATTCAACATGCTCAAAATGAACTCACCTTTTCCCACAAACCCATCTAGGTGGAAGCAATGCTGCCCTTCCAGTTGACTGGCCAAAGTAGTTTTGTTATTCTTAACTCCTTCTATTCCTTCACATCCCATGTACAGTCTGCCAGAAATCCTGTTCAATCCAACTTCAAAACAGAGCCATGCACTTTCTCAACACCTCCATGGCCCCACCACTATCATCTTTCAACTGGATTACTATGACAGCCTCCTAACTAGTCTCCCTGATTTTATCCTTGCTCCCCTACAGTCTGTTCTCAATCAACAGCCTTGAATAATCTAAAATTATAAATCGAATCATGCCCTTCTTGGCTCCAAACCCTCTAAAGCTGCTGATTTCACTGAGTAAAAGCCAGAGTCCTTACGATGGCTAACAAAGCTTTACCTGACTTGATTCCTGCCCTTCCTCCACCTTGCCCACAATCTATGCCAGCCAAGGTGCCCTTGCTTTTCAGAATATTCAAAACACATTCTAGTCTTTTGGCCTTTGCTGGCTCTTCCCTCAGCCTATAACTCTCTTCCTCCATAACTTCATTTGACCAACTTCCTCATGAATTTCAAGTCTACCCAAATGTCATTGCGGCCCACCCTGAATATTCCACTTAAAAGCACAACCTGCCTTGACACACAAGACTTCCCCTCCATCTTACTTTACTTTTCCTTTTTCTATATAACTTACTACTTTCTAACATACCAAATATTTTATTTATTTATTATATTCTTATTTACCTTCTGTTTTCCCTCAGTTGTAAGCTTTATGAAAACAGGGATTTTTGTCTACTTTGATTAAACCCAAGCACTCAGAAGGGTATCTGGCATGGAGTAGATAGATGCTTAATATGTATTTGATTGGAAGACCTTGGGCAAACTGACAGCTCTGTAAACTCAGTTTACCAACTTTGAACAGATTAGAAAAGGAAAAGCAACATCACCATCATTATCATCATCAACAACACCATTTTGTTTTGTTTTGTTTTTTTTTACCCCACTGTAAATTAAGTAATTACATTTAACCACTGAAATTCCTATGGTGTATAATTCGAAGACTGTTAGAATTTCATTCAAATTGAAAATAAATAAATAGAATCTGAGGGCCTTTCCTTATAATAAAATGAGGGAATTTTATTGAGAGGATTTTGTGATTTATTTTAATTTCTTGTCCTTAGGATTTTCAAGATGCATTTTCTAGTTCATATGTATGTTTAGGTAATTGACGTTATTAAAGAAGTGACATATGGTGAGATGCTGCTGTATCCACTTTTAGATCCACCCCAACCATAGGTGAGTCTGGTAGATTAAACAGACCTTGATTGATGAAGCCCTCTCTGCCTCCTCTAGGGATAGAAAATGGTTTTAATAAGATACTCCCAATTCTAATAAAACTTCCATTTACATTTTGTAAGTGTATCTTTTCCTCAATATCTTACATGAAGAGGCTTAAAAACTTGTTTACTATAACACACTATGGTGTTTCTGTATTCTTTAGCAACATGTTCATTTAGTCATAGAGAAATATGTTTCCAGTTCACACAAAGCCTTCTGACAGAAAAAAAGCAAATGTTTCTAATCCTTTTTAAAAAAAAGTGATTCTCTTTAAAAACTTAGTTAATTGAGCCACCCATACTTTAGCTCCTTGTGTGTGTGTGTGTTTGAATTAGAGATCTACGTTGCCGTTGACTTCAAGTCTTAAGAGATATTTATAAATATTATTCAGTCTATTTGATCAGTCCTAGTTTTCATTTTCTATTTACATGTAAGTTCTACCATAGTAAAAAAAACGTCAGTCAATAACATAATACATTAACTGAATACACACTATTCTTTTGATATCAGAGTTGGTTTCTTTTCCAGAAACCACAGTCAATACTTAATAAATATTTCTGATGACTAAAAACCAAATTAATTTTAGATTTAATTAGCATTCTCTACTCTTGTTGCTATGCCTACCAATGAAACAGATATTTTAGCATTGAGATACAGTAAAACATCAATTAACTAAAAAGTAATTAATCAGAGACTTCAATTTATAAAATTTACTTTTAATTCATCATAAATTTCATAACAATGAAGAAAATCACAGGATATTGATTATTTTTTAAAAATCCTATCACTTTTAGGTTATTTTCTGACATTAGTGCATATTTATCCTTCTCCCTCATATTTCTTCCTTAATAGGTACTGTTGTAAGGATTGGAGTGATGGTCTGTGCCCTGGGAAATACTCAGTTATCAAAATTCAATTCTGTTTTAAAACTCAATTAAATTCACACTACTGTTTTACTAAGATGTTAACATAAGTCTTTTAGAAAGATCTTCATGGACAAATGTTAAGGAGTAGGCAACCAACTAAATATATATTCAGAACATTGAATTCCTTAACTTTCTTTTCTATTGGAATTCAAGAATTTTATTCTGAAAAAATGTAAAGTATAAAGAAGAAGGTCAAGTGGTCTATGTAAAGGGAATCCTATTTTGCTAAATACCTAAGAAGTGATGGTCATTGTCCTAGGTACATTAAATAGGCCTAGAATCTCAAGTTCCTCTCAATATATATATAAGCTTTCTGAAGGAAAGAATGTATATCTGGCAAAAGAAACGTTTCAGAGGAAACTAATTATGATGAAAGGTGATTCCCCTAAAGCCTTATTTCAAACTTTATGTTTTCACTCTTTTGGTTCCTCCCCTCCCTTTTTTTATTCTTCTAGGCAAAGGTAAAAAGAGGTATACAGTGTCTATTTTATCTTTTCCACATGTGATGAAGATTTGATATTTTGAATCAGTTCCCATCTTTTCTGGGGAACAGTTGGGGGAGATTGTGCTCTTCTAATAAAAATGAAACCTTTTTTTAGTGCTTTCACTCAACGGACCTTCAGGCGTCAACTTGATGTATTCAAATAAAGTGTGACCATGTTGAAGTGTTTTCCTAACATAATTGTGTTTGCAGGCCTTGGTACGGAAGTGCCCTTGGTACTACGAGAGCAACATGGAGGCTTATGCTCCTAACTGTATGCATATGTGATTGTGTTTCTGTATTTTCATGGCTAACCGGAATGAACATGCGTAACTATCTACAAAGTTCAGCTTTGCAGGGTACGTAAGTTTGAAAATAGGGATTTATATAGTGTTAAATACCTCACCTTAAAGATGAAGAAATGGGGCACCTGGGTGGCTCAGTCGTTAAGCGTCTGCCTTCAGCTCAGGTCATGATCCCAGGGTCCTGGGATCCAGCCCCGCATCGGGCTCCCTGCTCCGCGGGGAGCCTGCTTCTCCGTCTCCCACTCCCCCTGCTTGTGTTCCAGTTCTCACTGTGTCTCTCTCTGTCAAATAACTAAATAAAATCTTAAAAAAAAAAAGATGAAGAAATGGACAACCATAGAAGAAAAGCAATCTCACTAAAGTTATTTCTCAAGCCCAGGATGTGGCCAGAATCCTGAATCACAAGGAAAAAGTGTGCGTTGTATAATAATTATGAATATAGAGTGCTACATTTCTAAAACATGTATTCCATGGACCAGATTATTATGTAAATCTATATTATGTGTATATTGGTATGTTCTGTAAATATGCGTTTGTTTTCAAGCAATGTCAGGATATGTGATGATCTGGATATTCACAGGGGAGGTAGAATGTGGCTTCCAGTTTGCTACTGCCCTCTGTTCAGTGCCTTCAGAGTGGTAGTTCATCTGAAATGAAGTGAATACTTATCTCCTGAATGCATCCTATTGATTCACAAGCCGGTTCATATGAGCTGGTTCTATTTTTGATAGGTTTCCCTACATATGTTAACTGTTTTCCTGTGTGGAACTTGGAAGAGAGAGAGAGAGATCTGGAAGTGCCATGTTTTCTAGACCAGGGTTGCCAAAACCTTGAGGTGGAACTTACAGTCAAGAGCTTGTCCTTTGCAGAGTCATCCAAACCTAATCCACTGGGTTCTGTGTTGCCCACAGTAAAAGTCCTGAATCCTCATAACTTGTCCTGTTTTTTTTCCCTCTGCCTTATATCCTTCCCTTTAGACTCAGAGTGTTTTGATTCACATACGTTCCCCAAAGCATTCTGATTCATTCCTGGATCAATGCTTAGTACTCTGCTGCTTTCCCTTTTGCCCTGGGTTCAAGTCTTCTAACAACCCTGGGTCTAAACGGACAATCAGAAATTCCTGTAGTTGAAAGTGTCCCATACTAGTTTTTTCCTCTTCCTTCTTCAATACTTATGTTTTATCCCAGCTTCTCGGATACCCTTCTCCGAGGAGCTGGTAAACTAGGAGGGTAACATTTTTTTTATAGCTTAATATACTGTCCCAGATTCTTTGAGTTCTAAAGCTGCCATTTTCTGGGCACCTGCATTTTCCTAGATGCTTTCATTATGTCATTTTACTTATTCCTCTTGACAACCCTACAAGTTAGCTGTTATTATTGCCATCATTTTCACCCATTATTGCAAAGGGAAAAACTGAAGGTCAAAGAGGTTAAGTATCTTGCTATAGACTATATAATTAATAAGCACAGAGTCAGGATTTGAACTCAGAGCTGTCTGACTTCAGGGGCCAGGCTTTCCTCTTTTTTACCATGTATCCTGCCTTTATTCAACTAAAAAACTCTTTAGATGCCTGTAATTTAAGGAATGACCAACATTGGGATTCTAGGTGAAGGAGGAAATCCAGTAAGGGAGATACTTTGATTCTGGGGCACTTTGTGCAAATCCAACAGGAGTTTGGACAACTTTATATGTGTAAACTTTTTGACACCTGCCTTGAGATTATGAGCCTATTTCTTTGGCATCATGCCCACTAAAGAGTAAAGTTCATTCCTTCCATGGTATCTGCTCAGCATTTTATCAGCAGGCACATGACATTTTGATGCTTCTATGTTTTGATGTGACTGCTTTAATGTCAAGGACATTGTGATGAGGCTGTTTGACCCAGTTATGAGAACATTTTGATCCAGCTTCAAGATCACCTTTTAAAAATATTGGTAGTAAAAAAAAATGGTAGTAATATACACTCAGGACTAATTCATATTCTATTCTACTTATTTCTTAAATTAGTTTCTTAAATTAGACCAAAAGCGAAGTTTCTGTCACCAGTTTCCTAGGACATATTACTTGGCTGTGGCTCTGTGGGCTAGACAATCTGTATGCTTTCCAGTCCCAGGTTACTAAAGAAATGATGTGGTCTCCCAGTTTTAGATGGCGGTAGAAAGACGTCTTCTTGCCTCTCCTTGCTGAAGCCAATTAAAAGCAACCAGAAGAACAGAAGACAAAGAAAGAAATCTCTTCTTTATTAAAAATATGAAGCACCCCTAACCACAAACAGACAAATGAAGCTGAACAGCTATGTGGTTCATAGTGAGAAGACACACCACCTGCCGCTGCAGATTTGGGGCTGAGGCTCCGACCTCATCGGGGGCAACAGGGAGGCTGTGAGAATTTCCCTGAACTCTGCTTGACAACTCAGAGGGTAGGAGAGATGAAGATATAACATCGTTGCAAGAGGAAGGCTGACAGTGTGGCAAGAGAGTGGAGAAATGGAAAGTGCCATGTCTCTGGTCAAGGCTGGTCACACATGTGACTTGAATCTAAGCTGGGAAGACTACCTGCCCTGAGCAGAATCAAACTTCCTGGTGGAGAATGTTCATAAGAAAATGTCTGGAGAAAAAAGACCAATGGACCAAAGTCCAAGCTGCTGGTACCCTCTGGTTGCTTTTAAATCTACTTTCCTGGAAATAGCTATTCCAGGAAGAACGCCTCATTCAAACGTGAGAAGCAACAATGTAGAACAAAACAAAATGAAACAAAAAAAGTGTAGGACTTAAGGAAAAATATTGGAAGAAAAAAATGAGAAAAACAATAAGCAGAGATAAACCATGAGAGACTTTTAACTCTAGGAAACAAACTGAGGGTTGCTGGAGGGGAGGTGGCTGGGGGGATGGGGTAACTGGGTGATGGGCATTAAGGAGGGCATGTGATGTGATGAGCACTGGGTGTTATATACAAGTGGTGAATAACTGAACATCTGATGAATAACTACATCTGAAACTAATGTTGGCTAATTGAATTTAAATAAAAAAGAGACAAAGATGCACATTAGCATTATTGAAATGATTAAAATTTTTCAATAAATAGTTCTCCATGAAATGAGATAAATTAATTATATCTTCTCTAAAACAAGAGTTCATTGAAAGGCTCAAAGAAGTAATAATAACAGAAGAAGATTAAGTATGACCTTTGCAGATCTCAGAAGCTATTTGTATAAAATAGGAATTATTAGTTCCAGAAGATTTGTTAAAACTTATCCATAAAACTTCTTAATGACATGGCGCCTTTCTGTCATGTGGCAGAAGTTTTGTTTTTGTTTGCCACCTGATCCATTCTGATTGTCCAGGATTTCTTGCACTAATTATAAGAACTACTCTGGCTACCTCTCCTATCTTTTGATATATGCTGATTCTGATGTTATTCACTTAGTGCTATATGTTTCATAATTTTCATAGTCATTTCTTATTTAACTCATGGATTATTTAGCAGGTGAGGATTTTTAAAAAGACAAATGCATTGAGATTTTTTTCAATTTCTTTTTATTTCTGATTTCTAAATGTATTTTATCATGCTTAGATAATGGGGCCCATGTTGTACTGGATTTTTTGTTGTTAAGGATATTTTTATGGCCTATATGGATATTCTTTCTCATGCTCTTTGTGTGTTTTGGAGGGGGATATGGGGATTGGTGGCATGCATCTCTCTCTCTCTCTGTCTGTCTGTCTATCCCTTTCTTTCTCTCTCCACCTTCCCCTCTCCTTTTCTTTCCCAGCCTTCAGGAAGTCTAGTTAGAAGTTACACCTGGCTTTAGCTGTGATATAAAGAAGGAGAAGGGCCAGCCCTGTGATCTGGAAGCAGCAGCAGAGCAATCAGAACAGTTACCCTCAGAGGTGATGGTCCCCACCAGTCAAGGCTTGCACCAAGGTCATATGGCACAGAGGTGTCTGTGGAGTGGGTGGCAGGACAGCAGGTAGGAGCAGAGAAAGATGAGTCAATAGTCCCTGGGTCCTGGGGCAGACCTTTGGCCAACTTCCAGAAGAAGTGGGGCCACACATTTGAGAGGGACAGATTTCTGTCCAGTTAGGTTAGGAAGGGCCTAGGGTACACTAGTTTAAGAATCAAACAAGAATGTGACGTGATTTTGTAGTTACAGGATGAAGCTCTCTTTCTGTAGGCAAGACACAAGCCCTCTGTAGCTGTGCAGATTGTGAACTGCTTGACTTGCTTGTCCCCTCTGTGGGTCTTGAGCAAGGCTGCCCCATTTCAGCACAAGGGGACAACCTGGTCTGTGTGTTTTTTTGTTTGTTTGTTTTTTGTTTTTGCTTTGCTCCCCTTGCCCTTTTTGGGGGGAAGGAGGAGATTTTGTTTTTCTTTTTTTGCTCCCCGGAAGCAGAAGCAAATGTCCTGAGGTATGTTTTAGTTTTTAAAAACACCCTGGAATCAACAGATTTTTAAAAAATAAGTGACATTGACCTAACATCCCTTCTTAATTAAAAAAATTCCCATGTAGGGGCGCCTGGGTGGCTCAGTCAGTTAAGCATCTGCTTTTGGCTCAGGTCATGATCCCAGGGTCCTGGATGGAGTCCCGCATCGGGCTCCCTGCTCCTCAAGGAGCCTGCTTCTCCCTCTCCCTCTGCCTGCTGATCCCCCTGCTTGTGCTCTCTCTCTGTCAAATAAATAAATAAAAATCTTCTTTAAAAATTCCCATTTAGTTGAGTATATAAAAGAAAAATCTTAGCACATGGGTTACCAGCACCTTAAACTAGAGACTTGCTGCTTTCCTATTTAGACTGCTGCTCAGTTTGTCCATCTCAAAACCATTACTGAGAGCGTGAGGACATGGAACGAGGAAGGAGAGGGTCTGCAGACACACCCAGGTATCTAGTGTTAAAGATATTGTGCAGAAATTTTGCGCTAGGACTACCTCAAAAATGCCATCCTGTGAGTACACTATTCACATGGTAGTCTATATCGTTTTCTGTAAAAATTCACAGGAATGATATGACAGCCTTCCCAAAGATCGATCATTAAATTCTGCCCATTAATCTGTTGTCTAATTTCTAATGAGTATCATTTTCTGAAGTTGCATCTTACTATATTTTCTTTGAAGATAGAATGCTGATTGATTGATTTTGCTTGTACCAAACTGTAATTGACAATTTGCTGTAAAAGTTATCATGGTTGTCTTTGGTTTTGATTTATGACTAGATCCAGAATTAATCTTTAGTTCAGAGCTTTACTGCATTTGAACTGAGCTACAGCCCACACTACTGCAGCTTCCTTGGGATGCCTTGTTTTAAAGTAAGGTAATCAGGGGGAACCAGGTGTACATCTAAGTAATGCTCCCACTCCAAAGTATAGTGTGAGAAGACCTTGTGAAAAGCCTGCCAAGAATCTTGAACATGTCTTTCTATTTTTATTGCGATGGCAAAAGTACTTATTATCAGTTAAATTAGGAAGAACAAGGATACCCACAACACTGAAACGCACATCTTGGGAAGGAAGGAGAGCTGCTCAGAGGTAGAGAGGATTCAGGGATGTGTGGTCTGCACACTTTATTTGGTACTAACACAGAGCTTTTACATTTTGAAGCAGCTGCTTTATATAATTAAGATCAAATGATCACATCAAAATGTCATTGTTGTCAAAATGCTGTGTCAAAATGACCTAGTCAAAATGTCCTCCTGCATGTCAGACTGCTCTGGTTTGGAGACTTCACTATTTTAACCTCAGAATATCACCATATATCTGACAAAGAAAACACTGCCTTAAGTATACCGCTTGGTCTTTAGCTTCCCTTCTCATCATTTGCCACTTAATTCACTCCTTGATCCCTAGAAATTTTCCAAGTATCCAGTATAGGTTAACTAATTCTTGACAACAACAACAATGATGATAAAATTAGCAGACCTGAAGCATGTACCAAACACCAGACACTGTTTTAAGCACTGTACATGGACGAACTCATTTAATCCTGCACAATCCTCATAACGATTGTCCTAATAAAACACTGTAGGCTGGGTGGCTTAAACAACAGATATTTTCTCACAGCTCTGGAGGCTGGAAGCCCAAGGTCAAGGTGTCCTCAAGTTTGGTTCCTCTTGCGGCATCCCTCCTTGGCTCGTAGATGGCTGACTCTTGCTGTGTCCCCAGATGACATGTGTCCTCTGTGTGAGCACATCCCTGGTGTCTCTCTGTATGTCCTGATCTCCTCTTCTTATATGAACGCCAGTCAGATTGCATTAGGACCCACCCATCTGACCTCATTTAACCTTAATTTCTCTTAATAAAAATAGGAGGCACTTTTTAAATTTTATTTTAAAGGTAAGGAAACTGAGGCAGAAAGAGTTTTGCTTGGTATTTTGCCTAAGATCACAGTTAATAAATAGTGCACCTGAGACTCACACTCTTAAACTCTGACTCCAGAGCCTGGGCTTTCTGCCACTTTTGAAAGTGTAGTCTACTGTATACTATATTATAATACACATACTCTAAAAAGCAAGGATGGATGATTCCTATCCTATCCTATCCTGTCCTATCCCATCTTATGTACACACTAGCTCATTCTTGGTCTTTGACATTAGCTAAGCCTAATAAGTGTAGGCAAATTCCGTTCTTCAGATTATTGGTAACACTATGGGTTATTTTGAGAGATTGGTATTATGGACTAAATTGTGTCCCCTCTCCTCTCTGAATTATCATGTCGAAGCCTTGACCTGTAGTCCCTTAGAATGCGACCGTATGTGGAGATAGGGACTTTAAAGGAGAAATTAAGGTTAAATGAGGTCAGATAGGTGGGTCCTACTGCAATCTGACTGACATTCATATAAGAAGAGGAGATCAGGACATACAGAGAGACACCAGGGATGTGCTCACACAGAGGACACATGTCATCTGGGGACACAGCAAGAGTCAGCCATTTACGAGCCAAGGAGAGATGCCACAAGAGGAACCAAACTTGAGGACACCTTGACCTTGGGCTTCCAGCCTCCAGAACTGGGAGAAAATATCTGATGTTTAAGCCACCCAGCCTACAGTGTTTTATTAGGACAGCCTGAGCAGACAAATATGATTGGAAAACCAATTTGGGTGTACACAGATCCATATATGAGTATCTTATAAAACATATTTTCTAATATTTTAGTTTCAGAGATGCAGCCCATAAAACTGAATTTTTCAGGCAACTGGTAACTATGATTAGTGCTTATTGCCTGATGATTTCGATGGACTGGTATGTGTGGGCATAACCATGTGTGTATTGTCTGTATAAAATTCTAACAATAGCTAGTGTTCTGCTTTCAGGGACCGACTTCCAATATGTGTAGTGGATAATTATATCAGGTGGGTAATATTGATATTTTTGAACAAAAATTATATATAGCTGTTTGAAATAAAACTTGGCCTCATTTTACTTGTGAATCTTGATAGTTGATTTAGTTAATGTTAATGTAGTGATTACATAGTTCATGTCAGTTTACATCATCATTCTATTTTAACAAAAATAAAATAAATACAACACTAATCTGTTTTATTTTTTCCAGGGAAGCATCAAATGTAATTGGACCTAAACTGGTATGCCCTATAAAATTTTATTTGGTGACAGCTAAGTATATTAGGTTTTTCTACTAAAGCAAGATTTTCTGAGGTACATATGATATTATGTGGCTAAAAATTCCCAGTGAACAAAACATTTTTAGTTTGAATAGAATATCTTGATATCTAAGGCAAAATGCAAATAAGAAACACATCATATTTGGAAATAGTGCTTCTTATTACTACTTAAATATATCTTCAATTAAATTAATATCAAATGTTTTTACTTGCTAAAAAGTTAAAAAATCTTCTTTTCATATCAAAAATGTCTGTATCTTTAAATAATAAAGACAATCATCTACCTTATCACACCAAGAGACCACTTAGTATTACATAGGCTAACGTACTTAAATTCTAAATAAATGATCTAAGTGGGACTTTTCTTATTAAAACTTCAGGTGAAATCTGTTATAAACAAAAAATCTTTATTTCTCCATTACCATTAGTTTCATTTTTAACATACCAAAATTGGTAATAAAAAGCTAATACCGGGACACCTGGGTGGCTCAGATGGTTAAGCGTCTGCCTTCGGCTCAGGTCATGATCCCAGGGTCCTGGAATCGAGTCCTACATCGGGCTCCCTGCTCAGTGGGAAGTCTACTTCTCCCTCTCCCTCTGCCTCTGCCTCTCTCTCTCTTTCTCTGTCTCATGAATAAATAAAATCTAAAAAAAGAAAAAAAAACTAATAACTAGAAGAATGAATTAGTTGAGCTACTTTGAAGGGGAATTTGGTAATATTTTAATAACTATAAATTCTTATACTCTTTGACCCAGAAAGTTCTATTCATCCCTGCATATACCCCAACATGTTTTCAAAAAATATATGCACAACAATGTCCAATGCAGTATTATTTCTAGTAGTAAAAAGGCCATCAATATGGGACTATGAAAATAGAATATAACTTCCAGAGAAAACATATATAGATGGCCAACAGACACATGGAAAGATGTTTAGCATCACTCAGCATCAGGGAAATGCAAATCACAACCACAATGAGATAGCACCTCACCCCTGTCAGAATGGCTAAAATCAAAAACACAAGAAACAAGTTTTGGCGAGGACTGTTGGTGGGAATGCAGACTGGTGCAGCCACTGTGGAAGACAGTATGGAAGTTCCTCGAAAAGTTAAAAATAGAACTACCCTGTGATCCAGTAATCACACTACAGGATATTTACCCAAAGAATACAAAAACACTGATTCAAAGGGAAACATGGATCCCTAGGTTTATAACAGCATTATTTACAATAGCCAAATTATGGAAACAGCCCAAGTGTCCATCGATAGATGAATGGATAAAGAAGATGTGGGATATATATACAATGGAATATTACTCAGCCATAAAAAAGAACAAAATCTTGCCGTTTGCAACAACGTGGATGGATCTAGAGGGTATAATGCTGAGTGAAATAAGCCAGTCAGAGAAAGACAAATACCATATGATTTCACTCATATGTGGAATTTAAGAAACAAAACAAATGAACAAAGGGGGAAAAAAAGAGACAAACCAAAAACCAGACTCTTAGCTATAGAGAACAAACAGATGGGTACCAGAGGGGAGGTGGGTGAGGGGATGGGTGAAATAGGTGATGGGGATTAATAGTATACTTGATGAGCACAGAGTAATATATGGAAGTGTTGAATCACTATATTGTATATTTGAAATGAACATAACACTGTATGTTAACTACACTGGAATTAAAATTTTTTAAAAAATTAAAAAAATAGAGTCTAACTAAATGGAGGAATACTATGTAATTGCCAAAAATTAGAATAAAGAATTAGGAATATTATTGGGGTTAATATAGAGCATGAAATCAGCCATCATACCTGGCTTGCTAAAATGTTACACAGAGGCCCCTGGGGGCAATGGAGGGTTTCAGAAGAGCGCAGACCTTTGGAATGCCGGGGTCCGCGTGACCACTCGGCGGTAGGAATGCTGCCACAGGGAGTTGCCTTCCCAAGCTTTCTTAGCTCAAACAGCCACCCTATGATCTAAGAGATGTATGCATTGTCCCCTAGGCTATGTTTAGCAGAACTCGAAGAACTCGCAGATTAGCATATTGTATCTTTCCTGTAAACAGATCCTCCTAGTTTCAGTAAGACCCCTTGTCACATATCACGTGCTTGAGAAAAAGTGATAAGGATTTGTGATTATCCTGAAGGACTAATAAAAGCAGGAGCAAAGAAGAGCAAAGGGTCTTCGTCTCTGAGAGTTGACCCCCTTGCCTTCTCCTCTCTTTAATGGCAAAGTTTGGAGTCATCTTTCATCCGTCAGTACAGGGATTGCTGGCCATTCCCCGCAAGGAATATTATATAACTGTCAAAAAATTAGGTGGGATTTTGGAAATATTCCAAAGAGCAAGTGGAAAGAGCAAAATGCAAAACACTTTGTATAGTTTGATTCTTTTTATATAAATTCTTAAAATCAACATTCCATGTAAATATACACATGCTAGAAAATGCATAAGATTTTGTTTGTCTGCTTTTTCTGAGGCTGACCGGGAGACTTTAATAGGAAATCCTTTAGAGGAGCACGACTAAAGGCAGATAGAAAGGAGGCTTTCTGTCTTTATACTGTGCCTTCCTGTTGTCTATGAATTTCTCACAATGTTCATAAGTTGTATACAATTAGTGAGCTAGTGGGCCATTGTATATATTTTCTTTCAGACACATTTTTACGTTGGAAAAAAAACATACAGAACTTAAATGTTCCAATTTTTTTTTTTTTAAAGGTAATATGTGAAGTGATGAATGTGTTAACTTGTTGGGGGAAATGCTTTCACCATGTACACAAATATCAAATCCTCATGTTGTACACTTCAAATACCTTATAATTTTATTTGTCAAATTATACCTCAGTAAAGCTGAAAAAAGAAAAAACACTTAAAAATATTTTAACATATAGTTTACAATGAAAAGATTCCTCCTGTCCTTTTCAAAATCATATTCAAAATGTTCCATTTGCTACTTTCAAATTGACAGTTGTAGCATTCACTACCATGTCAATGGACTTTACTCTTTTTGGACACTAGAGGGAGTTTGGAAATGAGATGAAATACATCAAAGAACCAAAATGGCTCATAAAATTCTATGGCTGGGTTTCCTTACTCCCGTTAAGAACCTCTATAGAATTAAGGCATTACAACAACAATGGTGGACTCTATAGATATATTCCTAAGAGCTTGTGTGTAAATTGAATCATATTTTAGGTTCTCCTGGAGAGATTGCAATTGAGAAGAGTCCTACTGTGAATAGTCTTGTAAAAAAAAAAAAAAGAAGAAGCTTTCAGAAAACAGATAATCACTGCCAGTTTATCATTAGATGCCAAGAGTCTTGTATTTTATTATCTTCTTTACCAGCAGATATTGTAAACCTGAGGTGTGATTATATTGGTACAATCAGTTTTGCAAGCCTTAGAAGGTACAGGTACTCAATAAATATTTAATCATCTAATTCTCCCAGGATAATGGAATAAGTAGCTGCTATGTTTGAGTTTTTTCCTTACTAACCTAATTTAAATGACCCCCGCATCTGAATCCTTCTAGACGGCTCTCTGTCTTCATTTGTTCATTCAGTTTGAGTGTTTACTATGTTCCAGACAGAGTAACATTGCCAATGGTAAAGAATATAAAGACTCTGACCTCAAAATTTTTTCAATCTAATGGGAACAGACCAGAACCAAATAAGCAAATAGATAAGAGGTATAGGATATCATTAGAACATGTGATCATGATAGGCAAAAATTAAGTATCCTATGGTGAACATTACTAATGCGTACCCGGTTCTCCTGTACTTGTGGGTATATGTAGGTTGTACTTCTCTACGGTCCCGAAGTCCTGCATGGCCATCTGATGAATTCTGGCTGGTAAGATGTGGGTAGAAGGCTTATGTGACTACCGGGCTGAAGTTTCAGATTGCTAGACTGTGACTCTCCAGTTCTTTCTCCCTCCGATGTGGCAAATCAGGAAAGCACATCAAGAGCTGTATCATGAGACAGATAGAAGGAGGCTGGGATGCTGAGCCACTACTTCAGTGGCTTCACTGAAAAATTGCCAGGACCTTATCTGGAAAGTTTTTGTGAGTAAAAAAATAAATAAATAAAATAAATAACGTTGGCTTAAAGCCAATATAGATTTGGAGTTATTACCACAGCAGAGCCAAACTTGTCCTGACTGATGCAGAAGAGAGGGGCGAGGGAGTGTCCCTCCGTCAGGATGGTCAAGGAAGGGCTCTCTGACAAAGCGGCAATAACAATACAGTTACTGTTTTTTTGAGGTGCAGTTGTCACGGACAGGTAGCCGTGGAGAGGAATGGTTTTTGAATATTGCCTAGTGAACCCACTGCTTCAGAATCATTGGAGGGCACTTGTCAAATGCATAGATACCTTGACCTTGCCCCAACTTGTTGAATTAGAATCTCGGGGGGAGGGGTGGTGTTGGGATTCTCTAATTTTAATGAGCTCCCCAGGTTATTTTGATACACGGCCAGCTCTTGGGGACCATTGATTTCAGCTTCAAGCCCTGACTGTTCACCTTTCTGACATGTATGTTGTGGTATCTAAAATTTTAAATTGTATACCTCTCAATCTTTTCCTTACTCTGACAAGGGGGAAAATAAAGGGAAGACCACATTTTGATTCTCATCAAAATAACTTTAGGGGTGCCTGGATGGCTCAGTCGGTTAAGCGTCTGCCTTTGGCTCAGGTCGTGATTCCAGGGTCCTGGGATGGAGCCCCACGTCGGGCTCCCTGCTCAGTGGGGAGTCTGCTTCTCCCTCTGCCCCTGCCCCGGCTCATGCTCTCTCACTCGCTCACTCTGTTTCTCTCTCACAAAAATAAATAAAACCTTAAAAAAATAATAACTTTCTTTTCTTTTCTTTCTATAGTTCTGACAAAATATGATCCCATATGCATCTGTCTCAGTTTTATAGCATCTTCCTGAAGTCTTCACATCATAACAATATCAGAGACAGATATTCTTTTGTTTGATTCATACAGACGGAATCAAATTGTAACTTAAAGAATGTTGTTTTGAGAAAGAGAAACATCAAGGTAGTCCAGAATGGTTTTGCTGTTTGAATTTTAAAACAATCGAGACCATTTCTGAGTGCTTATTATGTACATACAATCAGCCTGTGAGATAATATGTTCTTCTCAATGACATTTTGTTTTCAGAAAAATGTTGGTACTTTAAATTTGTTTTTTTTCCTTTTGATGATATCTTTTAAAAAACTTATCATTTTAATAACTACATCTTTGGGGTAAATTAAATAAATTAACCGAGGAGCTTGGCTATAAAATGATTGATTCTTAGGTAATTATGAATTTAGAGCCTTCATTCTAGTTTTTTGTTTATGTATATAGAAACTTAATGACGGAACATGCATTCAAGGCTCTAAATTTGGGACTAAAAAGGAAAAACTGGTATGGGGTGGGGGAGGAGCACTTACCATAGACAATTACTTTGTAAGACTGCCTGTATTTGATGTTTTGATCTATGCTTTTCAAAGCCAAACATAAAGTGCACATCAAACCTAGCCTCTTTGTAATATTGTATAAAGAAAGACTTTCAATTAAATTGGGGAGAGAAGATACACAAGGCAGACTGATCACCTATGTTTATCTTTCCTCTATCACAGAACCCACTTCAATAACAGTAAAGGATATAAGGCATACAATTTTGTGTCTTTATATGAAGGCAAGAGGACAGGATTGGCTACAAATAATAGAAGAGAAGCTGATGGCAGTAAATCCTGTCTCCAAACACCACAAGGATACTATGTATGTGTACGTGTGCCAACGAACTATGGTGATAGTGGAAAAAAGACCAGTTCCTCAACACCACAGCCCTACCACCCACTAACCCCAACATTTTTCCATAAGAAACACAGAGTGATTGAATAAGTGAATACTTCTACAAAATTTCAGAGGGGCTCTAGATGACAAGACAGTGTCACTAGATTTCTACGTCTGCTGTTTATTTCAAGTGCCACATAACTCAAGTAAAATAAGTGGATAAATATTCTATGTTGGTGTATTTCCCTGTATTGGTCGAGAGCCTGGGGAAGAATCTAAGCGGTAATTTGGAGAGGACCTCTTGCTGACAATTAAATTCCATCTGGTCTTTGGGTTAAACAACATTTGTTCAATTATTATTATGGTCACATTCACCACCAGAGGGAGCCCATATATCCCCTTCAACTAGAGACCAACAGGCTCCAAAGTAACAATGCTTTTTCTTCTGATTTTAGTATTAAAATATATTATGTAATTTTGCCTGGGATAAATGTTGGAGTGTTTATTTAGATTTATGCTATTGTAGTTGTCTCTGAAAGCAGCACAGAAACTTTAATCAAAAACACATTCATTCTCCAATTTGTTACTTCCTCAAAACCTCTCCCAATTGGAAACAAGCAAAAACTCATGGGAGAATTACATTTTCCACATGTACCTTCTAGAACCCTAAAATTAATTATCTTTGTACATGCTCTGATTTAAATTTTATTATATTTTCCTAACGAAGCATCACATCAGAATTTTTTTAGGCTCTGTGAGTCAAAGTATAGAGGAAGGATCTTTGAAGAGAAATGATTGGCTGGTTGGTGACTAGGAAGTCATTCAAAGGAAACAGGGATTAGCTAATCAATAGGTATAAGGTTTCAGTAATACAAAATGAATAAGTTCTAGAGATCTGCCATAAAACATTGTTCCCACAATTAAGAACATGCATTATATACTTAAAAATCTATTAACAGGGCAGGGGTGACTGGCTGGCTCAGTCATTGAGCATCTGGCTTTTGATCTCCGGGTTGTGAGCTTGAGCCCCATGTTAGGTGTAGAGATTATTTAAAAAAAAAGAAAAGAAAGAAAGAAAAAGTAAAAGTCTGTTGAAAGGGTAGATCTCAGATAAGTGTTTTTATCATGATAAAAATTAAAAATAAATTTTGTCTTACATATCCCAAGTTGAAGTCACCATCTGTCCTGACATCAATAAATCTGCCTTTGATGCTCATAATCATTAATATGAAGTATAAACAAGCAGAGAAAATGTCTTAGGACTTTATTCACCAAATGATTGAATCCATAACTAATAAAACAATGTCCATCTTTTTTGTGGGAAAGTAAATGATCTCTGAAAGTAAACTAAAATTAAGTCCTGGAAGATTATATATTAGTTTTCTTTTAGTATCTGCTTCTCACACGCAAGAATTTCATTTATTTATGTCTTTAACTGCCAGTAGCAAAGATTTGCCCTTTAGAAAACAGACCCATTTTGATATTTTTGAAAACTCAGTAAGTCTATTGTATCTGTAAATATTTGAATACTATAAATGTCTGGTGCGGAGGAGAAGGATACAGTATTTCATTATTTACTCCATTTTATAGAACTGTGACCATGGCAACCAGGTGCTATAAACTGACCCCAGTGGAGGCCACACTTACCACTTTTATCTAAATCGCTACTGGAAGCGCACAAGCTTTACAGATCTATCGAATCACATTAGATTACGGGCATTTTGGGACGAGTTCAAACAGGAGAAATGCTTTGTTTTTATCCAAGGAAGTAGAATTGTTATTTTGTACTGTTTCCTGGAGGTAATATTCATATACAACTTAAGGATTTAAGGAAACAAAGAAAGGAAATTGACAGATGCATAAAATAGACAGATCCCATATGCTTATCTCTGCTCCACCCCAGAACCCCTTCCAATAACGATAAAGGAATATAAGATAGACAATCTTGAGCCTTTATACAAGACAAGAGAGCAAGAGAAGGATGACAGCAGGCCAGATTGTCAACAGAATTTTGAAGGTTGGAAAATAGATAGATGAGTCATAACTGATTTAGCAGAGCAGAAATGCTAAAATCAAACTGTCTATTGCGGGGAGGAGGGAATGACAACAATAGGCAGGCTGATTCATGCTAGAATCCTCAAAGGCACAGTGATTGAAGGGACTAAAATCTTCCAAATGAAGTCTGGGATATGGAGTGGACCCGAAAACAGAGTGTGGTGGTGGATTAAGCATTCACATCCCCCAATTTACACCCCAGACACTGAGTTAGGTACCTCTCCTGGAAGAACAAGCTGAGGGAGTAATGGGTCCCTGGGCTGAAAACAGGGTAATGAGTAAAAATCTGAATTCCTAAAAGCCAGACACCCAGCCCCCTGCCCTGCCCAGCTATCAGGTACATACCAACCAGGATGGATACTGAATGAGTCTTTTTAGGAAATAGGCAAGGTATACCTATTTCAAATGATCAACCTCATAATAGTATTAGACTTTTTAAACTATGTACACATATCACTAAAATATAAAAATAAATTATTAATGTCAGGGAAGAGCTGCTTTGAATCTGTGCCTCTGCAGTGTAGATTATGTATGTGGTATATAGTCAGAAATTGTAATGTGCAACCCACCACTCAGGGATGCAAATCTGACAGCATGTTGTAGACGTACCCTGTTGCCTCGGAATTAGAAACTGAGGGACAAAGTGAGGCTCGAGAGGCTGGAAGTAAGGCATCCTAAAAAGACCTGTAAATAACAAGCACCAGATACCCTCCCCTTTACCAAAATGTAGCCAAAGAGACTCTGCTGCCCCCAACCGCGGTCTGATACTTTCTTTCTCTCTATTCCCTTCAGGAGATAAAAGGAGAGGAAATTTGGGGGTGGGATCGAGGAAGAGAAAAACATGATTGGAATCCTAAGCCTTGACCCTGCTTAGGGAGAAGTCCACAGCTTCGTGGAGGGGATGATCTCTGCCCTCCCTCCAAGCTAAGAGAGGTGGTACATTAGTTTCCTTCGCTGCTGTAACAACCAACCACAAACCTAGTGGTTTAAAGCAACACGAATGTATTATCTTACAGTTCTGGAAGTCAGAAGTCTGCAGTGCATCTCACTGGGCTGAGATCAGGTCGTTGGCAGGCCTACATTCCTTTCTGGAGGCTACAGGGAAAATCTGCTTCCTTGCCTTTTCTAACTTGTAGAGGCTGCCTGCATTCTTTGGTTTGTGGGCCCTTCTAGCTTCAAAGCCAGCAATGGCCAATCAAGTTTTTCTAGCATGACATCACTCTAACAGTGATTGCCTACCTCTCTCTTCCCCATTTAAGGACCCTTGTGATTACATTGGACCCACCTAGATAATCTAGAACAATCTCCTTACCTTAAAGATCAGCTAGTTAACAACCATAAATCCATCCCCAATTTTAATCCGCTTGCCTTATAATGTAATGTAATATTCACAGGTGCTATGAATTAGAACACAGATGAATTTGGGGGTTGGGAGGTTGGGAGGTATTATTCTGTCTACCCCAGAAGGGTTCAAGAAAACCATTCATCAAAATATGGAGTGCCTATGAGACAGGGTGGCATCATTTCCAAATTGGACATGAGCTTAGACAACTCTGATCTAATCTAAGCTACCAGGGGAGGAGATTCACTGGAGATGAATAGGAAGCTAGAGAGGGGAACAGCCTGCACTCTATGATTTGGAATGGACAGGATGCTTACTTTCTGTGGGTTAAGCAGAACTGCAAGAGGTAACCAGTTTTGAAAAATCTGTCTGCAAGTCAAGAACCCTCTAGGAAGAGAAAGGAGGCTCATCACAGCTAATTCTCCTGTGCCAGGGAATTTGAGCTTTGGGAAACCCCACAGACTCAGCACCTCCAAATTGATACACACGTGTGTCCATAAGAGCCAGTATTTTGCCTACTGCAGCAAGGATATCAGCGAAGATACATTGGCCAGAAAGCAATGGCTCTCAACAATAGTGCAGTCAGATGGTCAGTTAAGGGGGAAAAGTGTCTGTTTCTCTTCCATCTCATCTTCCCTCACCCTAATTCCAGAAGAGTTAGAACTGGAAAGGGAGGCACAGGTACCTTGAGAAAGTGGACCACATCTCCATTTCTATTCAGGATCTTCTAAGCTCAGGTTAATAGAAGCTGGGACGGAGAAAGGATGAGGAGGTATGAGATGGCAGTTTTCAATTGGTCTAGACCAGACTTTTAAAAAGCTTTTGCTAAAATATAATAAAGCTACTAAAAAGTTCATTTACGTGTATAGATTGCTGAATTTTCACAAACTGAACACAGTGGTGTTACCAACTTCCAGGTCAGAAACAGAGTATTCTCAGCTCCAAGATACCCCCTTCCTCCCTTCTAGTCTCGTAGTTTGCTCTCCAAAAAGTAACCAATATTGTGACATCAAACAACATAGATTAGTTTTACTATTTTTGTACTTTATACAAATGGAATCATACAGTTTATTTAGGGTCTGGCTTTTTCCGCTCAGTATTATGTGTGTGAGAATCATTCATATTTTTACAAATATTGTTAGGTCATTAACTGTCATTACTATGAAGTATTCTGTTGTGTGAATATGCCACAGTTTATCAATTTTATTGTTTATGGGCACATGAATAACTTCCAGTTTGGAGATACCTAAAATAGTGCTTCAATATATATTTTAGTATATATGTTTGGGTGAAAACATGTTTACTTTTGCAGTGGATATGTACGCTGGACTAGGATGTTTGGGTAGTATCTTTGGCTTGGGGATAAGTCATCTGAGTTTTCTAAAGAGCAGTATGTGATCATTCTTGTTCCTCCACATCTTCATTTTACACTTGGTAGTCTCTATTTTATTTAGTTTTTCTACTGGGTTGGTAAAAATATTTCAGGGTAGTTTTAATTTGCATTTTCCTGATAAATAAGGAAATTAAGCAACTTTGCATATGTTTATTGGCCAATTACATATCCTCTTTTGTGAAGGGTCTGTTTAATCTTTTGTGCATTTTTAATTGAGTTTTCTTGCTCTTATCTATTCAGATGAGTTCTTTATATATTCAGCTATGAATCCATATCAATCCCACTGCATATAGTAAATATCTTCTCCCCCCTGTCCATTACTTTTTCCCTTTTTTAAATAATATCTTTTAACAAACTTGATCAAGTTCTTAATTTTAAGAGTCCAATTTATTAATATTTTTTATGGTTGATATGTTTTATGTCCCATTTAAAAAATCTTTGCCACCTCCAGACCCTGAAGTTATTTTAATTAGACTTGTTATTAATTGCAAGCAACAAAAAATCTATAAGTTCTCCCTGAAAGGTTGATTCACCCAAATGTGGTTGAAGTTAGTGAGTGGAGACAAATCAAAACTTGTCACAATTGTACCTCACCCAGTTAGGTTGTTAGATAAAGTAGTTACACAAAGAAAACATAATTTAATTTTTTTTTTTTAATTTAGTCTTCCTCTGTAGCTTCCTCTGAATGGGGCAAGAAAGAAATTTAAACGGAACAAAACCTGAGTCTCTTCTGGTTTAAACAGCCACTTTTAGGTAAATGATAGATCTTCCTTCCCACTCCCCTGAAGATGTATGAATAGGGAGTCCGCCGTGTCCTTCTCTGACGGAGCCCTCTATAATCTCACATCAGAGAAGGGGCAAGGGAACTTTCTTAAGGCTTCTTTTATAAAGGTACTAATCTCATTCATGAGGGCTCCACCCTCATGACCTAATCACTTCCCAAAGGCCCCACCTTCTAATACCATCACCTGCGGGGGGGGGGGGGGGGGGGGGGGGGGGGGCGGGCACGGTTAGGATGTCAACATATGAATTTTGAGGGCACACAGTCAAACCAGAGCTTCTCAGTAGCAAAAGAGTCTTGCCAAGTCTACTGGTCACTGCTCATCCTTCTGGAATTGGCTGCTAAACTCTGCAGCCTAAGGGCTTGTGGTCAGTTACTCTGGTCTCTCTGCTGGTCAGCCCATCTGGATTCTTGCTGGTGAGGTCTGGTTGTGATGCTCACTTGATTCCTGGCTTTGCTGATCTTCCTGCCGTCTTTGGCCCAGACTCACTTTGATGCCAGCACAATGAACTGTCTAGCACCATCAGCTGTCTTCTGTATCCTTCCAAAGGGCAACTACACTCTTGGATACCTTCCACTACTGTCACCAAGGAATCAAGAGAGAATTCAGGGGGTTAGACCCAGAACATCCCTCTGACTCAGCAGCTCATGCTGCTAATCTTATTGTCCTGTACTCTCCCTAAGTCAGCACTGAGGTCTCCTCTTAGAGATGCAAACATGAATCAGGACTAGGCTCTATGATTTTTTTTTTTAAAGATTTTATTTATTTGACAGAGAGAGACACAGCGAGAGAGGGAACACAAGCAGGGGGAGTGGGAGAGGGAGAGGGAGAAGCAGGCCTCCCGCTGAGCAAGGAGCCCGACATGGGGCTCGATCCCAGGACCCTGGGATCATGACCCGAGCTGAAGGCAGACGCTTAACGACTGAGCCACCCAGGTGCCCCTAGGCTCTATGATTTCTATTTTCCTTTTCATCATATTCAAACACATCCTTCAACAGCAGGAGGAAGAGGCACAGGGTGGTATAGGGGAACATAAACCTTGTGGGAAATTGTTTATAAAAATGGGCACTATTATTCCCCTTCGTGCTCCTTTGTAATATGACTTTGAAGTCTTTCCCATGAAGAGGTGGGTCTCTTTCTCTACTCTATGAACCTGGGCTGGCCTTGTGATTTGCTTTGACCAATGAAATGCAGCAGAAGTGAGGTCATGTCATTTCTGACTGTAGGCTGCAAAGGATCTTATGTGCCTCCATCCTTTTTCTTGGTACACTGTCACCACCATATGAACAAGCCAAGGTTATCTGGCTGGAGGAGGGGAGACATTGGAAAAGAAAGACAAGCTGGCCCATCTCAGGCCATCTTAGACCAGCTAGTCAACCTACTATCCAGTCACAAACTTAAGAGTGAGCCCAGCCAGGACCAGAATGACCTAGTTGGGCTCAATCAAATTTGATGACCTGCAGAATCATGAACTAATTAAATTATTGTTGTTTTAAGACAGTAAATTTTAGGTGGCTTGTTATGTAGCAAAAGCAAATTCATCTCTCACTGTCTCCTTCTCCTTCCCATACTTCACCATCACATAAAGGCAGGTTTTCATCTCATCTCCCCTTCTGTCATGGACGGTACTTAAGTATATCACCGATCACCATTCATCTTCTTGGGACATCAGGTCTCACAGTGCAGTCTTAATGGCAGAATCAATCTTTTCTCTACACTATGGAAGAAATCCTGTGATCTACTCTGTCAAGCCTAGCTCCTAATATGTTAATAATATCCAAAGGAATTTAAAAATACTTTCTGTGAAGCCTGGGTTCTAAGACAATTTGATTGTTGCAGACTTAAAAATTCTACTTTGTATGCAAGAGCTGAATGCCTCCTCTTTCTCTTTGTATCTATGCTTTAATGATCCTAATCCTCCCAGGACAAATGGATGCCTCTGAAAGAATGGGGATGGAGCAGGAGAAGGTCACACTGACACTAATACAAAAAAAAAAAGAACACTGAAATATGGTTTAAAACATTATCTTCCTAACATGTATGATCTATGTTTCCTTGGGTCTGTAAGGCGCATCCTAGATCCCTCATCTATTGGAGAGGACTGGAATTCACAATCTTCTGTGTCTAGATGGAACATTCTATTACTTTTTGGTATTTACTATGAACTAGTTGGAGCTGCAGTGCAAGAGTAAGTCACAGATATATTTATTTCATATGCTATGATGTCCAATGTAATGTTGAATAAAAGTGGGGACAATCAACATCCTTGCCCTGTTTCAGTCTTAATGGGGAAAGTATTTGGTCCTTCGCCATTAAGTCTGATGTTAGCTATAAGCTTTTCATAGACAGATTGAGGAAGGTACCTTTTATTGCTAATTTGCTGAGAAATGTTATCAGGAATGTTGAGTTTAGTCAAAGCTTTTAATATTGTGAATTTTATGTTTCAGATAATGTACTTTTCATCTTTAGAATTTCTATATGCTTTTTTCACCCTCCATTTCTTTTCATTATCATCAGGTTTTTCTGTGACTCTGAGCATATTTAAACAACCATTTAAAATCTTTGTCTTATAATTCTACTAACTACCTTATTTCTAGGTTTGTAGCTATTGACTAATTTTTCTCCTGGTAATAGGTCATAATGACCTGATTTTTGGTATTTCTAGATTTTTTTTTTTTTTACAGGATCCTAAACATTGTGATTTTACATTGTTGAGTGTCTGGATTATGATTGCATTTTTAAAAGAGCATTGAACTTTGTACTTGCCAGCAATTATGTTTTTTGCCTATTAGCTTGATTGTTTCAAGCCTTGATTTTATAAGGTGGGTTCTAGATAAGCCTTTATTTGGGGGCGAGTATGATCATGGTACTGATGCTCTGGTGGTGTCTCCACTGAGTGCCCCAAGTGATCAGTGGGACGCCTCGCTCTTGCTAGTCACAACTCAATGCCTCCTAGGTGAGAGAGAGCTTTAGAAATTGTTTAGCTTAGAGCTCTCCGCTTGTTCTTTGCTTGTCTTCAGGGTATTTCATCCTTTGCCCAAGTGGCTTAGTATTTAGCAGCAGATTTGAGGAAAACCCTATGCAGATTTCTAGAGCTGTCTCTCTCTGTGGCTTTCTTCCTTTTGGGACTCTGTCCCACAAATTCCTACCCGCTCTGCTCGTTTCTTCTGTGAGACCATTGTAATGTTCCAGTTAACCCACCTCACAGGCCGATTCAGAAAGCCTCTCCAGGCACAAAGCCACATGATTCTAAGTCTCATCACATTGACTGTCCTTCTCTCAGTGATCCCAGGCCTGTGCTACCTTTTGTTCGAATTCAAAATTTGTTTGATATTTTGTGTACAGTTTTCTAGTTGTTAAGGTGGATGCAAGTTCTGTTCCAGTTCCTCCATTAAAGTCAAAAACCAAAGTTCTTTCTATATTCTTGCTGATGTTTTTTCCTACTTTGTCATTTACAAGAAAGAGGAATAGTGAAAATCTCCAGCAATCATGGATTTATTTCTCTCCCTAGTTTTGTCATTTTCTCTTTTTGTCTTTGCAACTCTGTGGTAGAACACACACATTTAGGATTATTGTGTTGTGTGTTCTTGGTAAATGAACCATTTATCATTGAAATTCTATTTCTGACAAAATTCCTTGATTTACAGTCTACTTTGTTTGATAACCATTCCAACTTTTTCTATGACTATTCTTTACAGGAAATATTAATTTTTACCTGTTTAGTTTTAACCTGTGTCCTTATGTTTAAAGTGCATTTTTTGGAGATAGTATATATTGGATCTTGCTTTTTTATTTAGTCTGCCACTCTGCATTTTAAGTGGAATGATTAGAATACAACTATTTAATGAGAGTTTTGATTATGTTGGATCAAAATCTAACATGACACTTTTTGTTTTCTATTGGTCCAACCTGATTTTTTTACTTTTATTACTCTTTTACTACTGTCTTCTTAATTAATTGTATATTTTTTAGTATTTCATTTAAATTTTTCTGTTGGGGCTTTAACAATAACTTTGTTTATTTAACACTTGCTCCAGGGATTAAAATATGTGTCCATAATTTATCATACTCTACTTAGAATTAATATTGTGGCACCTCACATAAAATACAAAAACCATGTAGCAGTACAATTAATTCCACTTACTCTCCCACAATTTAAGCTGTAATTGTCATATATTTTATATCAACCTTTGTTAAAAACCTCAAACATGATGTTATAATTCTTGCAATAAACGCTGAGTTTCTTCTTGAAAATTTTAAAAAGAAAAATATTCTTTGGGCACATGGGTGGCTCAGTCAGTTAAGCATCTGCTTTTAGCTCAGGTCATGATCCCAGGGTCCTGGGATAGAGGCCCGCATTGGGCTCCCAGCTCAGTGGGGAGTCTGCTTCTCCCTCTCCTTCTGCCCCTCCCCCACCACTCATGCTTTCTCTCTCAAATAAATAAATAAAATCTTTTAAAAAAAGAAAAGAATCATATTTGATTTTTCCACATACAAATGATTTATTGTGCTCTTCATTTCTTTCTGCACATCTGAGGTTCCATTTGGTGTTACTTACATTCAGCCTAAAGAATTTTTTTAAAATCATTTCTTGTGTTATATACCTGTGTGTTGATAGTTAATTCTTTCAGCTTCACTATATCCAAAAATGTCTTTATTGACATTCATTTCTGAAGGATATCTTTGCTGGATATTAAACTCTGGGCTGATACCACTTTCTTGTTATTGAGCACCTGTTGCTCAGTTATCTTCTGGCTATTACTGTTTATGATGAGATATTAGCCATATTCTTATCATTGTTCTCCAGTTTGGGATGTGCTTTTCATTCTATAAATATTTTCAAGATTTTTTTTTATCTCTTGTTTTCAGCTACTTGCTTTTGATTTGCGTAAGTATAGTTTTGATTATATTTAGCCTGACTACCTTGGACTTGTGGAAGCTTGATTTTACACTTTGCTAATGCAGGTCTGTTTTAATCTTTTCCTTAAACTCAGATCTGGGAACTAATATTTACTCCTAAGACCCTCTCTTTGTGCGCATTCAGACTGTAATCTAGATAACCCAGGTAGTGGACAACAGCTGAAATTTCTACTTAGCTTTTTAAGCCATCTAATTTTTACTTTTTGCTGTGCTCCTTGAATTCTCCTCTGGACATTAATACTTATTGGGGCAGACAAATATTTGAGAAAAGTTTATACGCATATCTGTGGCTTCACCAATTTCTAGTCTTTTTTTTTTTAATTTTATTATGTTATGTTAGTCACCATACAATACATCATTAGTTTTTGATGTGGTGATCCATGATCCATTGTTTTCGTATAACACCCAGTGCTCCATGCAGTACGTGCCCTCCTTAATACCCATCACCGGGCTAACCAATCCCCCCTTCTCCTCCCTCTAAAACCCTGTTTGTTTCTCAGAGTCCGTAGTCTCTCATGGTTCATCTCTCCCTCCGATTTCTCTCCCTTCATTTTTCCTTTCCTTCTCTTAATGTCCTCCATGCTATTCCTTATGTTCCACAAATAAGTGAAACCATATGATAATTGACTTACTCTGTTTGACTTATTTCACTTAGCATAATCTCCTCCAGTCCCATCTATGTTGATGTAAAAGTTGGGTATTCATCCTTTCTGATGGCTGAGTAACATTCCATTGTATATATGGACCATATCTTCTTTATCCATTCATCTGTTGAAGGGCATCTCAGCTCTTTCTACAGTTTGGCTATTGCAGACATTGCTGCTATGAACATTAGGGTGCATATGGCCCTTCTTTTCACTACATCTGTGTCTTTGGGGTAAATACCCAGTAGTGCAATTGCTGGGTCATAGGGTAGCTCTATTTTTAAATTTTTGAGGAACCTCCACACTGTTTTCCAAAGTGGCTATACCAGCTTGCATTCCCACCAACAGTGTAAAAGGGTTCCCCTTTCTCCACAACCTCTCCAACATTTGTTGTTTCTTGCCCTGTCCATTTTTGTCATTCTAACTGGTGTAAGGGGGTGTCTCAATGTGGTTTTGATTTGAATTTCCCTGATGGCTAATGATGATGAACATTTTTTCATGTGTCTGTTAGCCATTTGTATGTCTTCTTCAGAGAAGTGTCTTTTCATATCTTCTGCCCATTTTTTGACTTGATTATTTGTTTTTTAGGTGTTGAGTTTGAGAAGTTCTTTATAGATCTTGGATACCAGCCCTTTATCTGTAGTGTCATTTGCAAATATCTTCTCCCATTCTGTGGGTTGCTTTCTAAGTTTTGTTGACTGTTTCCTTTGCTGTGCAGAAGCTTTTTATCTTGATGAAGTCCCAAAAGTTCATTTTTGCTTTTGTTTCACTAGCTTTTGGAGCTGTATCTTGAAAGAAGTTGCTGTGGGTGATGTCAAAAAGTTTACTGCCTATGTTCTTCTCTAGGATTTTGATGGATTCCTGTCTCACATTGAGGTCTTTCATCCACTTCGAGTTTATCTTTGTGTATGGTGTTAGAGAATGGTCGAGTTTCATTCTTCTGCATGTGGCTGTCCAATTTTCCCAGCACCATTTATTGAAGAGACTGTCTTTTTTCCATTGCATGTTTTTTCCTGCTTTGTCAAAGATTATTTGACCATAGAGTTGAGGTTCCATATCTGGGCTCTCTATTCTGTTCCATTGGTCTATATGTCTGTTTTTGTGCCAGTACCATGCTGTCTTGGTGATCACAGCTTTGTAATATAGCTTGAAATCAGGCAATGTGGTGCCCCAGCTTTGTTTTTCTTTTTCAACATTTCCTTGGCGATTCGGGGTCTTTTCTGATTCCATACAAATTTTAGGATTGTTTGTTCCAGCACTTCGAAAAATGTCATTGGAATTTTGATCAGGATGGCATTGAAGGTGTAGATTGCTCTGGGTAGCATAGACATTTTACAATGTTTATTCTTCCGATCCATGAGCATGGAATATTCTTCCATCTTTTTGTGTCTTCTTCAATTTCTTTCATGAGTGTTTTAACAGCTTAAACTTTGTTCCCTGATACCTAAGTCAAAAAGACTATACTTTTTTCATGAATTCTAGCTACCCCACATTATGTATACCGAACAGAGCCTTCATAGGAAAGTATTACAAATATAAAACTTACCTCATGCATTTCCCTTCTTTTAATGCTTATATTCCCTTCAATTTTGCCTACACTGATTACTTTCCAGTACCTTTATAGAAATATTCTTTTATATTTTTGCTGATAATTTTTACCCATGTGACATTTAGTTTGATACAAGCTTTCTGCCATTATTGGAACTGTAACTCCTCCTCCAGTAGCTCTTCTAAGTATAAAAATGAGGTATCTAATGTTAAGAGAAATCTATTGCTGCTACTCTGAAACTTCATACGTGCACCAGCTCTCTGGAAACTACCACTTGATCAATGAGTATAGTTGGTCTGATATTGAGTTCAGGCCATCTTTACCTTCGATGTTTTCTCTATAATGGGTTTTCTAACGTATTCTCCCTCTCCCTCTCTCTCCACAGGTAGAATACTACCAATGTCTAGTTGCTCTATAGCTCTTCACTAACCATGTACTAAGCAGACTTCAGTCTTATTGTAAATCATCTTAAGAGCTCAGCCATAGGTAAAACAGAGTATCCTGCCTTGCCTCAGAGCTCATGTTTTTGATGCAAGGACTCTCTTCCAACTGCATATTCCTCCTTATATAATTCCTGCAGTTTTTATATTTTAATTGATTAAATGACCTGTGATGATCATAATTTTTTATTATTTAATAATTAGCCTTCACAGTATTTTATATTTAAAGCTGGAATGCATTTTTCAGGACACTTTATACTTTATGAAAAGTAGAGAGGGGCTCCTGGGTGGCTCAGTCGGTTAAACAGCTGCCTTCTGCTCAGGGCATGATCCCAGGGTTCTGGAATCAAACCCCACATCTGGCTCCTTGCTCAGCGGGGAGCCTGCTTCTCCCCTGCCTGCCATTTTCCCTGCTTGTGCTTGCTCGCACACACACTCTCTCTCTCTCTCTCTCTCGCTCTCTCTGTGTCAAATAAATAAATAAATAAAAGCTTTTTTTAAAAAAAGTAGAGAAATACATCTTTCATTCACACAAAATGATTTCACACGCACTACAGTATTTCAGAGGTCACATAGCAAATTGGTTATGAGTACGTGCTGTGACATCAGATTCTCTGATTTTACATCCTGATACTTAATAGCAATTTAACTTTGGGAAAATTACTTAATTTCTCCATACTTTGGTATTCTCATCTATAAAACAAGAATGATAATAAGCAGTACTATTGTTATAGACAAGTAAAACCTCTGCTGCGTGCTCTGCATTGTGTAGGGTGGGAACGGAAAGGCACTTTCCAGTGAGTTCTTTAAAATTTTCTGAGTATACCTTCAGTGCTTAGAACTGGCCAGGGCTGACAGTGCTATCAGGCAGAGAATCCCAAATCTAGACCAGGACCCATATACCCTGCAGACTCCATTTGTCCCTACCAGGGAACTGCCATGCATATAGGGCTGACCAGATACCTTGAGAAACTCTAAGAATTCAACAGTGGGGGCATCTGGGCCTCCAGTTCCAGAAGGCAGCCTGGCCTGTAGATTATTCTCACTGACTAAAGCTGTATTTTCTTTTGATTGGATCACCGGAATGATGCTGGCATGGTCATTTAGGGTGACTCTCACTCATATCCAACAAAAGATAAGGTGAGGACACTAGGCTATGGATGGTTCACTGTCAAGCTTTGTTTCGTTTTGTTGTTGTTTGGTTTGGTTTGGGTTTTTTTAAGATTTATTTATTTATTTGAGAGAGAGAGAGTGCATGCATGCACACACATGGGTCAGGGGAGGGGCAGAGGGAAAGAATCTCAAGTAGACTCCTGTCTGAGCACAGAGCCCGAGGTGGGGCTTGATCCCACATTCCCAAGATCATGACCTGAGCCAAAACCAAGAGTCAGACACTCAACGGAACCACTCAGGCGCCCCTCAAGCTTTGGTTTTAATCTCTGTATGGGGGTTCATTCATCAGTTCTTGCCTATTTGTGTTTCAATCATACCATCTTTGGTCTATAGCACCTAAGGGTCTATGGCACCTAAGGGTGCCAGGTATTTTTTAACTCTGAGTGTCCCCACTGATGGCACCCTGGGCAACCACTTTATTCTCTCTACAATCTTCACATCACATATCAAACTGGCTTTTGGGGGTAGCCATAACTATCTCTTTTGAAGGCTTTTAATGCAAGTCCTCTGTAATGCCAATGAATCCTACCAATCAATGTCTTTTCTTGCCTTCAACCAATGTGGTGTCATGTCCTCCTTGTCAGTCTTAAGTCATAGTTTATAGTTTTTTCTCCATAATAGATACATAGCAGAGATGCAGTCGACACTAAAAGAGTTCACATTCTAGGAATACACTGATTGCAAGATAAAGGCTTCAATAGGAGACATGGTTGAAAGATGCATTTTCTACATTTATTCTACATAAATTGGAATGATAAATTGAACATATCCAGAAAATGAACTGTCATTCACATTTTTTCCCCACATACTATGAGCAAGGCTTGTATTTGCATATTTATGGTCAGCAAAGAACTTTTGAGAGTACCATTGGAAGTAACTCTTCTTGGGTAGCACATGGATAATGCAGTGTAATAAATAAAGATACACCAGAATTAAATAAATGACATTATGGAAATGTAAAGGCAAGATGATCTATATTGTTTAATACAAATAGTCCCGCAGAACCATGATGATATAGACAAAATTTTAACTGCTTCCACCCCAATTTTTGCCCCTTGGTGTGCACACTGCATAATCACTGGGACTGTGAATATGATTAATTTGCTCTTGTGAAAAGGAGATGCTATATGGTGGAGTTGACTTTTAAAAAGGGAGATTATCCTCTATGAGCCAGACCTAAGTTAGGTGAATTCTTAAAAGTGACTTGACTCTTCTTGGCAATCAATCGATCAATCAATCATTCAAAAGGACTTAAAAGGAGCCATATGGTGAGGAATGGGTGGCCACTAGGAGGCAAGAGCAGCCCCTGACTGACGGCCAGCAGCATGGAAATGAGGGCCTCAGTCCAAGAGCTACAAGGAATACTCTTTTTGGGTGATCCTCACAACAGGAGCATAGAAGCAGATTTGTCCCCATATCCTCCAGAAAGGAATACAGTGCAGCTACCACTCTGATTGCAGGGTGTGGGACCTGAGCACAGAACTCAATCATGCATTGTCTAAACTTCTGACCTCAAGAACTGTGACCTCATAAATAGGTATTGTTTTAAGTGGTTAAGTTTGAGGTAACTTTTTATGCAGCATGGAAAATTAATACAGATGGCATTGCTATCTTTTCCTGTGGTGGGAGATATTAAAATGCCGGAGTGGCACATCTAACAATAAAGGACCTGAAGAGAGGATTCCTGTAGCTGAGCGGGAAGAGAGATTGCCTAGACAGCATAAAGAACCTCCATGTGCTCTGATTTGGCAATCAACAATACCCAAGTTTCTATTCTTTCTTTTTATTTTTCCGAGTTCTTATTCTTTACTCCTTTTTCTGAATCTTCGACTACATTCTTTGTGAACTTTGTAATACATTTAAAAAATCAAATTGTGAATACTTACAAGGGTCCCACACACCCTCAGGGTGGCTCCAATAATGGTTTTAACTTCATTGGTTTGTTGTGAGGATTAAGTGAATTAATATATTTAAAGGGTTTATCACAGTTACTGACAAATACTAAGCAATTAATATTAGCCACTATCATTTGAACTTTTAAACTATCCCCAGGTGTAGGAAGACAGAGATTGTAGGAATAGATCTTACAACTGAGGAAAATGAATCTTAGCAAGGTCAAATGACTCATTCAGGGTCACACAATAGTGTAGAGCTTGGAATCAATCCCAGATCTTAGACATGCCAAGTCCCTTGCACTTTCTTCTATTGATTTTTTTGCAGAAATTCTTATTAGCCAAATGATGTCAAAGTTCTTTATCTTTAACAGACAAATCTGCACAAAGTCACATTCTGAGTGACACAGCAAGTGAAAGTCCCTAGTGAAGAGGCAGAAACCAGCTCTCACCTTAGATCCTTGTTACTCAAAGTGTGGCGCCTCTACCAACAACATCAGCCAGTTGGAAGTGTTAGAAATCTACCACATTAGAAATACAGGTTCTTGAGCCTTACCCATGACCTACTGAATCACCACCTGAATTTACCAAGATGTCCAGGCGTTCATATACATACTGAATTTTGAAGCACATTTGAAGAGTTTTTTGGCCTCCTTCTCCATCTACAGGGTGTCTCCAAATGAGTTCAGCTAGGTTTGTGTTTTTCCCCAAGCTTGCTTAATGTCTCTTTATACATCTTCTATCATTTTAATAATAAAATTCCTTTATTCTAGCCACTAAGAGTACATTTTAATTTTTTGGAACACTTTCCAAAGAAGTAAGTAGTTGGCTTTACCCATTATTGATATTTTTTCATATTTAAACAAATTTTAAACAATTATATTTTTACAAGCATTTTTTTCCTCCAAATCCACATTTAGGGCATTCCAGACCACAATATTGAATAATAAAGTGCAGCCAAAATACAGGTCTGAGTTGACTTGGGGGAAATTACTATAAGATGGAGGTTATCAAGTTAGTTCTATGCTATCCTTAAGTTAATATTGTCAGCCCTCTCCCTGTTCGAGTCCAATCTCAGCTCTTTCTAATGAACAGCCAGTTCCTTGGGCCACTCTGAATTTCAATGCCAAGGAAAAAGTGGGGGCTGGAAGTTTCACACCTCCACCCAGAAACCCACAGAAGTTTAGGTATAATTGTGTTTGCCCCATATAATGGTCTGATAGCACCAGAATGCACTCAAGCTGAAGCCAGGCTGTTTCCTGGTTCTTTTATATTCCCTGGTCTTTGTCAAAGAAACAGTCCTGATACTCCAACCAGTTGATTGGAATACACCCTAATACCCAGTAGATCATGCATTTGATTAAAGTGTGCACCAATGTGTCCCTCCTCCTATATTCAGCTTTCCTTACATCTCCCTGATTAGGGAAAGTGGGTTTGGCTAAACAAAGACAAGTTTGTTGTCCTGGGAGTGGAGTGTCCTTTGGAGAGGAGAGCAGTTTTTCAATGAAAGAGAGATTGATAAGTCTCCCCAGAAGCTGAACACACACACTTACATGACAGGCTCACTGAAGATAGAGAAGGATGTTCCTCACAAATGTCCCTTTTTGTCTTGAGTCCACATCCCTAGGTCACAGAGGGGTTCCTACAGAGTATTCCCAAAGCTTGCAGCCTTCATGAATTTATTAAATATAAAAAAAATAATGAGTACAACCAACAACTTTCTTCCCTGGAAAATGTTCAAAATTTTTTTGAAACATACCATTAGATATTTGAATAAAGAAATTTTAGGGGCGCCTAGGTGCCTCAGTCGGTTGAGCATCTGCCTTTGGCTCAGGTCATAATCCCAGGGTCCTGGGATGAAGCCCTACGTTGGGCCCCCTGCTCAGCGAGGAACCTACTTCTCCCTTTCCCTCTGCCTCTCCCTTCTGCTCGTGCTCTCTCTCTCTCTCTCAAATAAATACACAAAATCTTAAAAGAAAGAAAAATTTTATTAAACAGCAGGCTCATTTTATATCCATGGGACATGATAGCACATATTAGCCTGTTTAACTTTGTTTGCCACTGTGCTGTTGTTCTACTTCCAACAGGGCTCTACCGTGCCTTGTCCTTGCCTTTCCTGTAGGAATGAAATATTTTATCCAGCTCCATGTATTTCATACCCTTTATCTTCCCAAGCTTCCATCCATCCCATATCCCAGATTAAATATTGATGCTGAATCTCCTTCTCATCTCTGACAAGGCATTAGCAACAAGAGGGTGCTTTCTCAGACCTTCTATGGCACTAATTAATTGTTCCTCTATCATACCAAAGTACCCTCTTTTTCAATGTAGTGTGCCATTTATCAGAGGAGATTCAAATTTCCATTAGCACACCTGTCTTCCCTACTAGAACATGGGCTTATTAAAAGCAAGGCTGAGAGGCTCCTGGGTGGCTCGGTTGGTTAAGTGTCTGCCTTTGGCTCAAGTCATGATCCCAGAGTCCTGGGATAGATCCCCGCATCCTGGGATCAGGCTCCTTGCCAGCAGGGAGTCTGCTTCTCCCTCTCCCTCTGCTGCTCCCTCTGCTTGTGCTCTCTCTCTGTCAAATAAATAATTAAAATTTAAAAAATAAATAAAAGCAAGACTGGTATCATTATTTTATGTAGAGCCAGTGAATGAATTGCACTGTCAATTCATACCCCAGGACCTACATCTCTCCCTTAGTTGTCTTATTAACTACTTCTTAATCCCCAACACTGCATCTGCCCTTAATGTCCACTCTGCTAGAAGACCAATGTAATGGATATTATTTTTTAATCTCCTGCAGGAAAAAGTCCTGGCAAATTATTTTTCACATCAGCCCTGGGACATATATAGCACAGGGTTTGTTAGACTCCAGGAACCATTGTTTTCAGCATGTCCGCCCGCCTGTTTCCAAATATTTATTGCCTTAGGGCCATTGCATTACTTGGAGAGTGAATTTGTCTCTTGATAGTTATGTTATTAAAAGAGAGCCTGTTTTTCTGGATCCTTCTAGGTCCCTGAATTCCATTTGCCTTTGGGGTCTTAAGCTGTAGGTTTCTTTCTCTTTCATTTCTACCATTTCTCTACTGTTCTCTTCTTGATGACACTCTTGCCTAATACGTCAGAGCCGTGTCTTTGGCTGGAGTGCACAGCTGGGTGCAAGAAGCAGCAGGTTCTATTTGTTTAATTGTTTGTTCTGAACAGCTAGAATAATTTGTTAAATGGTCCCTCTGCGTGTCTATGTCTCATGTAAATCCAAAGATGTGGTGTGATTTCTGCTGAGTCTGTGCAAGACATACACTTTTAGAAATCTGAGCTACTCAAATGAAGGAAATGTAGAATTACTGAAATTTGATAACCCTTTCCTTCCAGAGTAAACTTGATGTTTTACTGTTACATTAGGTTCTTATGTAACTATGGCAGAACCTGTGAATGTTCACCCCTTAGGTCACTGACCTGGTCCCCTTCTGGGTGTGGGACCTTGCTCAGTCAAAGTAAGCATGCAGAAGACCAGAAGCAGAGGGGGGCGGGCAATGGCCCAGGGGTGACCACCAAGCAGTGACATAAATTCTCTACCCACCTCCCACCCTAGAAATAGATTTGGAGATATTTTTAAACGTTCTCACAGAAGGGCCCTGGTAGGATTGAACCCCAAATGCCCTAAGCAGTGTCTCACTTATTAATTCAACTTTCCCTTTATTATTTCACTCCCCAAATAAACTACTTGTATCCAAATCCTTGTCTCATGCTCTGCTTTTAGTAGAACCAAAATTATTCAAATTCATCCAAATGGATAGAAACAACAAAAGTTATCCGCTCTAACAAATCACTCAATATTCTTGTGTCAGTAGATTGTGGGCCAGGATCGTGAATCTTATTAAGGGAAAAGGGTCAGATGTATTGTCCCCCTCCAAAAGTGCTATGAAATGTGGCAGCTGTCTCCTCTACATGGTCTTATGTATTCCTAGTGGTACTTTCCTCATGGAGTCAATGTATGAATTAAATGAGTTAATGAATATAAAGTGGTATAGTGGCTAGTTATTATTACTATTATGTACTTTTTATAGATAAACAAAGTGAGGCTCAAAGATGTGGAATGTGTTTTTCAAGGCAGTGGGTAAGGGTTCCAAACCCAGCTCTGCCTAATTTCAAAGTCTACCAACCTCTGCATGCTGCCTCAGTTCCATGATGGCCTACCAATCATTGAGTATTGAAAAGAATAATTAATTTACAAACGTAAACACCTTTCCTCTGAAATATCAGATATACTCCTAGGCTCCTTACAGCATTAAAATAATACCCTGTCCTCATTTAAATAGGCTGGCACCCCTCCCATGAATCATCATGCAACATGTTTTTCTTTAAGATTTCCACTATAAAAGAGCAGCCTTCACCAAATTCCTCACTGGCAGGGATATCTTCTAAAATGTCAAATCTCTAAGGAAAGAAAATAGATCCATCTCTATTTCTGTCTCCTATCCTAACAAAATCCAATTATGGTGGCAGTAACTGCTCATCTGCTTACTATCAAGATCAGTCGGTATTGGACTATTCAAGATGACAGATGATTCAAGTGTCCCCACATTACCCTTAGGAAAGAGCCTATCTTTTTGGCTAACTTTTAGGCAAACTTTGAATAATTATTCTGAAGATATTGCAATCTACATTTATATCTTTCATCCAACAGACAGAACACAACTAGTTGATCTGATACAACAATCTTAATGTGTTCTTTTTTCCATACATTGGCGGTAAATTTTTAATCTTGTTTAGAGACTCTGCTGGGGAAGAAGAATTAATCCTATATCTTTAACCCAAGGGATCTGTCTTTTCTCTGGGATTGCTGTCATTGATTAAAGCTAAGGCTTTCAGAGGAAAGGAATACATACCTAGCCAACCTTAGGGTCTTGCCTTGGGATCATAGTGATGTTGATATTTAAATAATTTACATCACAAAAATAATACTGACTTATTAAAGAGTATTTGGAAAATATAGATTGTTACAAGAAATAATTGATGGAAAGAGTATGGTAGGTTAATCACCTATAATCCCCTTCGTGAAAATACATTCACTCTGATATGCCCCAATCAATATGTTAATGCATTTCTATTATAACAATCACTCTATGTATTCAATTTTGTATTTTTCTTATTTAATTCAACTTTATATCATAAACATTTTTATTATATATTCTTTTAAACATAACTTTTAAAGTATTAGCAAGATCTAATTGAGTAGATAGACATGGCTTACTCAATGATTAACTTATGGTTGGACATTTAGGTGGCTGCCATGTTTTTGGCATTATAAACAATGATATGTATTTTCTGTATTTGGGATTATTATATCAGACTCAAATCTTCAAAATGGAATTAATAAATCAAAGGCATAAATAAGTTTAAGCTTCTTGATAAATATTGTCAACTTGACAACTCTATTCGAAAATAATCAAGCTCAACTCTTGGCAAAAAATTGAATTTGTCAGTTTGTCTAATGTTTCTACCAAAACTTTTACCTTCTACCTGTCTCTCCCTCTGTTGTCCATCTCTCTTCATTTCCCACTCTGACACAGCCCATGGCTTTACCTGCACTTGCCCAATGATTTCAGGCCAACCTCTGTTTCTTCCTCCATCTCCACTTCCCTACAAGATATCTCTCCTGATTCTTTTACCAGTCTTGAATCTCCTTCCCTTGAGAACTTGCTCTCCATAGGTATTTGTCATTATATGACTTCATGTACTACTCCTCTCAGATATTTACATTTTAACAAATACCTTCTATATTTTAATCCAATAGGAAATGTGGAAATTGCACACTTTGTGGTCAGAACCATGGAAAAGAATTCAGGACAAGAATCTCTGATGGTGTCATTTACATTATACTACATAGGAAATTGCCCAGTCTACCTATTGATTATGAAACACAACCTTTTTTTCAATAAGTCAGTTTTGATGTATATTCATATTTTCTCAGGGTTTCTCTTCTTATAGGTGCACATCAATAGCATTTAAGCTAACAGAAAGTCTGATTCTCAAGGTGGGAAAGTGGAAGATACACTGTAGAATATTGAGTCTTTTCTGCTTTGTAGTTTGTCAAAAATTGTCAATGATTGATGTGGCTGTGAAATTATCTGAACCAGCTTTGATTCATAATGTACTGTTGATGGACTTCTAAGCTCACTCAAATGTCAGGAAACCAGTTGGTGACTATTAGTATTTTCCTAGCAACAACTCATTTTTTGTTTCCCTCAACATGAAGAGAAAAATAAGACCAAGGAAACATTCAGTCAACCTTTGAAATTTGTTATTATGCAGCTAAAGTCACTTCTAGTACCAGGAAGGGTGAAAAAGAAGACCACAGTAAAATGTTCGGGTGAATTTCAGACCATAATACTTGTCAGTGAGACCATGATTAGAAATGATCTCCTGGTCTATTCCTTAATCTAAACTGTTTTGAGACCAGTTTATAGTCTAAAATGTTAACAAATGATATGGAAGGCCATATTAAACTATAAATCATACAATTAAAGATAGAACATCCTGTGCTTATCTGATCTGGTTGCTAAGTACCCACTCTTTATGACTCAGGGGCCCACCTAGATCTGAGACACCAGCTGTACTTCAATATAGCAGATGGGGGAGATAGCAACACCAACCTGTTGAAAATAGATGAGGAGGAAATTGTCTCAGGATTTTAAGGTGGCTCAGGCAAATGAAGTGAGGAAAACTTATTTAACATTGAAACATTATGAGGTGATAGCCCAGTCAGGAACCATCTGGAATTTGCTTTGAGCTACCAAAGGATATTTCAGGCACAAAACATTCATTCCCTCCATGTGCTGAGAAATTACATTTTTCCTCTCCTGAATCCTACCCAAGCATCTAAATATTCCAAAAAGGAGCAGATTGTTTAACTCACCATTTTTTTCCTATGCAAAAATATATACATGCAGCTACAACTAAGGCAGAAAATCATAGTATGGGTCTGGAACCTTGACTCAGTATGGGTCTGGAACCTTGACTCACAGTAATAACCAACTGTATGACTAGGCTGATTGATAAGCTTTCCATGCTGCAATTTCTTCCTCTTATAAAATAGGCTCCCTCATGAGTGAAGGTTAAACAAGATGAAGTACAGAAAGTCCTTGGCCTAGTATTTAAGCCATATTATATATGGACAATCAGTACTAACTATTACTACTATTCCTTTCTGGAGGCACATAGACAATGGATCTCAATTTAGAGCATTCTCTATTTAATTCGGTTTGTTTCCCTAAACTCAGGCAGGGATATTATAGAGAAGATACTATACATATTTACCGTATTGAGAAACCTGAGCTTTAGAAGAAACATACTACACTCTAGGCCTATCAGGGAACTATGAATATGAGCAGTTAATGTTCAAATACTTGAAAAGAAGGGTAATTTGGTAGCTAAGGACTGTGTTTCCAGAATGACATAGAGCTGAATTTAAATCTCTGCTTTGCTGTGAAGTGTGCAAGACTGTTGAATCACAGATCTGTACCTCTGAAGCAAATAATACATTATATGTTAAAAAAAAAAAAAGAAGAAGAAGAAGATAGTAGGAGGGGAAGAATGAAGGGGGGGAAATCGGAGGGGGAGACGAACCATGAGAGACGATGGACTCTGAAAAACAAACTGGGGGTTCTAGAGAGGAGGGGGTGTGGGGATGGGTTAGCCTGGTGATGGGTATTAAAGAGGGCACGTTCTGCATGGAGCACTGGGTGTTATATGCAAACAGTGAATCATGGAACACCACATCAAAAACTAATGATGTAATGTATGGTGATTAACATAACATAATAAAAAAATAAATAAATAAATCTCTGCTTTGCCATTTACCACATGGGCAAGTTACTTTACTCCCTTGTGCTTCAGCTTCCTCATCGGAAAAATAGGGATGATAATGGTATATACATTTTTATGTCTTGTGAAAATGTATGAAATAATTTTTCCAAGTTGTGTAAAGCACAGGACCTGCGATATAACAAATGCACCACAAATGTTAGCTGCTTTTATATTAGGAATCCAAGGAGTGGAAGGGGAGAAGTTTAAACAGGTAGAACTATTTCAAAGAATTGCCTTCTACTTAATTGCCCTTTAAAAATGATTGTCTATCAACCGAAAAATTTAGCAATATAAAGTCATCACATCCTTGATATGTATACAAGTATTTTTTCATATTAGATTCTTGCATATTGGACTTACTATAGAAGAGTCCCATCGTGGATGGTCTGTTCTAACATAAGAAATTATTAATATTGGTTAAAGCAAAAACTTTCATGGATATTTTATCCACAGATAAATGATCACTACTATCTGAAACAGCACTAACATATAATCAGCCAAACATTTATAAACTCACTTACTTTTCTATTTTTTCCCCACCAATGTCTCATTTTTTTTTAAGGGAATTGAACTCTTATTATCTACTAGCTCCTTCTGCTTCCAAGAGTCTTTGATTCTACCTTTCAATTCCTGCAGAAAGAACTAAGCTATGACATTTCCAGGTGAATTCTACTTAAAACAAATGTCTACTCCAATGTTTATCTGGCCTGTTCTTGCCTGAAGCCACTGAATTATCTGTCTTTCTCAGTCCAAGGTGGCAATGTTTCTGCTGATTAAAAACTTGGGAGGAAACTTGTAGGTTTTCCATGTGTCACAGGGATTCCCTCCATCATACAAGAGGCTTCTCAATGGATCTTTCCTAGATGATTTTATCTCCGTTTTTGGCTTCTGCTGAGATGACTGAGGGGATCTAATTTCAATCTCTTCAAATAGCCTTTTGTGTGACTGGACATTGACTCCTTGCAGGAAAAATTGGCTCGGAATTTCCCAAACATCAAGGTTTACTTATTTTTTGTTTAACAGTTGTTCCTCCATTTTGGTCTTCCCTCTCAAATTTCACTGCTAACAACAAGGAGACATAGGCCACACCTTTAGTGCAATGCTTGGAAGTTTCCTGAATTTCATCATTTATAAGTTCTGCTTTCCACACAATGGCAGGACACAACTCCGGTACGTGTTCTGCCACTGTATAACAAGGCTCCTCTTTCCTCTCATTTCCAGGAATATATTTCTCATTTCCTTCTACACATTCACTAGCAGCGCTATTAGCATCCATATTTCTGTTTATAGTCTAAGGCAATCTAGGCATTTTTCTATCATGCTTTTCAAAATTCTTTCAGCCTCTTCCTACTTTCCAATTCCAAGGCCACTTCCACATTTTTAGATATTTGTTTGAGCAGCATCCCACACTCAATACCAAAACTATTCATTTTCAATTCCTGTTGCTGCTATAACAAAGTACCACAAACTCAGTGACTTCATGGTACAAATGTAACATCTCACAGTTCTGTTTGTCAGAAGACTGACTGTCTCACTGGTCTAAAATCAATGCTTTGGCCAGGATGTGTTCCTTTGTAGAGACTCTAGTGGAGAATTTTTTTCTTACCTGCTCTAGCTTCTCGAGGCTGCTTTCATTCCTTGGCTCATGGCCCCTTTCTTCCATCTTCATCTCCCAATGAGGGTTGAGTACTTCTCATTGCATCAGTCTGACCTTATTGTGATTCCTTTGGGCCCATCTGGATCATCCAGGATAATCTCACTATTTTAGGTCAGCTTAGTAGCAATCATAATTTCAGCTGTAACCTTATTTTCCCTTTGCCATATAATCTAATATATTCACAGGTTCCAGGGATTAGGAAATGAACATCTTTCAGGGGTCATTATTTCTGCCTACCATAGCCCCTGTTCTATTAAATTCCAAGTAATTAATACCTTATAATTCATCTTTCCAAATAGTTTAATTCCTGATGGTTGATACACTTTATTCTGAGGGGAGAACTAAGTAAGATGGGGTTGACAAGGCAAGATTGCCAAGCCCCAACTTTCTAGCCCTGCCTGGAGGTACAGTAGAGTGTTTTCAATTGACACTTGAGGGCTCCAAACAAATTCCCCACATTTAAATCTCTCTAACCTTCATTCTGGTTTCCTGGAACATATAACCTTTGTATACTGAGACACTTCTCATATCATCATCTCTCAAACTCTCTCTCTCTCTCTCTCTCTCCCTCTGTGTGTGTGTGTGTGTGTGTGTGTGTGTGTGTGTGTCATGGAGAGCTTAGGAAATTTGGAGGAGAGGAATTAGAAAAGAAAGCTGAATCTTGGCTAGCAATCAGTAAAAATTCTGATTCTTTGGAGAAACATACTTACTGGGTTTCTTGAAAGGTCAATCCCTGGAAAATGCTACATCTTGGGTAACATCTAAAAATCTAAATTACTTTTATAATCATCCAAGTTCTTGCTCTCTAAAGATAGTTTGGGATACTTAGATTTTTCTTCATCAATATAACTTTTTCAACTCCTCCTAGGGAAATAGTGGATACTTACTATAATTTTGATAGGTTAAGAGAGGAGGAAGATTTTTTTCCCACCTAAAATACCCTTATTTCTTTTTGGTTTTACCTTACAAGTAACACTTAAACCAATGGGCTTATATGGATTTTAGAGACAGTAATGATATTAAAGAATCACTTATAATGTAAAATTTTATAAATTCAGAATGTGTTAGGTTCAGAATGTATGATAGTCAACTGGATCCAAATTTAGCATATAGGTTCTAGTGAGTTCACCATGATTAGCCACTCATTCCCACCAAATACAATTTTGCTCATGTGTTCTGACACAGTACGTTATGAATAAATTAAGTCATGTTCTAGGGTTCTGATTAAATGAATCATAGTATCTATCATGCATTTGAGTAATATCATAAATTCTCCATGTGAGCCAGCAGTTATTTCTTAATTGTCAAAGCTTTAAGAAATAACTCAATCTTTTAACTATTATTTCAAATTTAGGTGGCTCCCCCACAGAATACTATATTGGTTTATACTGGTGTCTTCCGTTTTTACCTACTTGTCTGATTCTAAGAGCAAGTCAACTTACATTCTATAATCATATCACATTCTTGTTTTAAGCATCTTTCTAAAATCTAACCAATATGCAGAAATATATAAGCGTTCATAATACAATCTTGGATTTACCTCATACCTCTCCTTGCACGAGTTTGAAGTATTATGGCTTATCTTATTAGATCGCAGTCATCTGCTGTTGAAAGATTTTTATTGATGGGGCTAGATTAATAAAGTGCAATCGTTTCTTGATTTTATGATTCCAACCATATGCACTTCTGGGATGGAGATGCTGTCTATGTTTTCTACCCTTACTTTCATCGGCACTTCGATTTGTTTTGATTATTGAAGGCAACTCATTTCTCTTTTGCCTCTGTTTCTATTTGCATGGAAATCAAGAAAGAGAGCCTTGAGGGGTTTACAGTAAAGGCATTTAATCTTGGTGCTTGCAAGCTTGGTGCTTGCTCACAGAAGTCACTTTGAGAAAATGATTATAATTCCTATCCTTGAGTTTCCTCACTTTCCCTTTGCTCTTAAACTCCTACCTATCTTAAATTTATCATAAAATGACCCACAGGTGTTTTATATTCCTCATGGACTGAAGGGAATAGAAATTCTTGCTCTATAAATTCATTTTACTGCCATATAAGCCACTGCTAAATTTGTAAATAAAAATACCCTAGATCCAACACTGGCTTTCAAAAATGAATTTCTACTAATCAGCACTTTCAGAGATTTGAGTATTGCATGAGAAAATTGGTCTGCTTACTCACTGAAACATTATAGCCCCCGAGTTAATTATTTTGTACCAAAGGGTATTGTGAAGGAGTTTTAGAATTGCTTCATTGATTTTAGCCAATACGAATTTTCTACAAAAAGCTCAGTAAGGGTCTAGAAACTGGAGATCTGAATCAAGGTGGGAAATTGGAATTTGATGTTCTTGTAAACAGAGCAGATTTTTGGATTTTCCCCTTGAATGAGAAACACATATGGGGAGAATCTGGTCTGAGCTACTTAAAATACAATTCCATGTGGCCTGAAGGACACAGTCACCACAATTTAGTTAACTCATTAATCTTATCCAGGTATAAACTGGCAGACTTGAGTCACTCAAAATAGATTTTACTTAGTTGCCAAACAAATATCACTAGATATTTACTCGACTATATTGAAAATATATTCATTATTACTAATATATAAGTACAAGGCCATAGCTTTAGGATCATAAATTTATAGAAATGAATATACTAAGATAAACAAGTAAATAAAGGAGAAAATCATATTCTTTGGGGCTTCTGTTTTGAACTCTTCAAGCACCAACAGTCAACTGGCCTCAGGGCCAAAAATAGAAAACAAAATACATTAGCATCAAAGGACTTGCCCATCAAAATCGTTTATAGTTTCCTCTGCTGCATCTATAAGGCAGGAAGACCTGTAGTTAACTAATTGGTTACTTTGGTGTCTTACACTGGTTTTTTGAACCACAAAGTTGGCAAATTGTAGAGTTGACAAGCTGATGAATGACCACTGACAATAAATTATTTTAAAAAGCATTTTTATTGCACACGTGCTATGTACGGGGACCCATACTAGGTGCTAGGGAAGATACAAAGACTAATAAGAACAGGAAATTAATAATCAAAGTCAGCACAAATAACTCTCATCTAAGGTAAAGGGAACTGCTCAGCATGACACTGATATGCACGTTTTATGACATGGCCCCCAACAGGGTACTGGAACAGTGGGGGCCAAGTGTGTAAGAATCTGAGAGGAGACCATACAGTTGGATGAAAAGGTCAGTTTTAGACTTCAACCAAGGAATAGAATGTTGGTGTTAAAGAATTCTGCCAGAAGTTGAAATAAGTATAATAATAAGTATTCAACTCTGGCAAGAACATGGTGAGACCAGTACAATCCTAAGTGATAGTGGAAATGTAAATCCATGAAAAAATAGAATGTCAAAAATATTTCTGGAAAGCAATTTAGCAACATATGTGAAGATTCTTAACAGCGTTCATATTCCTGGACTCAGTTTCCTCTTCTAAGAATGTATTCTCATGAAATAATCTGAAATTGTCAAAGATTTATGTATAAAATTCTGATGTCATCATAGTATTATTTATAATATGGAAAAAATGGAAACAATATACATACTGAATAAAGAGTGGTTAAATAAATTATGGCACATCATTTATTGAAATGTGATGAAATTACTAAGTAACACATACTTAAAAAGGAATCAGTAAAATAAAAATGCTCAAAATATAACATTAAGTAAAAAATAAACAGAATACAAAACCATATATTTAGTGTGATCCCAATTTTGTAAAACATATGCTGGGGAAATATATCAACATGTTAAAGGATGAGTTTTTAGAGACAGATTTTGCCTGCACAAAGTTTATCGGGGAGCTCTCTCAGATGTGTCTGCATGGAAGCGAGGGAAGGAGGATTAGATAGTTAGAGAAGCTGACCCACAATGTGGTTGCAATGGGTGCTTCAAGACCTCATAAGGTGTTCTGGAACTGGAAAGGCCCATCAGAGTTATTCTAAATTCAGGCAGTGGAGCCAGAACTTTGTACAATTGCATCAACCAGTCATTACATTCCCAGGAGGGAACGTAACCTTGGTAAGGCAATTGCCAGCTGAGTACAGTTTCCAATGAGGGGCAAAACTTTGAGCTACCAGCAGCCATATTCCCGAAAAGTGGGACTTGAGTACATAGCCCTGAAGAAAGGATTGGGGCAGATGACCACAGTATCTATTACAAATGGTCATTTCTAATAGTGAGAGATACCAATGATTTCTAGCTTAGTTGTACAATCAAAAATTGATCATCAAATCTTAAGAAGAAGATACTAAAGTGTCAGGCCATTTGGAGCTCTTATTTGAATGTCCTTAGTTCTCTAAAACAGAGGGTAAAAGAGAATCAGAGCTTGGCTCAGTTGTCTTTACCAGACATTATTTGCATAGTGATAGAAATTGCTTTTTTTTCATAATGACAAGGATGACACTTTATGGAATATAAAAATAAGATTGTGACACGGTCTTGTGTTTTTAATGACTAAATAATAGCTTCAGATAGCATTATAAAGCTTTTATCTGAGAGTCAGTCATTGGCTACCCACTCAAGATTATGGCCTTAGCCATGAACAACAAATGAAGTCGAGATGAACTTGAAGAGTGAATTTGAGGTGTCCTCCTGCCCCACGGTACCCCTCAAATATCTCAGCCTCAAGCCCTCCTGTCTGATTTTTCATGAATATTTGTGCCTCAGTTAGTACCACCCTTCACTAAACTTTTATGGCATTTAGGTCACATAATACCATAGCCAGTACTGAAAATAGACAAGTCGTCTGTCTGCCAAACCAGGCCAGGAACTGGGAATGATAAATAAAGGGTGATGAATGCATTCTTTCATTCTACCTGTTTTTGCTAAGGATGAGCTGTGGCTGAGAAGACACAGTATATTGCCTGCTAATATTAGCTATTAAAGAATTTTATTATTCAAGTGGGAAACAATGAAAAATTCTGAATTAACAATGTGAATAAGAGTTGCCTATAGGCATCCTATCTTTTTCCTCTTTTCCTGAGAGACAGTAACCCTGACCTTGTTAAAGAGTGGGGAATGACAGGGATGAGGACAGGCAGAGAGCCCAATTCAGGAGAGCATGTCAGAATCTCTAGGATAGATGGACAGTGTGCTATGTCCCTCTTTCTGGATCTCAACCAACCTCACTTTTGATTATTTCTAAAAAGTAGCAACAATTAAAGATAAAAAAGATAGTATATCTGAAAATTATCTTTGATTCTCACGGTGATTTTTTTTTTTCTCTTTCAGTGTTCCTAAAGGCAATGTTCTATGTATGGGCAGGTCTCTCTTGGTCTCATCTACTACAGGAAGGAAACCTCTCAGCCCCAGCATAGCTAATATGGTTTCTTCCCTTCCCATTCTAGAGGAGGGTGAATATCCTGTAGCAGCAGGAGCCAAACACTTAGGGTGAACAGTTAATCTACACTGAGTGAAGACAGTCTTCCTGACCTAACATGATTCCATCTCTATCCTCAGTGGGACTGAATGCTACCTGATCAGTATTTCTTTTTCTAAAAAATTCATCAGTCACAGTGACTAGGATTAACCATGAGGAACCATTCCTCTTAGTTTTAAACTTTTATTCATTATTTAGATGGAGCTTTGAGCCCGTTCTTCCTTGGGAGAATGTTATGCTGTATTGTGACATATGGAGTAAACTTTTCCAAAATGTCACACACTAAAAGAGGAACAATTTTTAATATTCCCAAGCGCTTCTTTTATGTGGAATAGTAACAAAGGGACCTTCTACCAAGAACAAAATATCAACCTGATAGTCCCGATTCTTCCTACAAGGTAATAAAAAGAGCTAGAGGAATTAGATGACTGAAAATTCACCCACAAGTCTCCAGATAATCTTGCAGAGCCTTGTTAAGTAAAACTCATTTGGGGAGATTTGGCACCAGATGCAGCTGAGTATTATGTTCTTATTTGATTTCTGACATGGTTTGTCCATGATATTTGAGACATTTTTGCATGTTCAAACAAGCTAAGGCAGCCTGGGGCCAAAACAATTTTAAAGAAGCGATTTCAGTTGAAGGACAATCTAATTCTGGGCAAACCTAAATGTCATAGGCTGGAAGTACAAGCTTCTAAAATATATAATAAAAAAATTCAGTCACTATTGGTTGTTTGCTATTTTTCAGTTAAAGTTCTTAAAAAATGAAATTTTGGATGAGGTCAACTTAGTTAACTTAATATTTGGCAGATATAAATCCAAAGAGTAAATTTGGGTGAATGGAAGATACTAAGTAGTTTTAGGAGCCAAATAAATAAAGTATTCATGAAACAGATCATTAAAGTTATTATTTTAGATGCTAGCTATAGGAAAGTACAGCTGACTCTTGAGCAACATGAATTTGAACTGTATGGGTCCACTTCTGTGTGGATTTTTTTTAGACAAATACATTACAGTCCTATAAATGAACTTTCTCTTTCTTGTGATTATATTAACATTTTCTTTCCTCTAGCTTACTTTATTGTAAGAAAACAGTTTATGATACATATACATGCAAAATATGTGTTAAACAATTGTTTATGTTATTGGTAAGGCTTCCGGTTAGCAGTAGGCTATTAGTAGTTAAGTTTTAGGGGGAGTCAAAAGTTATATGTGGATTTTTTACCGCAGAGGGGGTCAGAGCCCCTACCCCTCGCATTGTTCAAGGATTAACTGTATTATTATTATTATTATCATTATTATTATTATTATTATCTTTTTTAGAGACAGACAGAGGAGGAGCAGAGGGAGAGAGAGAATCTTAACCAGGCTCCATGCCGAGCGTGGAGCCCAACTCAGGGCTCAATCTCTCAACCCTGAGATCATGACCTGAGCTGAAATCAAGAGTCGGACGCATAACGGACTGAGTCATCCAGGTGCCGGATCAATTGTATTTTTAATTCAAATTACCTGATAATGGTGTTGGTCAAAGGATTCAGCTCTATGGAACCTGAGCTAAAAATAGGGAACATCTTGCATTTTTATGATGTCTTATAGCTGCCAAGTGGCTTTTTGGAAAAAGAAGGGAAATAAACACAGAAAGAGAGTTTTTCTGTCAATTGCTTGGGTCAGAATTTCTGGGTGTGAATCCCATATCTGTCACCATAGCAGAAATGGCTTGCTTTTCACTAAACCCTGTGCTTTTTTGGCACACAACTAGATTCTATATCCTGGCCTCTCTTGCATTCAGATGTGGCCATAACTAAAGTCTAATAATGAAATATGAACATAAGTACTATGTACATTGGCCTTGCCCATAAAACTTGCATAATTCTTCATGTAAAGGATTCTAGAACCACAACATAGAAGGACCTGGATTTGTGGAGCCCTATGTGGAGAAAGACTTCCCACAAATCACCCATTTGGATTTTATGTGTTAAGCCACTAAGAGCTATGGGTTTATTCTCTATAGTAGCTCACATTATCTTAACAAATATGTCCAGTTTTTCCCTGACCTTGGTCAAATTACTTAACTTTACTATGCCTCAATTATTTCCTCAATAAAACAGTAATATTACAAATAACTACCTCAAAGAGTTGTTGATAGAATGTGTATAAGGTACTTTCACAGGCCAGATGTGTGGTAAGGTCAAAGCAAATGGCAGCTGTTATTAATCACTCCCATTGGGTCCATAGTTCATGTTCAGCATCAGTGTTAAACATTTACATATTTTATCTCATCTAATGCTCAAAACAACATTGCAATGCAGGAGTTATCACTCTCACTCTGTCCATATCATATTATGATAATAAAAAAATAATGGTCAATTTATACATCTCGGTACTATTCCAAGAATTTCACATGCACTAATATAGAACAAGGTAGGTAGTTTTCTGAGGTAGGTTCTATTATTATTCCCATTTTATAGATGAGGAAACAGACACTGAGCTTACATCATCCCCAAACCCATACAGCTAGTGAGTGGCAAAGCCAAGAGTCAACTCGGCAAATCTGACTCCAGAGCCCTTGCTTTTAACCACTGCTGGTCACTGAGGTCCCTGAAGCTTATCAAGGTCAAGGGAAGTACTTGAGATCATATGTGTGAGAACCTCTGGCTTTGGAACCCAAGGGATCTAATGAGAAGTGATGGCAATTGCATTGGTCCATCTTAACCAAGGGGTCAGTAAAATGAATTTAGAAGTCTCAAAGCAGAACTAGACCAGTGCCATCCAGGGCCAGTCCTACAAGTTGGACTGGTCTGGTATGGCATTAGGCAACAGCCATGTAATGTGGCCCATTCTAAATATTGATATCACATAGAGTTTTGTTTTAAACCTAAAATGTTCCAAATTCCCACAAACTCTTGCCAACTAGGAAATGTGGATGGCATTGGCCAAGGCCTTCAGTTGCTGTGAGTCTTTGTGGTGGGTATCACTGTTAGCCCAGAGAGATCACTCCAGCAGCGGGAGCTAGAGCAGGTACGGTGAGACCAAATTTTTGCTTCTGTGTCTCTGTCATTCGGTCTAAGATGAGTCATCACTGAGAGCCTGCAAAGCAGCCTGGTTCCTGACTTTCGGGGGGGGGGTTCTAGAACACTAGTGATGTTTAATAATTTAAGTGCAGGTGTTGCATGGGCTGTAAATGCAACCGATTAGCTAAATTTACTTTTTCTCATGAGAAGTATTATGATGCCACAACAGTGGTGAATTTCTTTGCCTTATAGCTCTTGCATAAAAAGTCCATTTTACTGATAAGTGTTTTTCCTTTCATAAAAGCAGAGGTTTCCTTCTGCAGAAAACTGCATTTAAGTTATCCATTGAACATTACAGACTGATGGATTCATTGTCTAAAATATATGATTGAGTTTTATCATTTTAAGAGTGAGTTCATTATCTGTCTGCTGCTCAATCTCAGTGATAAAAAAAATAGTACAAAGAATAAGACATGTTGAAATAGAACACAGTATCTTTGTTCAGAAGCACTCTGGTCAAAATCATTCCATCAGTCCTCCAACATTTACACAGCAAAGAGTTATTACTCCACTATCAGTTAAAGGTACAATCAACCTTTAAGGTGGATAGAGAATGGCTCCAGAAACTGTCTAGGTCACACAAAACTGTATTATTAAAGGATGTATAAAACATATGGTCATGTACTAAATACAGTACTCTTTTTATTGTGTTTGTCTAAAACTGTGGGTGGGTGTGTGTTTGTTTTGAGAACCAAAGACCTTTTGTGGTTAGAATATGTAGTTAAAACTCTAAGAGTGACTGCAATACCATAAGAAGAGCCAAGTGTCTTCCAGGGATGAGAAATCTTCCTTGTTTTCCCTACAGCAACCAGACTGGGCCTCTGGACGACACTGGAAGTATGACAGTCACACCTTCTAGAAGAAGACAAAACAAGGTAGGAGTTTCCAGTGCTTAGCTCACAAGCCTCAAGTAATTGTCCACCAGGGAGCCAACAGCAAAGATGGCATTCTTGTCCACACATGTCCCTACAATCTTCAAGCAGATCTTATGATCCTCCTGAATCACAATGTCCCCATCCATTGTCTATAACATGGTGGGTTGGAGTTAGGATCAAACTCCATCTCTGATGGGATGGAATTAGAAAAATTCAAAGCATATGAAGGATGAGTGAATATGAACTGCTAACAGTGTGGCCATTTGCTTGGTAGGATGCTGGGTATCCCTTTAGAGTACACAATAGAATTCTGGGGTTGACGCTTGGGTTCTGGGACCTGTGTAACCTTCAATAAGTCACTTAGCTTCTCTGTGACTCCATATCTTCATCTGCAAACATGGTAACAATAATACTATTATAATAATTACTAATAATAAGATAATAGTAATTCATAATGTTGCTGTAGAAATAAATGGAATCAAATATATGAGTTTAGAATAATACCTGTCCTAAAATAAGTGCTTGATGAATCTGTGAAAAAAGAATAAATATTAGTTTTCATGGGTAACCATACATTACTTTTTCAATAAAAATTAATACATTTAATTAAAAACAATGCACTAATTTGAGAGGATGCTTTAGTTTCAAAAGGTGTGAAAGAGGTAATAGGATATTAAGAATAAACATATTCTACCTTCCCTACTAGAGACCATATATTAAGGAAGTGAAAAACAAGATGGCAGAGAGGCCAATATCTTCCATTTCCCACTTGTCACTGTCTACTCTGGACATGTTTTCAGGGAAGAAAGAACAATCTAGGTATCAGTTCCAAACTCTAACAATTAAGATTAATTTGGGTGAGTTTCATTTTAAATGCAACTTGCCTTTCTTATAGGAACTTACTTTATCCACTCAGCTTGTTTTAACTAACTCATTCAGAGATTTCGGATTGTCAAAGAATGTGAAATAGAAGTCTGTAAAGTGAGAAGCTTTAGATGAAAATAAACTATGGAAGATCATCTCTGTGTGGCACTTGGGTAGTATGTCAGTTATCACTTGCTGCTTTTAAAACATCCTCAAAACTTGTAAGTATAAACGATAGCAGTTAGTTGAGCTCATATTTCTGTGGGTGATAAAATAATAGACTGAGTTCAAAATAGATTGAGTGATTCTTCTGGTCTAAGCTAGTTTGGGACTTTTAGGCTGCTTTAGGTCACATTTCTGGGGCCTTGTCTGGAACAACTGGGCTGAATTAGCCATATGGACTCATCCTACAGCAAACTAGCCCAAGTTCATTCAAAAGGTGTACATGGAGTCCTAGAGAAGTGGAAGCATGAAAGATATTTTTGGTTCTAGGCTGAGCACTGAAACAGTGTTGCTTCCACAACATTCCTTTGGTCAAAGCAAGTCACAAGACCAGCCCAGATTCAGAGATTGAAGCAATAGAATCCACACTAGTTAGAAAGAGCTACAAACTCACATCACAAAGGGTGAAGTCTAGTAGAGGCAAGGGAAGAATTTGTGGTCATTTTTGCAAGCTACTAAAGGTCAGTCAATGTCATTCCTATATTATAAAAAAGAGTGCTGAAGATTAAAAAAGAGGGTCCCCCAAGATAGGAGAGCATCAAAGGTTATCTTGCAAATTGGCTAGGAGTCCCCTAACCTTAAAATATCCTAATTTTTCTGGTACCTGGTTGCATTCTGTTGTCCAAAGTGAAGCAATATATTGTGTAAGTGGAATTACTGGTTGGACCAAAACAAGCATGTATTTATGATCCACTCTAATTCAACCCATGTGACTACAGAGTCAAAGAGATCCATAAGTTTGCTGCCATTAAGTGAATATTAACAATTCTTTAAAAATATAAACAATATAGATAATAAATTATTTGCATACCATTGCTATTGCTTCAGTTTGATCAACTGTGAGAGACAACTTTTCATAAACTACTTCCCCACATTAGGAAGGGGTGACAGGAGAGCAGTTTCAGTAATTCAGTGTATTAATTCATTAATACAACGTAATTTTCTGGGGTAAGGAGACCTCTGTGGTGGGTACCTTTAGAACCCTCCCTTTTGGGTTTACATAATTGTATTGCAAATCTTCCTAAGATTTATTTGTAGAATTTCAGCTTTTAGCAACCTCATCTATCAGTCTGCAGACTACAAGGTCAAGACCTTTGTAAGAGGCTTCATGAACATACAAAGTTAAGGTAGTTATTAATGCTTCTAGCTAAATAGCATGAACACCTAATGAAGACACAAATAATTCTTCAAGACACAAACAGAAAATATGACCTTCAAAAGTTTAGAAAATGTCAGGTTCTTTAAAATGAAATTGTATTGGAAGTATAAAAAGCTAGAGGTAGTCCAGAAAAATAGTAGGGGAAATCAACAATGTTTGTTAAAGTAACTAGAGATAATAATATTAATCTTACAGTTGCCTCTGGATCTCCTCTCTGGCTTAATAAATGCAGATTAGATTCTCTTCACCTCTTCTGATCAAAATGCACAGAGGAGCACGTAGAAAATCTTTAGAAGTTTATCAGAGATGAGATGAAAATGAAAGATGAAAACAACCCAGGTAAATTAAAAATCATAAAATGTAATAGCTGAAAAGATTTGCAGAGACCAGATTATCTAATCCCTCATTTTAAAATTAAAAACCTAAAACTCAGAGAAGTTACCTGCCCAACATTTGCACAGCTGATGGGTGACTAATCTATTCCTTAACAACTGATTTTACTGTACTTGCCTTGGGGCATGATCATAATTGCATCATAAGTTCCTAGTCACGCTCATCCAGATTTTATGATGTTATTTTAACATATATGAAATATTTTAAACAAATTTCTGAATATTTTAATAGAGCGGAAGATTATGGGCTCGTAACTGGAATAAAAAAAGTTTTCTTGAACTTCTGGTTTAAATCTCAGTTCACCTTATTACTGAGTTTTTCAGGTGTGGATTGGCAAACTTGGGTTACTTGAAAATGCAGGAAAGGCTTCAGTTTCTATAAATGTGGTCAGCTACATCTCTCTCCACTTGAAGTTCCACTCTGCTTCAGACCAGATGAATGGGCTACAGACTCAGGCAATCACATGAGTGAAGGGGCCTTGAACTTTTCATTTGTTTACGGGAAAGTGGGCACTCAAAGTTTTATTGGAAGCACTTGAGTTGTTGATTCTGCAAGGACAAAGCCTTGCCCATTCGTAGGGAAAAGTCAACTAATTATGGTATCAGGCATCTCAAGCCTGGGCAGCTCCCATGACGTAAGGACTTCACCCCCCATACCCTGCAGAAGCACAGCTCTTCGCTGCCATAGACGTGTGATGCCAACTGGGGAAAATAGAAGAGAGGAGGAGAAGGAGAGGATTAGAAAACTGAAAGGACAAGGGATAAAAATAAAGAGCAAGCACCATTTGACAAGCACTTTGGGTATTGGGAGGGGAAATGAGAATGAATAGAAGGAGAAATAGGGGGTTTGGGTCCAGTTGAAGGAAGTAAGAGGATTCTAGAATGAGGAGTAATGCGAGAAAAGGAACATTATGTAGTGTGGCTATGGATTATAAATTAATTCCCTTGGTCATTATTTTATTACAATTGGTAAATAAATAATGTAATTATTTTTATGACTATTGCTTGCTTGATGGAACTTCTTTGTATGTAATACCTTTCAGAGACTAGACCTTGTGGGGCCCCAGTTTCTATCAGGCTATATTACTGGTTGCTTTCCCAGTCTCCACCTCCATTTCTGGAGCTGCCTTTCTTCTGCACAACCTCCCGTTCCTAGAAGTGGCTACTCACTGTGCCCCTGGTCCTACCCTTAACGCTGCAGGGCAGCGCCGCTTCAACCTCTCTGTTGATGTAGCAAATGAGAAGCAACTGCATAATAGTACAGCTTAAAATAAATACTACCTCAGAAGAAAAATTAAAATATAAGGATTTGGGAGGAAGTGCATCTGTGGGAGACAAAGGAAATGAGAAGACTGTGAAGTGCTGCTACAATTAAAATGCTGATTCTAAATCTGAACTTAAAAACTCCTCATTTTCTCTGAGTAATCATATGGCTCATATTCAGAATGTGTTAGCTTAGGCATCCTGCTTAAAATACACTCTGATTAATTCTGAATTATTCAGCGTTAATCAGGTGTCGCTTCAAGTTATCTTCTTTGTGTTTCATGTCTCCAAAGTCACAAAGTTGAGTTCAAACGTTTCTGAATAAAATCAGCCCTAAATGAAATGTCAACTCGGCTCTACCAGCAGTTTACCAGACATCAAGGGTATTAGAAATGCAAGGCTTGGTTGCCAAAGGGCAGTTTGGAAAGAAAAGGAAACTATTTCTCAAAAGATGGATGCAATCTATCTGAGGATGGAATTCTGCTTAAATGGTTTAGATGCTACAGCACTTAAAGGCAGTGCTGTTAATGGGTAATGGGACCGATGCTGTGTTTCTGGGAGGTGTAGAACAACACAGGTTTTTTAGTAGAATGACAGCTCTGTTTTGGGATAATGCTCTAGCAAAACTGTACTGGGGAAACCAAGATGCTTGTCATTACTGAAGGGGATTCCCAGTGGAGCAATGGCATGAGGCACTGAGGAGTATGATTTTGGCATGGGTACCCCTGGATCCAATTCTGATTCTACTTCTCACCAGCCATGTGGCTTGTCCAAGTTGAATGACTTAACTTCAGTTTTAGATACTATTTGACATGTGGTAGATATCCAAGCATTGATAACTGTTAATATTGCTTTTTTAAATTTAAATTTTAGGTAGTTAACATACAGTGTTATATTAGTTTCTGGAGTAAAATTCAGTAATTCATCACTTACATACAACACCCAGTGCTTATGATAACAAGTGCCCTCCTTAATGCCCATCATCCATCTAGTCCATCCCCCCCTCTTCCCTCCATCAACCCTCAGTTTGTTTTCTGTCATTGAGTCTCTTATGGCTTCTTTCCCTCTCTCCTTTTTTTCTTTTCCCCCTTTCCCATATATTCATCTGTTTTCTTTCTTAAATTCCACATATAAATGAGATCATATGGTATTTGTCTTTCTCCAACCAACTTATTTCACTTAGCATAATACACTCTAGTTCCATCCATGTCATTGCAAATGGTAATATTTCATTCTTTTTGATGGCTGAATAATATTCCATATTGTGTGTGTGTGCGCGCATTATATATATGGCAATATTTCATTCTTTTTGCTGGCTGAATAATATTCCATTGTGTGTATATATTTTATATATGACAATATTTCATTCTTTTTGATGGCTGAGTAATATTCCAGTGTGTGTGTGTGTGTGTGTGTGTGTGTGTGTGTGTGTGTGTGTGTGTATACATATACATATACATATACATACACCACATCTTCTTTATCCATTCATCAGTCGATGGACATTTGGGCTCTCTCCATAGTTTGGCTATTGTTGATAATGCTGCTATAAACATCAGGGTGCATGTATCCCTTCCAATCTGTATTTTTGTATCCTTTGGGTAAATAAATACCTCGTAGTGCAATTGCTGGATCATAGGGTAGTTCTATTTTTAATATTTTGAGGAACCTCCATACTGTTCTCCAGAGTGGCTGCACAGGTTTGCATTCCCACCAGCAGTGCAAGAGTGTTCCCCTTTCTCCGCATCCTCACCAACACCTATTGTTTCTTGTGTTGTTAATTTTAGCCATCTTGACAGGTGTGAGATGGTATCTTATCATGGTTTGATTTGTATTTCCCTGATGATGAGTGATGTTGAGCATCTTTTCATGTATCTGTTAGCCAGCTGGATGTCTTCTTTGGAAAACAGTTTATTTGTGTCTTCTGCCCATTTCTTAACTGGGTTATTTGTTTTTTGGATGTTGAGTTTGATAAGTTCTTTGTAGATTTTGGATAATAACCCTTTATCAGATATGTCATTTGCAAATATCTTCTCCCATTCAGTAGGCCGCCTTTTAGTTTTGTTGATTGTTTCCTCTGCTGTGCAGAAGCTTTCTATCTTGATGAAGTCTCAGTAGTTCATTTTTGCTTTTGTCTCCCTTGCCTGTGGTGATGTGTCTAGTAAGAAGTTGCTACGGCTGAGGTCAAAACGGTTTCTGCCTGTGTTCTCCTTTAAGATAGGTCTTCAGTGCACAGAGTGATGGTCTGAAGTCATGTGGTCCTCCCACAATGCTTTTGGATTGGATTGTAGTGCATGGAAGAACTCATCTGACGGTAAGGGGCGTGGTTTCTTGCATAAAAATAGGAATATCAGCTCCAAAGTCTTCTACCATGAACTGTCCTTATGCTACAAGGAATTGAGGGGTGGTACCGCTGGCTAAAACACACTATGTGAACATGAAAGAGTCCTGGAAAGGACAGCTTGGCCTCAGAGTCTGGGACCGGAGACAGGCCAAGCTCCAACCCATTTGCTCCATCCCTGCGCAGACGCCAACAGCAGTGAGCTGGCTCAGGAACAGCCAGTAATGGCTACTACGCAGCTTGCAGTCAGGTTTACTCAAAGGATTCTTACTCTTATCAGCTTTTAAAGTTGATAGTATTGGCACCAAATGTATAAGATCTGCATGTTTTTGTCTGAGAATGTTTCTTCTAGTCCTCTAACCCATAAAATCTTTAAAGATCAGATTCTACTTTAACTCCTTTTTCAATTTTGGCCATGCAGATTATTCAGTGGAATGTGGTAAAATAAAAACTGAGTTTCATGGGCCAAAATAATTCCTTATGCTGAAGTTGTGCCATTTCAAACCTATTCCTTCCAAATGACATTTTTGTTTGACACTTCTGTCTTTATATTTCTTAGTTGGACAATTTATACTTGCCTGGTTAATCAACTTTGACTTCATTTGATTATATTTTTAAAGAGCAGTGTACTCTTTCCATCATGTCTCTTGCCTGTTGAGAATTATTTTAATAAAACAAAGAAGAATTCACTGTTCATTCCATTCATAGATTTACTTCCCCTGGGCATTCTTTGTCCAGCTCCCTATCTGTTTCTTGGCATCTCCCTGCCTAGCCCCCTTTTGTATCCTAAAGTTACTTTGGGAAAAGATCCTCATCTCTCCTCAGTTATATAAACTGAGAAGCTCCAAGTCCTTCTGCTCTAACCCTTGCCTTCATCCTCCACATTTGATACATCACCAAAGTCTGTCCATTTTTCTTGCTGAATATTTAAAAAAAAATAACAGCTTTATAGAAATATAACTCATATACCATAAAAATTATCCTTTTAAAGTGTACAAGTCAATAATTTAAAAAATATATTCGTAGAGTTACACAACCATTGCCACACTCTAATTCCAGAACATTTTTATTATCCCAAAAGGAAACTCCATACCCATTAGCAGTTATTCTCCCTGCATCCTCCCCCCAGTGCCTGACAACCTTGAATCCATTTTCTCTCTCTCTAGATTTGCCTATTCTGCATATTCAATATAAATGGAATCATACAATATGTGGTCTTTGGTGGCTAGCTTCTTCTACTTAGCCTAATGTAGTCAGGGTTCATCCACATTATAGTATGTATCAGTATTTTATATCTTTTTATGCCAAATAATATTCCATTGTTTGAATATTCCACATTTTGTTTATTTATTCATTAGTTGATGGACATTTGAGTTGTTTCTGCTTTGGGGCTATTATGAATAACATTCATGTACCAGTTTTTGTATGAACATGTGCTTTCAATTCTGTTGGGTAGATGCCTAGGAGTGGAATTTCTGGATCAAATCCTAACTCTATGCTTAACAATTTTGAGGAACCGTCAAAGTTTTCCAAAGTTGCTGTACCATTTTACAATCTCATCAGGAATGCACAAGAGTTTGACATGATGAATATTTAGGTCTCCAGACCGTCCTCTCAACCTCACTATCAATATCTCAGATCCGCATCTATCAATGTTATTTCAGATCCCCATCTTCTCCCACCTGGACTATGATGATCACCTGGTCAGTGATGGTCAGTGATCACTATGATGATTGGCCTGGTCAGTGTGGTCGGCCTTCACTATCCATCTTCCCCACTCCCACAAGGAAGAGTTCTTTGTAAAACACAAAACTGACTAAATCACTCCTTCCTATCAATCCTCACACACCTTCCTGTTCTACCTCCAAAACTCATTGCTTATCATGAAGTATAGGGATCTTTGGGGGCAACTTGAGATTATATTTTTACATTGAAATATGTTCTTTGCCTTTCACAGTGTCATCCAGTAAATATTTATTGAAGACCGACTACTGTATTAGAAAATAAGCATAAGCATTTTTCCTCTTGCAGTATCCAATATTTGGACTTAAGATTAAAAATATTAATATTTTGAATTTATCCAAAGTATTTCCTTATTGGAAAGTGCTTAAAAAGTTGTACTATTCACTGGAAATCAGTTTAAGATGTGTTATTAACTAGTATTTTGTTATTCAAAAATATTTATTAAGGACATGTGCTAAAAAACTGTTCTAGGCACTTGGGATACAAAACAGAATTTCCTGTTGTCATGAGTTTTCCTTCCAGAAGGGAAATACAGGCAATAAACAAATATGTAAAGTATTTTAAATGGTAGTAAATGGTATGGAGACATGTTAAGCAGGGTGGGGTATAGGAAATGTTCAGAGAGGGTTAATTTTTAATAGAGTGGTCAAGAAGGGCCTCATGGACAAGGTGATGGTTGAGAAAAGATCTGAAAGAAGTGAGGCCTTGCATCATATAGCTATCCATGAGAGGAGAAATCGAAGTAGAAAGGACCCTAAGATGGCAGAATATTCAATGTGTTCTAGTGACAGTCAGGAGACTAGTGCACTTGGAACCACATGAATAACTTATTGTGTGTTGAATGAGAAGAACTCATTTGTTTCATAACAAAATAGAATGATGTAGGTCTGCTCAAGGGTTGGCAGGGCACACAGATTAGGACCTTCTCAGAACTGAACCTAGGAAATAGTAGGAGAAGAAGCCTAGTTCTGTTACTGTTTAATGAACAGCAAGACAACTTGGGTGAAGAGTTCCTCTGTGAGATGCTTACAGCTCAGTCATTTCCCTGACTCCTTGTAGAAGGAAGATATAAAGAATCCAAAACTTTTCCCAAAAAGAGTTTGCTCTTTTAATTCAGGGACAGCAGGGAGACAGGAAACTGGAGAAAGTTTCCATTTGTCACAGCAATAGTGGGGCAGTGGTGGGACCCATGTGGAGAAGTGGGTGTGGTAGTAAGGGAGGAGCTGGACTACATTCCCAGGTATGTAGGTAAAAAGAAGAGGAAATTGGACCTGGCCACAGGAGATGTGTGGGCTTCAGTGTTTGGCTGACAGCAGTTGGTCTCTGGCAGGTATACTGACTGCTTTTAAGAAAGATTCCTGTTATCTTGTTTGCCCTGGTTATCATGTTTTCCCTTCTGAAAGAGAAGCTGATTCCTGTACTGAAGCAATTAATAGTTAAAACACACATGGTCAGAGTATTTCAATTACAAATTTGTGCTCAACCAGAATATTCCAGTAAAAGAAAGTTGTGCCTATCAGAAGCCTGATAATTGCTTTTGTCTCTCTTTTTTTAAATGTATGTTTTTAAGACAAAAGTAATACATGCACATGATTTCAGAAGTCAAATATTGCCAGGTTTAGGACTAAAAAAAGTATCCTTCACATCCATCCTCTCTCCCTATTCCTCTTTGTTGACATTCATTATCACGTCTTTCAGCTATTTCTTCTGGTCTCTACCTCAAGAATTTCAAATTAATGACAAAATTATTTAAGGTGTTTCTTTTCCAGGCTCATATGCTATTAAATTCTCTCTTTAAACAAAAAATGGAATTTTGCCAGGACCAGATGGCTCCATAGGTAAATTCCACCAAACTTTAAAGAAGAGTTAATACCCATTAGTCTCAAACTGTTCATATGTAGAATTAAAGAAACAAAACAAATGAACAAAGAGAACAAGAGAGAAGCCAAAACCAAACTCTTTTTTTAAATTTGTTTATTTTTTATTAACATATAATTTATTATTTGTTTCAGGGGTACAGTTCTGTGATTTATCAGTCTTACACAATTCACAGCTCTCACCATAGCACATACCCTCCCCAATGTCCATCACCCAGCCACCCCATCCCTCCCACCCCCCTCCACTCCAGCAACCCTCAGTTTGTTTCCTGAGATTAAGAGTCTCTTATGGTTTGTCTCCCTCTCTGAAAACCAAACAATAGAGAATAGACCGGTGGTTACCAGAAGCAAGGTGAATGGGGGGATGGGGCAATAGGTGATGGGAATTAAAGAGTACACTTATCATGATGAAGATTGAGTAAAGAATTGTTGAATCATTATCCTGTACACCTGAAACTAATATGACACTGAATGGTAATTGTATTGGAATTAAAATTTTTAATGGGATTTTCATTCTTTTACAAGTCATCCTACCATCTTCCATCCTCTCCAAAGAGTTATATTACCCTTTTGGATTAAATCGATCTCCCTGTTTACATAATTATAACTATTTAAGTATTAAGCCAAGGACACTTCACTTACTGCATTAAAAGCCTACAACCCTCTGGGCCCATTCTTCCCTTCTTCCAATCAGTTCTGTGCTCTGAGCCAGAGGATCTTTCTAAAACTCCCAAACTGAAGCACATCAGGCTTCGAATTCTCAGTGAGTTCCAATTCTTCTATGGAAAGAGTCCAAAATGCCTACCTAAACACACAAAACTGCTTACTTCCCTTTGTCTGGCATTACTTTCCCTTTTAATCTCTGCCATTTGTTGTACTCTACTTTTGTTGTTGTGGATTATGTTCATTTTGTTTTTAAAACCTAGTCTTCCCTGTTCCAGGATCTTCATGCAGCCTTCTCTATCTCCTGGAAATTTCCTCTCTCCACCCCTCCGCTGCTTTCCCCTCGTCTTGAACTCTTCTGCCGTACAGGGAATTCTGCAGACTAAGTTAACTTCTCAGGGGCATGCCTCTCTATCACATTGCACTTCTTCACAAAACACATTATATCTGTCAGGTTCCATAAGGTCAGAGGTTGTATCAGCCTTCTTTCTCATTCCAGCACAGTTTTGAATATTTAGTTGACTTCTAATAAATATTTGCAGAAGAAAAGGAAAGAGAGAGAAGGGAGGAAGGAACAGAAAAGAGAGAGCTCAGGAAGACAAGGAGGAAGAAAGAAAGGAAGTGTGAGTAGACTTATTACCTAATTTATTGATTGCTAATTTCATCTTCTAACACATTAAATAATGTTTTCTAAGTGCTTTGGTTAGCTATGGCCACAAAAGTCTAGATAGCGAACCACCCTAAAATGCAGGGCTTATAGACCATAAGCATTTCTTTTTCTTGCTCAGGAATTTGTGAAATGGTTGGTACAGCTTTGGATTGGCCTTTTAGGTCATGTGGGTTTGATCAAAAACTAGAAGTTGGGTTCACATCTGCTACACACGATTCTCCATTCTCCTTGGACCAGTGACACTGAGGGGTATATTCTTGTGACACATCACAGAATTCAGGACTCAACCTGGAGCTGGCACTGTCACTTCCACTCACACTCTATTAAAGTCAGCCACAAAATCCAGTCCAACGTCACTGGGTGGGAAAATAGATTCCAACCACACTAGTGGGTGGTTCTGCAGAATCATATGGCAAAGGGCATGGATATATAATTCTAATATAGAGAATGCATGAAGAGTTTCAAACAATAACTCAATGTTTTAACACTTTGCTTTAACACTTAGCTTCTTACCATATCATTCACATTTTAAAATCTACTTTTCTTAATTTCCTTCTGTTTCCATCTGCAGAAAAATCACAGGAGCCAGTCTTCCTCCTGACAGCTCCTAAATAGGTTGATGGGGGAGAGGACAACACATGACACTCCGTATCCTTCACCTGCACAGGTTCCCATGACTACTTTTGCCCATGACTAGGATACCACCTTTATTGTTCTCCCTCTTGTCAGTACCACCTGAGGAGAGCTGTGTTTTTGGCAAATTTGACATTCCCAGTATCATTGATCATTTCATATGAGAGACACAGATGCCTAGTGTCTTCTATGATTAGATAAATTCATGAATGACACATGGATTGTAGATTATTTAGGGAAGATTGGACATTTTGATGCACCCCAGCCTTTGAGGACAATACATAGGAGGAGAGCTAAACTCTTCCATGTTCAGGGCCCCAGTGCTTATGTAAGATGGAGCATAGGTCTGGCTCAGTATGATAGAGTCCCTAAATCTCATCCTCTTATTTTAAATAAGAGGAAGTCAATGTCCACAGAAGTGGACTTACTTGTCTACTGGACAGTATTGGAATCAGAATTCAGTCTCCTGACACCCAGTTTTATAAACTTTACATTTGTGCCATGATGAATGTGTGTGTCATGAAGAGAAGGTAGAGCTTGATGAAATATTCATGCATAAGCCATGGAAACTGAAACAGTCCCAGGGAAACCATTTTAACTTCTTACTTTCATGATTTAATAATTAATTGGTATGTGTCAATAGAAGACAGAAGCCAGATTATTTTTTTAAAGATTTTATTTATTTATTTGAGAGAGAGAGAGAGCACAAGCAGGGGGAGCGGTAGGCAGAGGGAGAAGGAGAAGCAGACTCCTCTCTGAGCAGAGGGAGTCCGATGTGGGACTCAATCCCAGAACCCTGGGATCATGACCTGAACCAAAGGAATACACTTAACTGACTGAGCCACCCAGGCACCCAGAAGCTAGATTATTAAATTGTTCTAAATCATGGCCATGTTTTTAAGTCTGATTCTTCTATTTCAGTGCATTATGTAACCAAATGGCCAACAGGTTTCGGCAATACTATACAATTTTAACTGTTAGATGAGGTAGTAGGCAAAAAGGGAAGAGAAACTGTAATTTGTACATTAACCAAGTGTTCACTGAACTAGTAAAAATATTTCTTTTTAACAGGAGTAACAATAGAAGATTTCCTGGGGCTTTCAGTCTCAGTGTTTTTCATTATTATGTAAGGAAAAACTTTATAAGCTGCTTTTCTTTAATCCTAAAAGCACCTGTAAAGATGATTAGAATTTACCTTCTTCATCATTTCAAAAAACAGCATTTTCTAATCTAAAAACACTGGGTTTATAAATGACTGGTACCTTTACTACTGTTAGAACAACTGCATTATGGATTAAATAGACAAGCTGACTTGGGTTCAGAATCACCCTTTATGGTGATTCTCAATCTCTTCTTCCACATACTGATGATTCACAATTTAGTTCAGTTATAGTGGTATGAAGAGATGGAGGGGAGGCAGAGTAGAATCCATATACTTGGAATATATGTAAGAAATTAATATTTCTTACATCTTTGCCAACCGTTGTTTCTTATCTGCAATTAAGCCTAGCAAATGGCAAGGCATCAGTGATGATTGGACAAAGAACACATGATATTTAAATGGAAAAATTATTTTCATGGATACATGTGCTCTTTGTTGTGATTTGAAATTTCATACATATACTTAATTAATATTTCTCATTAGTCGAATATTACTATTTCCTATGAAGGAATTAAATGTCAGTATTTCAAGGTGTCTTGCAAAAGCACCGTGCCTTCCAGGTGCTCCCCAACCTGAGTAAATTTTTTTTTTTTAAAGATTTTATTTATTTATTTGACAGAGAGAGAATGAGAGACAGAGAGCATGAGAGGGGTTAGGGTCAGAGGGAGAAGCAGACTCCCCGCTGAGCAGGGAGCCCGATGCGGGACTCGATCCAGGGACTCCAGGATCATGACCTGAGCCGAAGGCAGTCGCTTAACCAACTGAGCCACCCAGGCGCCCCCCAACCTGAGTAAATTTAAAAATCTCCCTGCATAGTGAATAATATCTTCTGTGTTCCAAACAACTAACTGAAAAATGAACCTTTGAAAGGTAACCTGTTCATAACAATCAAGTCATAGAATATTTGTTTGTATTTTCTAGTTTCCAGACTTTCAACTTTCATTACTGCATTTGAGTTCCAATAACACCCCTCTCTTTTAGGCAGGGCAAAGGGACTATTTCCACTCTCCAGATGAAGAAACCAGAACACAGAGAATTAAAGTGGATTTTTCAAGTCCACACAATTAGTAAGTGCCAGAGGTAGAATTCAAGGTCTGGGGGCACCTGGGTGGTTCAATCTTTGGGCGTATGCCTTCGGCTCAGGTCATGGTCCCGGTGTCCTGGGATGGAGCCCCACATCAGGCTCCCTGCTCTATGGGAAGCCTGCTTATCCCTCTCCCATTCCCCCTGCTTGTGTTCCCTCTCTCGCTGTGTCTCTTTCTGTCAAATAAATAAATAAAATCTTAAAAAAAAGAAAAAGAATTCAAGGTCTGCCCTTCTAATGCAAATCCAGGGTTCATTTCTACAACTTATGCCATTATTTTATTTGCTATGAAAGAAAAGAGTGAACAATGTCCCAAGTCCTATATAATAACCAACTCAGGAAAAGAAACAGCAATATACCAAAAACAAGCCCTAAAATCATCAGATCCCTTTTAGTACTTGGAGGTCATGGAGCAGCTTAAAGTAATTTTATCCTTGATAACATTTTCTCTAGAAATAAAAAGATGTTAATACCATGAAAGAGAAATAGAATATTGGAGGGCTAGTATAGTCAAATACCATGCAAAGAAAGAAACATTCTATAAAACCAAGCAATTTTCACATCTGCAGGAATAATGCAAAGAAAATGCTTTGTTGAAATTTTTTAACAACAAATGTTACCCAACCAATAATTCTGTTCAGCAAGAACTTTTATTGATTCCTGTTCATACCTGACTATTATGTGTTTGGAGAAGATCTAGGTTGAATTAAAGCTGTATTCTTTATACTGCTTAGGTTTATGATCAAGAAGAAATCTAACTCTTCTTATCTCTTTTTTCCCAAACACAAGTCAAGTTACCATCTAAACAACACACTGCAGAAGAGATTTGATTCTGACCTCCACTTTTACTTTCCAAGAAATTCAAAGCACTTGCTGAATTTCTGAAATAATATGAGGGAACCAGTATGAAATCTGTTTCAGCTATAGATCTTGAACATTTATTTATATAGAAGTGAATAATTTAGTAAACCTTTATTGTTTTAAGACAATGTGGAGGTTTCTGTGGAGCTTCTTACTAACATATCTATACCGGTTAAGCCATTGGGCATAGAAACATTTGCCAAGTCAATCAAGTGGTGTTGAGAATAAGCAACATTTGTTCCTTTACACTTAAGAGTTGGGGTCAATTAATCATTTCATGTGCTTATTTATTCCAAATGGCAATGTCTTAATATTTGCACCAATTGTAAAAGCAATGACATGCCTGAAAATTGAGTTATCAACAAGTTTCTAAAGCAGAACACAAAAGTTTCTTCTCATTAAGAGATGGGAATACATTCCAGTTCTGTCTCGAGTTTGATTAGTTTTCTCCCAATGAAGATAGCAGAGAAAAAAAATTTCTCTCTGCTTTAGTATCTACTTCCTCTCCATTTCTCACCCTTGTTTACTAATTATTATTTATATTAATATTAAATATAAGGAGAAAATTTTAATGACTGACTTGGCTAAAAGAGAATCATTGTTCAATTAATTCATACACAGAAGCCATTAAAGTATAAGACAGCAAAAAGGATGTTTCTGTATGAACGAAGCATGGAATTTCCCTCCGGAGTCTATAGTATCCCTGAGAAGTTTAAAAAATAGGCAGTTACTACAGGTTCTTTTACTGACGTTAGATAGCATTGTCCTTTTCTTATACACAGTGATAAGAATCTTTAGAATCTTTTTTAGCAGGAAAGCCACACACTGTTGTCTAGATTTCTAGATGGGCTTATATTCACTTGACTATTGGCCAAATGAAGATACATGTGAAAGATCCTTATAAACAGAAGAATACTGTGTACATTTAAGATAATATTATCATTGGGGCACCTGGGTGGCTCAGTCACTTAAGTGTCCAACTCTTGGTTTTGGCTCAGGTCATGATCTCAAGGTCATGGGATCAAGCCCCACGTGAGGCTATGCATTCAGTGGGGAGTCTGCTTGAAATTCTCTCTCTCTCCCTCTGCCCCTCCCACTGCTTGCACTCTCTCTCACTAAAATATAAATAAATAAATAAATAAATAAATAAATAAATAAATAAAATATTTTTTAAAAAGATAGTGTTATCATTATTAGGATATCAATGCTATGGGAATTACTAGCATAGGAATTATGTGCAATTTTTTTTTTCCAATGCACTCTTACCCTATTAAACTCTTAATAAACTCATTCATGTGAAACTCTTATGTTGTTTCAGGCTCACTGAGAACATTATGCCAACTCAGCTCATTCCACTTTATTAATGTTGCAGTGCAGATAGGAAGTAACTAGATTTCTGCATGGCTGTTGATGTGGTCTCTCAAAATATTTTCATGAGCAACACAGAAAAGTTTAGATTGGCAAATTGGATTCTTAACCATTTGGAAAACATTACTGTATGACTTGTTTAATGGAGTAGTTTCAGCTTAGAAGTAAGTTTCAGTTGGGTTACCAACAATAATAAATCTTTATTAGATACCTGTAAGTGCCAGTCACTGTATTTAGTGCTGAGAATACAATGGTAAACAGGGCAGAAGTAATCTTCACCCTTAAGAAATTCAGAGGCTAGCGAAAAAGACAGGCAATTATATGAAAACAAGCACAATAATTACACAATATGGTAAATGCTGCAAAAGAATCACGCAGGGTGATGGAGATACTCCTTTTCTATATTTATCCTTTTCTATATCCAACAGTCTGTTCTTAGTCTTGCCTTATTTGTTTGTTTTTAATACATTTTTAAATAGCTTTATGGAGATACAATTCACATACCATAAAATTCACACATTCAAAGTATACAACTCAATGGTTTTTGGTATATTCACAGAGTTGTACAACCCCAGTAGCAAATCTTGGAATATTTTCATTGCTATGAAAAGAAAACCCATACCCATTAGCAGCCACTCCCCATTTCCCTCCCAACTCCTCCGGAAAAACGCTCATCTACTTTCTATCTCCATAGAGTTAGTTATTTTGGACATTTCAGATAAATAGAATCATACACTATGTGGTCTTTTGTGTCTGGCTTATTGCACTTAGCATAATGTTTTCAAGGTTCATCCATGTTGTAGTATGTATCAGACTTTTATTTCTTTTGAAGACTGAATAATATGCCATTGAATATATATACCATGTTTTGTTTATCCATTCTTCTCTTGATGGACATTTGGGTTGTTTCCACCCTTTTGGCTATAATGAATAATGCTACTGTGGATGTTGATGTACAAATATCTTCATTCCTTCTTATGACCAAACAATATGTCACCATATGAATATATGACATTTGTCTATTTGTCAGTTGATAGACATTGGGTTGTTTCACTTTTTAGCTATTACAAATAATGCCACTATCATCATTTGTGGACTAGTTTTTGTGTGGACATATGTTTATATTTCTCTTGGATACCCATCTAGGAACAGAATTGTTAAGTCATGTTATAATTTTATGGTTAAGATTTGAAGGACCTGTTAAACTGTTCTCCAAAGCAGTTCCACCAATTTACACTCCCGTAGGCAATATATGAGGGTTCCAGTTTCTAGTCATTCTCTCTAATGTTTGTTATTATCCATCTTTTTGATAATTGCTATCTTAGTGGGTGTGAAGTGGTATCTCACTGTGGTTTTGATTTACATTTCCCTAATGGCTTATAAGCACTTTTCATGTGCTTATTGGCCATTTGTATAACTTCTTTGGAGAAATGGACATTCAAATCCTTTTCCCATCTTTGAAATTGGATTATTTGTGCTTTTAAGGTTGAGTTGTAAGAGTTCTTTAAGTATTCTGGATGTAAGTTTATTATCAGCTATATGATTTGTAAATATTTTCTTCCATTGAATAGTTGTCTTTTCATTTTCTTGATGCTATCATTTGTAGCACAAAAATTTTAATTTTGATGATGTCCAGTATATCTATTTTTGCTTTTTTCCCACATGCTTTTGGTCTCACATTTAAGGAACCATTGCCTAATAAAAGGTAAAAAGGTTTAATTATATGTTTTCTTCTAAAACTTTTCTACTTTAAAATTTTATATGTAGGTCTATGGACCATTTTTAGTGAATTTTTTTGTGTGGTATAAGGTGGGAGTCCAACTTCATTCTTTTGCATGTGGATAATCATTTATATGAGCACTGTTTGTTAAAAAGATTTTCTTTTCCCCATTCAATTGTCTTGGCACTCTTGTTGAAAATCAATTGACCATAAAGGTAAGGGGTGCAATAACCCGTTATTTCTGGACTCTCAGTTTTATTTCATTGATTTATATGTCCATCCTTATGCCATTACCACGCTATCTTGATTATTGCAGCTTTATAGTACATTTTTATATCAGAAAGTATGAGTCTTCCAATTTTGATCTTCTTTTTCAATATTGTTTTGGCTATCTACCTTCCCTTGCATTTCTAAATGAATTTTGGGATCAGCTTGTCAATTTCTATTAAAAAAAAAACAGCTAACAGTTTGATTATGATTGTGTTGAATCTGTAGATCAGTTTGGGGTATATTGTCATCTCAACAGCAGTAAGTCTTCTGACCCATGAAACAGATGTCAAAAGACTACATAGACATACTTAGGTATTTTTTCATTTATTTCAACAATCTTTTGTAATTTTCAGTGTACAATTTTTGCTTTCTTTTCTTACATTTATCCTCAGTATTTTTAAAATTTTTAATGATATTATAAATGGAAATGTTTTCTTTGTTTAATTTTTGGATTGTTCACTGCTGCTAATAGAAATACAACTGATTTTTGCATATTGATCTTATATCCTACAACCTTGTTGAACTTTTTATTCATTTTAATCATGTTTTAATGGCTTCCTTAGGAGTTTTTGTATATCATCCGTGCTGCCCCATTTTTAATCTTTAATTAGTAGTACACATATAGAAAGAAAAAAATGATTTAAAGGATTGTGAGCAAATATTTGAAGTAAGCTATTTTTTTGTCTCTTTATAGATCAATTTTATAATCAAAAAATACATACAATGTAAAGGAAAATATATTTGGACTCAAAGTCAAAAGAAAGATTCTAATAAGTGCAACTGTCTTTGTGAGGTAATGAGCACTCAATAACTAATGGTGTTTAATCAACAGCACAACTGATCAGGTGTTATAAGAGGAATATAATGTCAGGAAATTGGCTGAGCTGCATGATTTCTAGACTTTTGCCAATTTTGGATGTATAGTATTGATTCATTCTGCTCATCTTTGGCTACTTTTATGTAGATGTTTAAATAAAGAGGTGTGGAAAGGATGGGTAAGAGCTCCTACCTAACAATAAAATCAAGACCACAATGCTCTTCTATAAACTTCTTGGGGTATAAAGGTAGGTTTCTATTCTCAATCCTGTACAGGCTAGGCTATATAGTATGTCAGGAGATCTTAAATTTTTCAGGAACAATTCATCCCCTGATAAGAAGTATTATCAGGCATCAAAGGTATATGAATACTAATACTATGCATCCCCTTTCAAAGTACTTTCATTCTTTTTTTTTTAATATTTTATTTATTTATTTGACAGAGAGAGAGCACAAGCAGGGGGAGCGGCAGGCAGAGGGAGAGGGAGAAGCAGGCTCCCAGCTGAGCAAGGAGCCTTATGCGGGGCTCAATCCCAGGATTCTGGGATCAGGACCTGAGCTGAAGGCAGACGCTTAACTGACTGAGCCACCCAGGCGCCCTTCAAAGTACTTTCATTCTTAAAATATCTCCATGAGTTTCCAAAATGCAATAACCCCTACTCTGCAAGGAAACATTTGGCTTAACCTTACAATTTAGCTATATTTAAGTTCCACATTGGAACAGTTGTGGTTTCACAGTACAAGAAGCAGAAATGGACTCTTAAGCAAAGGGAAGTGATTGGGAAATTCAGAGTCTCACAAAATTGAAGAAAATAGAAGAACCAGATTGTAATGGAGCACAAAAGGGCTAGGACCTGGAAACGTACAAATGTCTCATAGAAAAATCTATCTGACAATTTCTCCATAGTTGCCACCATAAATAGTTCTATCCAACCATTTTTTCTGCCCTTGGTTCACACCATCAAGATTTGAAGTCTTGCAGAAAGCACCCAGTTAATGTTAAGTCATTCACCTACTTCATTGAAACACAAGGAGGAGGAGAGGACTGCTTGTACAGACCTCTCTATAGCTGAAGGCATGAAGAAGGAATTATTCTCCCACCAAAAGACACAGAATGAGGGAGAGGTAACTCTCCAGGGAGAAATTGCAATACTATCAGAATTTGATATTGGGCAGTCAGTCAAAGAATGTCAAAAACTCTCTCCATACATGCAATGCAGTTGTTGATTTTATTTAAAGCTGACTTTAATTGTAATACTGGCAGCCTCAGAAATCAAATTTTTCTCTTATTGTGGCACTGTGCCATCCATTTTTTTGTTTACAATACAAAGAGATAAAGCCAAGATTTTTGCCCTGAAAACATTTGTCTATGGAAGATCCTTGTCTTTATAACTCTTGCCCCAATGTGAACCAAGTGGCCTAGTTTCTGTTTTAGACCATTATTTAAAAATCTGACCGTTTCAATGTACTAATGAGGCATCATTATCTGAGTGCTGTTTTTCAACTGTCCTGGTTTCTTCTTTGTATTACTACTGTCATCTCTTGGCCTAAATATTTTTTATACTTAATGATGCCTTAGCACTTGTATCCCTAGGCTTTTCTAGAAAGGCAGTTATTTTAAAAATCAAATAAGTAAGTCTTTCTGAACTTTTAATTTCTGGCTCAGGGCTAGAACTACTAGAAAATTATCTCCTTTAAATTTAAAGTAAATAGGATATAAAATTTAATCATTTATTTAATATAAATCAGAATATAAAGGAGCAACATAATATAAAATCACTATTGTTCCTTAGAATCAGAATTAAGAATCCATTTCTTTCTCTTTAACTTTTGAAAAGAAGAAAAGACTTTGCAATTCCCAAAGCTAAAGTCTCATGAATCATGACTTAAGCCAGTTTGTTCAGCACCACACAAGACTGTGACTCATGTCTTGTCTTTATTTCACGCTGTGATTTTTAAAGAAAGTACAGGTTGGTCAATAGATTTGATTTGGGTAGAGGATTAGAGCACCAACCTAATCTAAAGCCAATATAATCACTGTTTTTGTCAGCTCTCTTTTCTTTCCTTAACATCTACTAATCAGAGGAAGATGGCTCATTATTTCAATTGGTTCAATTACTGTTTAACTTTCTAAGGAGTTACTATTGGGGCCAAATTTGATTACAATTATCAATAGGCTCCACGATGCTACTTTTTTATTTAGCTTGCTATCCTGAACTAATAGGAATTAAATAAATATGTTCAAATGGAAGGCATTTGTAATTTCTGTGAATATAATTTTGAAGGGAATAATGGAAACTATATGTAGAGTGAGTGCAACAATCAAGAAAACTATATACTCCTTGGTCTTTTGGTTTGTTTATATCTGTCCTCCTTCCAGAAACATTTATGTATGGTGCCTCTGTGGCTATAACAATCAGTATCCTTATACAGGAAGCATGACTAGAACCATTGATATTGTCTTTGGAAACAGTGATTAAAAATATCCATCTGAACCAAGTAATTCCATATTGAAGCAAATATTTAAAAGGCTATTGCCTTTATACCTGGACAAGTTCCCAAAGTTTTGCTACTGTCAGGCTCCTTCTCTTCAGCCTCTTTGCAAGAAACAAGCAAAACAAGCCATGTCCAGCTTTCTCAAAGAAATGGGAAGTGGTCCTTCAAATCCATCTGCAAATATCTGGCTGGGTTGACCTCTCTTTTGGTCTAGTACAGGCAGATAGAATGACAGAAAGAATATAAACCTTTAAGACAAAAGAAGGTTGTCTCACAAAAGATGTGACAGCTTGTCTGCTAAAGGATGAGTACCTAGGAATGAAGGAACCCCACCTTCATTTCAGCTGAAGATGTCTATTTATTTGTTCAATTCAAGCCAGAAAGGTTATCCTAGGTACCAAAACTTTCATCAGTATTGTTTAATACACGATGACTCATTATTCTGAAGTATCCCGTCTGTAGGGGTCATTAGAAAGGTGGAGACTTAAACAGACACTAGCAGATAGCTAATTAATGGTAAGCAACATAATTAAAAACAAAATAAGTGAAAATTTACAAAAATATTAAATAACCACAATGTTTAATAACTTGTAGGTAATTAAAAATTTGCTCTTAGTCTCAGCCCACCTCAATCCCAAGAGTATATTGTCAATGTGGCTAGTTTTTTACAATCTGGATAACTTTTGAATTTTGGAATGGTTCAGTGATTATATTCACCTAAAGGAACAATTCTAGAACCTAATGCATAATTCTATTACCTATGGCCAGTATTTTGAAATATAACATCTAAAACTGAATCCCTTGAAACCTAGCAAGTACATACAGAAAAGCTATGATATATTGCATTTGGCTTATAAGACTGGTGTTTCTTTTTTTTTTTTTTTAAGATTTTATTTATTTATTTAACAGAGAGAGATAAGCGAGAGAGGGAACACAAGCAGGGGGAGTGGGAGAGGGAGAAGCAGACTCCCCGCTGAGCAGGGAGCCCAACTCAGGGCTCACTCCCAGGACCCTGGGATCATGACCTGAGCCGAAGGCAGACGCTTAATGACTGAGCCACCCAGGAGCCCCAAGACTGGTGTTTCTTAATACTAATGTTCTACGTGGGGATTTCTTCTTGTGTTAAAAATTATTAAAAGGGTAAGATCTTGGCAAAGTAGATTCATGAGCATGGGCTGTGTTAATCCATCTGAACCGTTGTGGGAAGAATTGCATTGCTTTAGGAAGTATATAGACATCAGGGAATAGATTGTGGTGGATCTAAAAGTTTATTTAAACATACATAGTTCATCTACATGAGATTTAGTTAATATTTTCCATGAGTTTACATATGTTATGAGTGGGGGATTTTTTAAAATAAAATGATAATTCCAGGCCACCAGCTGATAGCTGATTCAGCTACTACGTGGTTACATCTTGTCTATACAGAAAATTAATGAGGTGCACATTGCTTACCTTGTTTATCCTAAAAATCCTTTAGTATGCAACAGTCATCTGATCTGGGATTGTTTGGAAAGTTAGTTCAATAGCCAACACTATCCAAGAGTGTTAATAGATAATTTGGCAACAGCAAGCAACAACCAGGTTTAAAATGCTAGCATACTCTTGGAGTGACAGAACTGAGCTGGTCAAGGAGGAAGCACTGTGGAGAAGGTGTACCCATTGGTGCATCCACCTGACTTTCTTGGCCAGCTCAGAGGGTCATATCTGGCCCTGTCTCTCAATGCAATCTGCTGAACCCTAATGTCTTAGGATATGAGGTTTCCTACCCACTGACTTTTGTTGTCTGTCACAATATATAGAGAGAGGTCTGAAGATATGCTACCCCACTCACAGTACAGGGGTTCCCCTTCCCCAGCTTTCTTGTCAGGAGTCCCAATTTTACTAGTGCATGGCTAGTAAACACAACTCATGGCTAATTTGTGATAAGAAATGTTCTTCAGGAAGGAGACTCCAGTTATTATTATTCAAAGATGGGAAATTACAAAGCTAGGATCTCAGACATCATGAGTGTCAAAGCCAGGATATAAACCAGGACTCCTGACTTCCGTATCTGAGCTTGCTTTTCCTAAAAGATTTTACCAGCTCCCTGTTGCTAAATATTTACCACTGACAGAGCAGCAAATCAGGCAGACCTGAGACACCTGCATTGTCTTTGTTAACTGTGGTAATCGCTTAAAATACCATAGGACAGAGGGGAAGAGCCATCTCCAAAAGTGGAAGGATTGGGGGACAAAATCTTGGTATGGACTAGTAGATTGAAATACCAGCCTTTCACCTCCATAAAAGAAACACCCTTTAAAAAAATCATGATACTGAGGCATTGATAATTGCCAAGCCTTAGAAATTCCTGTTCATGCTTGAAATTCTAAGCCCAGCTGCCTAATCATCTCTTGTTAGATTTAGCTTTTAACTGCTGAAATCTTGGACATAGTGCATTTTGTTCAAGCAGACCTAGTGGATGGGATGCCATTTGTCATCAGGAAGAGATTGAGAGAGAGAGAGAAAAAGATTGAGAGAAAAGTAATTGCCATGTTTGACCTCCTAATTTGTATTTCCTATCATTAATTGACTCAAGAAAGCACCCTGGGAGATACCAAGAAGTGAAACATATACTGGTGTTAAGAGTACCGTATAATTTCTAAGTGTAAGTACCATGATATTACTGAATATCTTGTATTTTTGTTTGTTTGTTTTTTTGTTTGGAGCTTCTCTTTTTTTAATTTTATTTTTTCCAGTTTATTGAGATATATTTGATGTGCAGCTTATGTTTAAGGTATAATGTATAGTAATTTCACTTACATATATTGTGAAATGATTATCACAGTAAGCTTAGTTAACATCCATCATCTCATACAGATACAAAAAAAGGAAATGTTTTTTTCCTTGTATTGAAAACTCATAGGATCTATCATCTTAACAACTTTGAAATATACCATATAGCAGCATTAACTATAGTTCTCATGTTGTACATTACATCCTACTATTTATCTTATAACTGAACGTTTGTATCTTTTGACCTCCTTTCTCCAATTTCCCCTAACCACCTTTGGCAAACCAACCACAAATCTGATCTCTTTTTTTCTGAGTTTGAGCTCTTTTTTTGAGTTTTTTGTTTGGGAGGGTATTTTTTTCTAAGTTTTTATTTAAATTCCAGTTATTTAACATACAGTGTAATATTAGCTTCAGGTGAGGTATTTTTTTTTTTTAGATCCCACATATAAGTGAAATCATACAGTATTTATCTTTCTTTCTTTGACTGATTTCACTTAGCATAATGCCCTCAAGATCTGTCCATGTTGTCACAAATGGCAGGACTTCCTTTATTTTTTATGGCTGAATAATATTTCTGCTGCAATGAACATGGAAGTGCAGATTACTCTTCAACATAGTGTATTAGTTTCCTTGAGATGTACACCTAAAAGTGGAATTGCTGGATCATATGGTAGTTCTAGTTTTAATTTTTTGAGTGACCTCCATACTGTTTTCCATAACGGTTGTTATCAATTTACAATCCTAGCAACAGTTCATAAGTGTTCCCTTTTCTCTACATCCTTGCCAGCATTTATGTCTTGTTTTTTGATGATAGCCCTGAATATCTTGTATTTCAATTAACATATTCAAAATTATGCAAGTGATAATCAGAATAGCCCAATAAGATATCCATATTCTTCACACCATTTCATTGCATTTTTTAAAACTGTAAGTTGTTAAGAGTTTACTACATGCAGGCGCCTGGGTGGCTCAGCATCTGCCTTCAGCTCAAGTCATGATCATAGGGTCCTGGGATCGAGTCCAGCATTGGGCTCCTTCCTGGGCAGGGAGTCTGCTTCTCCCTCTACCCCTCCCCCCCTGCATGTGCTCTCTCTCTCTCTTGCTCTCACACTCTGTTTCTCAAATAAACTTTTTAAAAAATTTATTTATTTATTTATTTATTTGACAGAGAGAGAAAGAGCATGAGCAGGGGAAGCAGCAGAGGGAGAGGGAGAAGCAGGCTCCCCGCTGAGCAAGGAGCCCGATCCTAGGATGCGGGACTCGATCCCAGGACCCTGGGATCATGACCTGAGCCGAAGGCAGATGCTTAATCGACTGAGCCACCCAGGCACCCCTCAAATAAATAAAATTTTTTAAAAATCCTAAAAAAAATTTACTACACGCCTAATATTGTGGTGAGACATTTACTTCTATAATCTCTATAAAATCTCAATCCCCACAACAGTCCTTTAAGGTACACATTAATATAAACATTTAGAAGAAGAAAAGGTTAAATAGTTTTCTGATCTCACAAAGTACTTAAGAATTTAAATTCAGGGACGCCTGGGTGGCTCAGTTGGTTAAGCGACTGCCTTCGGCTCAGGTCATGATCCTGGAGTCCCGGAATCGAGTCCCACATCGGGCTCCCTGCTCGGCAGGGAGTCTGCTTCTCCCTCTGACCCTACCCCCTCTCATGCTCTATCTCTCAAATAAATAAATAAATAAAAATATTAAAAAAAAAAAAAAAGAATTTAAATTCAAATGTGGCTGGTGCCAGAGGCTATCCTTTAAACCAGTACACTATATTTCTACCCAAAAACAGATCTGATAATTGATATAATCTCAGAATTATTACATTCTGGTATCATTGATTACCTGTACAGACACTTACTAATCCCATTGCTTTTCTCCAGTTAGGAAAATCTTGATGCCAGTTGAGAACATCACATTCTAGTTTGTCACTTAATTTCCTCAGTAAGTAGAAGGCAGCATTGTTTCCAGGACAAAGAGGAGCTTCATTATCTCCTAACACTGTGATGTTAAGGACATGTCATTTTAAAAATAAATCACAGACATAATCAAATTTCTAATCTGTACAGAAAGGAATATACATGTGTGTAACCCTGAGCTCATCCTCTCGTACATGATCACCATCTGCTTTCTATTGCTTTAAATGAAGCTTTTCATTTTAGGCTTTAAAAATGCTTTAAATTGAATAATTATCTGACCAATGAATCATTAGAAAAACAAAATAGAGAAACCATAATTCTTTGTACTCTAGTCTCTTTCAGGCTAATGACATCTCAGTAATGAAGTCTAGATACATTGTGACATAAAAAGGATCCCTTTTAATTATTAGTCAGCTTTTAGAGTCAGTTACTCTGGCAAGACTGAGCATTTTGGAGAAAGATCTCATCTCTCCCAGTCCAGTCCTGGCATATCCTCAGGACATCTCTATTGGCATTTATGCAAATGGCTAATTGTACTGGGCAGAGAGACAACGTGGGCCATGAGACTCTGTGCCATGACCAGCTGCTGCTGACGGAAGCTTATGGTTAACAGTGTAAAATGGGTGTGACAGGCACTTCCATCCCAAGTTGGTTTAATTCAATCAAGAATAACCTGAGGTGAAGGTTTCTGGTCTCCACCAAGGTAAATTCAGGTTTTTCAGAGCAGTCTAGAAATTTTCTGAACCATAATAGTCAGACTGGTTTTCATTCCTAAGAACATTGTGTTCTGCAAGTTATTATATCTCTTTGGGTCCTTATTCATCATTAATGAAATTTTTTTAAAAATGCCTTCCTAAAATGCTTATGAATTTGTGAGGTTCAGATGAAATAATGAGCAGGGAACTCTTTTGAAAGGTGTCTTATATATTCTGGTTTCTGGTCTGACATATAAAAAGTTTGGAAGTAGCCACTCTGTTTAACAACAAGTAAAAACCTGAACAAACTGAAAAATCAACAGCTCTTCTTAGATCTGTGAGAGAAATGATTCATACGGCAAGCCTCTGCCTCCAAAACTGGAGTGACTCACAGTCAAATACAAAGAATCACAGCTTACTGGAGCAGAAACCCATTAGCTGAAACCTGCACAGGAACCAGTGCTGGGGTAGAAAAACCTAAACTGTGATTAATGAATTGCTGGAGGTTCCATGTGGGTAAGTCCAATAGATTAAAAAAAAAAAATAGGGGACCCAGTCATTGGGAGGATCCCAATTTTTGTGAAATTTGCCTTCTAGAGATCTACCATGTTCTCACAATGAATATTGGAGAAAAATCCTTTTATGCTTCCAGCAGGGGGAGGGAAAAGAAACAATTTTGTCATATACTAGAGTACTCTGTTCTTCTACCAAGGTCTGCCTTCAGAAGAAACTATTAAACCAGAGCCTAAACAACTGGGGTTTTATCAGAGCCTAACTGACTTCGGGAAAGAGAAATCTCCAACTTCCTGACCCTACCTGCTGATCCTAATACCAAAACCAGACAAAAATATTATTTAAAATGTACAGACCAATATTTCTCATTAACATAGATGCAAAAATCCTCAACAAAAGTTTAGCAAATTGAATCCAAAAATGTGTTGAAAGAATTATAAACCATGACCAAGTGGGACTTATTTCAGGTATGCAAAGCTGGTTGAATAGTCAAAAATAAATTAATGTAATTCATCACATCAACTAATCTGTTGTGATGTGATGAAAAAGAAGAAAAATCACATGATTATATCAATAGATGCAGAGAAAATATTTAACAAATCTGAATACCATTCATGAGAAAAACTCTCAGTAAACTGAGAATAGAGAGGAATTTCTCAATGTGACAAAGAATATCTACAAAAACTATAGTGAACATCATACTAAATGATGAGAAACTCAACCTTGCCCACTAAGATAAGAAAACACTGCTTTTCAACATTGTTATGAAAGTCCTAGCTAATGTAATAAGACAAGAAAAGGAAATAACAAATAATACATTGGGAAGGAAGAAATAAAATGGACTTTGTTCACAAACGACATGATCATCCATGTAGAAAACCTGAAAGAATCATCGAAAAAAACCTCCTGGGGGCTCCTGGGTGGCTCAGTCACTTAAGTGTCTGACTCTGGTTTCAGCTCAGGTTGTGATCTCAGGGTCCTGAGATGCAGCCCCAAGTTGGGCTCTACACTAAGTGCCAAGCCTACTTGAGATTCTCTCTCTCCTTCCCCCTCTGCCCCTCCCTTCATTCACATTCGCTAACTCTCTCTCTCTCTCAAATAAACAAATAAATAAATAATATCTTTAAAAAAAAACCTCCTGGAATTAATAAGCAAGTATAGCAAGGTTGGAGAATAAGAGGTTAATATACAAAAGTCAATCACTTTCCTATACAAAAGCAATGAATAAGTGGAATTTGAAATTGAAAACACAGTACCATTTACACTGTAACCCCCCAAACTGAAATACTTGGATACATATCTAACAAAATATATACAAGGTCTATATAAGGAAAACTGTAAAACCCTGATGAGAGAAATCAAAGAAGTAAATAAGTAGATATTCAATATTCATGGATAGGAAAATTCAATATTGTCACAATATCAGTACTTCACAATTTTATCTATAAATTCAATGCAATCCCAATCAAAATCTCAGAAAGCTATTTTGTAGATATTGAAAAACCGATTCTAAAGTTTATATGGAGAGGCAGAAGATCTGGAATAACCAACACAATATTGAAGGAGAACAAAGTCTGAGGACTGACCCTACCTGACTTCAAGATTTACTATAAAGCTGTAGTAACAGGGCACCTGGGTGGCTCAGTTGGTTAAGCGTCTGCCTTCAGCTCAGGTCATGATCCCAGGGTCCTGGGATCGAGCCCCACATCAGGCTCCCTGCTCTGCGGGAAGCCTGCTTCTCCCTCTCCCACTCCCCCTGCTTGTGTTCCTTCTCTCGCTGTCTCTCTCTCTGTGTCAAATAAATAAATAAAATATTTAAAAAAAAAGCTGTAGTAACAAAGACAATGTGGCATTAGCAAAAGAATAGACAATCTATCAAAAAGAGACATCAATAAGATAAAATAGCCCAGAAATCAGCCCTCGTAAGTATAGTCAACTGATCTTTGACCAGGAAGTTCAGAAATACAATGAAACAGAGTATTTTCCACAAATGGTGCTGGAACAACTGAACATCCACATGTAAAAAAAAAAAAAAAAAAAAAAAGAATTTAGGCACAGACTTTATACCCTTCATAAAAATTAACTCAAAATTGATGAAAGACCTAAATGTAAAATGCAAAAGTATAAAACTCAAAGAAGATAACGTGGGAGAAAATCTAGATGACCTTGGGTTTGGCAATAGATTTTTAGATACAACTCCAAAAGCACAAGCCATGGAAGTAAAAATTAATAAACTGGATTTAATTAAAATTTAAAAATTCTGCTCTGTAAGAGACACTGTCAAGAGAATGAAAAAACAAGCCATTGATTAGGAGAAAATATTTGCAAAAGACACATCTGATAAGGACTGTTGTCCAAAATATATAAAGAACCCTTAAAACTCAACAGTAAGAAAACAAACAATGCAATTCAAAAATGGGCCAATGACTTTAAAAGACACCTCACCAAAGAAGATATACAGGTGGGGAATAAGCATATAAACAGATGCTCCACATCATATTTCATCAGGGAAATGAAAAAACAACAATGAGATATCGATACACACCTACCGGAATGACCAAAATCCAAAACAGTAACACCACCAGATGCTGGTGAGGATGTGGAGCAACAGGAACTCTCATTCACTGCTGGTGAGAACGCAAAATGGTGCAGTCACTTTGGACAACAGTTGGGTGGGTTGTTACAAAACTAACATACTCTTACCATACAATCCAAAAATTGTGTTCTTTGTTCTTTACCCGAAGAAGTTGAAAACTTACGTCCACACAAAAATCTGCACATAGATATTTATAGCATTTTTATTCAGAATTGGAAAACTTGGAAGCAACTGAGAGATCATTCAGTAGGTGGTGGATGAATAAACTGTGGTACATCTAGATAATGGAATATTACTCAGCACCTAAAAGAAATGAGCTATTAAGTCATAAAAAGACATGGAGGAAACTTAAGTGGATATTACTAAGTGAAAGAAGTCAATTTGAAAAGTCCACACCCTGTATAATCCCAATTATATGCATTCTGAAAAAGCCAAAACTACGGACACAGAAAAAAAAAAAAAAAATCAGTGGTTGCCAGAGGTTAGGGGGTGGGGAGAGATGAATAGATGCCTCCCAGAGGAATTTTAGAACAGTGAAACTACTCTGTATGATACTATAATGGTAGGTTCATGTCATTACAAATTTGTCCAAACCTATAGTATATACAACACAAAGAGTGAGCCCTAATGTAAACAATGGGTAATTTGTGTAAATGTAGTTTTATCAATTTTAACAAAAGAACTGCGCTGGTGGGGGACACTGATAATGAACTAGACTATGCATGTGTGGGGGCATAGGATATAAGAGAAACCTCTATACTTTCCTCTTAATTTTGCTGTGAACCTAAAACTACTCTAGAAAATGAAGTTTAATTTTTAAAATATTTTATTCCAGTTGGTGTTGATGTCATTAGTATTTGTCTATCTCCTGTTGCTGGATATTATGCCATCCCTTTATAGGTAATCCCTGAACAGCTATAACATTCTGAAAGTTCAAAATATTCTCCCAAGATCTCAAATTAATGCAAAGAATCAATATTCATTAATTAGTCATGGGCAAAGAATCCCCAACATTTAGAGTTACAGGCTTTCTACCACTTTGATACCTCTATCAGATGACTTTTATATTTTACATGTAGCCAAACTTCTATAAATAACAGCAACCTAGTTGTACACACACACCTTTCTTTCCCACTCAGAAAAGTAAGTGGTATCTTTTCTATCTATATTTTAAAAAAGAAATAATTCAACAATTTTAACAGCAAATTACTTGTTGTACTATTGTGTTATTAACCTTTGGATAAGATCACTGTTCTAGAAAATAAATTGAACTTTTCAGTTGTTTCTTTCTAATTATGAAACATAAAGCCTAATTTAATGCTAACTTAACAGTAATTTCTTGGTTCAGATTTTTTCTATTTTCACTTTTGCCTCCTCTTTATATTTCTATAGTTTTTTAAAGGACTTACTATATACTTTTTTCACTGTAAATAACTAGGAGTTCTTTTTGAAAAAAAAAAGTTGGGATTTAAATCTTATGTGACAGATACATATATTCTGTGATTCTCTGGCTTAATAGTCCAAACAGTTCATTTACTATCAATGACTTATAATACAAATCATGTTATCAAACAGGAGAAATGACTAAACTTGTAATTTTCCACTCAGTATATTTACTATGGAGGAATATGAAACTGACCATTTTCAATTACTTTGAAAACAATGAAATGGAAATAATAATGGTCTTCCCCAAAAGGGGAAGAGTAAAGTGTACACTTTTCACTGTGTTTATATTGCAACTGTGAAGTATGTCTGATGTAAGTCCCAGTGGAACTTGAAAATTTTCCTCCTGTATCATCTCACACTTCACAATTTTTAAAAATGCAGCATCATTTCAATTAGAAATGACGGGAAGCACCAAACAGTAACTTTATAGAGTAGAAGTCTTTTCTGCTTGGTTTCCACATGTAAAAAGGGCAAGAAACTAGAATCAAATCATGGGAAATGTCTTTTCTAAATACATAGAGATCGTAAGAAAAATAGTGGTCATAAATCATTAGGCAAAACAGGCTTTACTATTCAATTATTCTCTATAGTAGATTGTTTACAAAAAATGGCCCCAATTCTGACTCCTCCCTGTTTCCATGCTCATTGCCAGATGACTCTGAAGTTCCTCCAATCAAGAGCTCACTCCTAGTCCTCTACTGCAGGAGGTGTTGGAGAGGTATGGGAAAGAGCAGGTGACTGTGGAGATATAGGAGGGATAACGAAGGGAAAGTAATGTAGCAGAAGGGGAGGAGTCATATTGGGTTTGAACTTTGACAGGTGGAAGTGATGTAGGATACAAACAGACACAGAAGTGATCATTCTCATGAAGGGATAGAGTTAGTGCTTATCAGAAAATTCTTGATTGACAGGTTAAGACAACATTTCTGGGGGAGGTTGAAACTCCCATTAGGCTAGGTATTAAGCCCTGGTGTGACTTGGTATGGCTATTTGGGACCCGTGGTTTTCTTTCTAACACTATAATAATACTATGATGGGTTTTACTATTAAAACCTTAACCTGGAACCTGAAGGTGAGTTCTTCCCTCCTTCGTACAACATCAGGATTACTGAGCTTCTTCCTTTTCAGCAGTAGTGGAACAGTATGGAGTTGAAAAACCTGGTTACAAAACAAAATGTTTTTTTTGTGTGTTTCCACTCTGTGCAGACAACTCTTAACTCTATTACAGGCAGAATAGTATATGGTTAAGAGCATGGGCATTGCCACTCACAAGCTATGTAACCTTGGGTCCACTTCTTTAAGAGGTGATGATGAAAACAATGCTTTCTTCAAGGAATTCACCCTATTCTTGGTTCCTCTCCTACCTAAACATTTCTCCTTCTCAGGACCTATGAATGGATAATCCTTGTTTCCTCAGCCTTTAAACTTTGAAATATGGCCAGTTCAGTTTTGGAAACTTCTAATCTCTCAAATCCATAGGTGAACCTTGCCAAACTTATGTCTGAAAGGCCATGTTATACACTGATAATTCCTGAAGGTATATACACAGTCTTCACTTCTCCCGTGGACTTCCGATCCAAATACTCTGCCTTCTACTCCATGTCTCTACTTGGGTGGCAAATAGTCATCTTGTACCCAACATGCCCAGGCCAAATTCTTGATTTCCATCCCCCCACCAAACCTATCCTTGCATACCTTTCCTCAACTCAATCATTTCAACTGCACCCATTTAATTATTATTCAAGGCAAAGCTTTGGAGTCATTATTGACACTTCTCTTTCTGTCACTTCCCCCATCCAATCCATCAGCAAATCTTGTTGGCTCCACCTTCAAAGTATATCTGGCGTCTGATCACTGCTGACCACCTTCATCACTGCTACCCAGGTTCCACTCACGTCACCTCTCTCTTGGATTATGATAATATCCTCCTACTCTTTGTCTTTCTAATCCTATCTTTGTCTTTCTAAAATCTGTTCTCAAGAGATAAACTAGAGGGATGTTTTAGAAACATAGCCCAGACATAATGGCTTTTGTACTCAGACTCCTTCAATCGCTCCCATTCTCTTAGAGTAAAGCCAAAGTCCATCAAAAGGCTGTAAGGGATCTGAGTCTTAATCGTCTCGGACCTCATTTATTCTTCCTTCTATTTATTCCTATTCATTCTATGGTAGGCATACTGGTTTCCTTGCTCTTTCTCAAGCACAAGCTCCTGCCTTGGGGCCTAGAATTTGCTGGAATCACTGGAATGACATTGGCTGGAATTAACTTCCCTAGGACATATATGATTCACTAGCCTGTATTTCAGGTCTTTGATCAAATGACATCAACTCCAAAAGGCCTCTCCTGACTACAGTCCTATCTAAAATAGCACACTTCTTTACTCCGCTATATTGTATTTTCTGTTTGCTCATCTGTCTCTTGTACTCCCTCCCCAAATCCGAGATAACAGTACTTTATATTTTTTTCACTGCTGTATCAACAGTACCTATAATTAATGCACATAGTAGGAACTCAATAAATATCAGTCAAATAAATGAATAAAAGAACGCTTTTATCCCTGATAAGTCACTTTCGTTGACTTTTCATTGACTGCAAAATGATATAGAAACTGTTCCTTTCAGCTTTCAAGGCTTTCCACACTTCATCATTTCAATTACATTTCCCCACTAGATACCAAACTTCTCAGCCTGACTGTTTCCTGAGATCTAAGCCTCTCCTCCTGCACTCTGCCCAGGAGAGATTTCCTCCGCACCTCCACATGCACCCATGCTATCTCTTCATCAAAGTATGGCCCAAATGCTATAGACTTACCCAAATCTCCCCTGATTCCCACAACCCTGGGACAGATGTTAATATCTGTATCTTTTATGCTTCTAAACAGGGACTCCCCCTTAGTGATTCATGTCATCCATGCTCCTGGTTGGGACCCCAATCAAAAAATAAGTTTATTTAAATGAATTATAGCCAAGAGTCACTTTAGCAAAGAACCTGACAACCATCTAAGCCACATTACCATTCTAAGTATTACCATTCCAGTTTTGCAATAAGGGTTTGAAATTTAATTTTCCAAAGATACATTTTTGTTCATCATACATAGCAAGCGACTACTCCCCGTAGTGTAGGCTGAAAAATCTAGTTGAATTAAAATATGATTATCGGGTTTGTTTCAAGTGACTGGGAAGCTAATTGTTAGCACTGAATCTTCAGGGAAAGACTAAAAATCAAAATGGAATTATTCCATTTGAGGGTGAGAGTTACATAATATCTCAGTACTTGCATCCTGGCTGGCAGTGTGGTTCTTCAACAGTTTCTAAATATCCATCTCTACCTATGTCTTATACAGAGCGTAAGACAAATATATTAAGTCAAACAAGAGGTCCGTGTAGCTTCAGTCATTCCCTGCTCACCTCTTTCCTTCTGTTCTTAAGGAAGCGGAGCCCAGGACACATGTAGTTCTCTAACCATTCCGTCTAATTACAAGCAACATGTCCAGCTTCAAAATTCCAGCTCTGCTGAAGAGCGAGCCAAGCGCTTCACTCAGTGAGACTGATAGTCTGTCCTGCCCCCGCGGATGGGACTACAAACCAGGCCATGTCCCAGGTGACATCCGATTTCCAAATGAGGCCAAGAATATTTAGAAGTGGTTACAGCTCTGACTTGGGACTTGTCTCCCAGAGATGCCATGACGCCTTTTTAATTTCCTGACGTTTTCAGACATGGGGAAAGAATCCAGCTGATGAGTCACCAATATTAATGGGGGTTTGAATTCTATTTGCTGCAGCAGCTGCATGCATTAGTCATTCACACACACACACACACACACACACACACACACACACACACACACACCAGGCAAACTCAGGGGAAAAGGCAGTGCCGACAGCCGTTCAGTTGCCTTTTTCATTCTCAGACCTTGGCTGCTGCTTCTTGGGGAGGAGAGTTGTTTCCTTGCCTTGTGTGTGTCTGTTTGAGAAGCCAAAAATAATTGCTGTTTACATACTACCTTGATGGAGAGGGCTTCATTTATTTGATGGACAGAAAAGACTGTGAATCTGCTTAATCATAAGAGGGTGAGAGTTACATAATATCTCAGTACTTCTTGTTTTTCTGGTTCCTGGATTTTATATATCTGCATGCCCTGATATGAAAAGGAGAAAGGATAAAGTGAAGCATTTATGTTTAGGGTAACAAATATCCAAGGTTTGAAGTTGAAGTATTAGAATAGTTGCATCCTGGCTGTCTGTGTGGTTCTTCAACGGCCAACATGCCAGGTGAGCTTTTCAAAGCCACACCAGCTGGCTCCCAGCAACGACTGAGCTTGCTGAACAATCAAGTCTCTTCATCCTATTTGAAAGATAGAAGTATTGCCTATCTTTCTACAGGTGTATGATGGGCACATCTCAATTTTCCTCTACTTCTTACACTTTTCAGACTAAAGGGGGTGTGGTGTGATTCTAGAGAGTCCCCTTTGTGAGTGAACAGAGGAAATTTTTATTCAGAGAACATCTCTTAAGTTCTTTCTCCTGAATCATGAGCCCATATCAGGCTCTCAGCTAGTTGCTCTCAACAATTAGTGTGCATAAGAATCACCTGGAGAGTTTGTTTACAATGCATATTTTCAAGATACAACCTAAAGATTCTGGTCACCAATTCTAATATGTGTTTGCGGGGGAGGTCCTATTCCACAAAGCAATGCTCTGACAGCAGCTGGTTAAGTTTAACTTATTTCTGACATCATCTACACAGAGATAGCATCAGATTCCATGGGTTAAGGGCTCAGTCCTATAAGATTGTACCCCTCCCCGACTTCAGACACCAGATTATCACCCGAGCTTGTGACTAACTGGCTATAGATTGGAGGTTCTAAGGATCTCCTCTTTGGGTTTGATAAATTTGCTAAAGCAGCTCACAGAACTCAGAAAAACATTTTACTTACTAGATCATCAGTTTATTATGAAAGACTATAACTCAGGGGCGCCTGGGTGGCTCAGTCGTTAAGCGTCTGCCTTCGGCTCAGGTCATGATTCCAGGTCCTGGGATTGAGCCCCGCATCGGGCTCCCTGCTCCGCGGGAAGCCTGCTTCTCCCTCTCTCACTCCCCTGCTTGTGTTCCCTCTCTCGCTGTGTCTCTCTCTCTGTCAAATAAATAAATAAAATCTTTTAAAAAAAAAAAAAGAAAGACTATAACTCAGGAACAGCCAGATGGAAGAGATACATAGGGCAAGCTACGGGGAAGGGGTGTAGAGGTCTGATACCCTCTCTAGGGTGCCACTCTCCCTGCACTTCTACTGTTCATCAACTTGGAAGCTTTCCAAACCCAGTACTTTTGGTTTTAAATGGAACCTTCATTACATAGGTATGGTTGATTAAATCATTGGTCATTGGTGACTGATTCAACCTCCAGCCTCTCTCCCCTTCCCATTCAGGGGTAAGGAACTGAAAATCCCAACCCTCTATTCAGAGTTGGTTTTCCTGGCAATCAGCCCTTGTCCTTTTACTTTCCAAAAGTCACCTCATTAACATAAAGCCAGTCATGGCGACAAGGGGCTTGTTGTGAATAGCAAGACCCCCATTTCACATTTATGGCCCTGAAGTGATTTCAGGAACTGAAGACAAGAGACTAAATATTATGACTAAAAGTGCTTTTGTTACTCGTGTCCTTCAGGAAGTTCCAAGGGTTTTGGCAGCTCTGAGCCAGAAACAGTAGATGAAGACCAGATATATATAAGAAATCTGAATGACTAAATATATATTTCTTATAAATCGTATCGAACACCCCAGTAGTTCTTGGATAAAGCCCCAGGAATCTATAGTTTAATAAGGATATTGATGATTCTGATGAAGGCAGTCCATAGTGCAAATATTGGTCAATCCCAGTGCGGTACCTGAAATCTACTGTGATGGAATGTGATGATCCATTTCTTCATCAGCTCTGCACTAATCTATGATAAAGCTGCCATCACCGCTTAACTAAGAAAGGGGAATGTCATACAGCAAAACCCAGCTACACATCTCCACCCTGAATCCAAAACACTCCCTGGAACCCCTCTCAGGGCAAACCCAGAAAACAGATAAGATATCTGTGCCCTCAGATCATAAAAGGAGTAAATGTCCCACTCGCACAGCTGACCTGAAGAGCTACTTTATCACCACCTTGTTCTAGGGTTTCTTAGGTTCCATATTATCTTGTAAATATACAATGCCTTCTGGCTTTGGGGTTGATTTCAAGGGCAGAAGACATTTCTTTGAGTTCTGCTGTGAGCTTTTCCAAGATCAGTCAGGAAGAAGAAAATTTCACTTCTTTCAACTTGCTTGTGGAGAAGACAAACCCTGGCAGCTCTCTCTTAACTCTGCTCATGAAGGAAAGGGAACATATGCATCTAAATATTCCTGGGAGAGCAGACTGCTGTTTCTACCATGGAGGGTACCAGTTACCATGAAGAATCACGTCTTAGGCAGGAAAGAATCATATATTCTTCCCCACTGCTTCCCATGGCAATGAGGTCCTTCCCCTCCTCAGTGGCCCAAGTCTGCAAGGTAGTTTAAGTGGAAGGCTCCAGAGAAGTTAAACAGAAGGAGTGATGGGGCATATCAAAGCCCCTTACAACCATAACCCCAGTTGAGGCAATTGCCATACTGCCTCTTGTCCACCTGCACTTCTCCATTCCGTAAGGAGCCATTCATGCCTGCAGGCTCATGTACCAAGCGTTATTCCCAATTATAAACCCTTTATATTAGTTAAAACTTCCAGACTATAGAGAAACTCAACCCAAAGGAAATAAAGTTTTTTTAAAAAAAAAGGTGGTGAGGAGTGGTGTTTATTGCTTAAGGCATGGCTGTGCCAGAGTCTGAACAATGTCACCAACTAACCCCCCTTTCTGTTACATTATTACATACCACTGTTCTGCTTCTCTCTGTCATTAAACATCATTCCACAGACAGGCTTTCTTAATGCAGAGAAAAATGTGTGTGCTGCTACCCACAAGACTGCGTGATTATGACTTCTGATACTAAAAAAGAGAACCAATTATATTAAATTTCAGTAAGAACAGTGATCGGCACTGCTTGAGCCCTGTACCTACCCCTGAGTCAAATGCTGTGCCAGGGACTTGACTTTCCCTCATCATCAACTTTGAATTACGACACAAACTTGGCAGGAGGTTGTAGAGGTGAGTTGGGGGCCAGGGTGTGAGACCACAAGGAGTGAAAGCAGTGGGGAGGTAGCATGCAGAGCAAACAGAACCCTATCTCTCCTCTACTTTTCTCTCTGCCTTTTCCATTTTCTCTACCTCTCAGTCATTGACTCTCAGCTCAGATATCACCTCCTCGGAGAAGGCTTTTAGAACTCCTGAGTACCAGCTGTTCTTCACAGAGTGTTTATGTACCTGACTCTCCCATATGACAGACCTCCTTAAGTACGAGAAACAAATCAAAGACATCAAATGCCTCTATGTTGAGCATCTAGCATCTTGAGACACCATATACTAATTTTCTCCTAAAGTCAATATGAATTCAGCAAGAAGCAGCAAGATCTGGGGTTTGCCCCCCAGCCAGAGCAAAGCTGATCCCAAGCATCCTCCCTGTGGAACTTCTCTCATACAGGATTGGTCCCAGGTCTTCCTTTTTTACCACTTGAAATTTATTTATAATTTCTTAAAACAGGCTTATTAGAGGTATAATGTATAGATTCTAAAATTCATTCATCTTCAGTGTACAACTCAGTGATTTTAATAAAACTACAGACTTGTGCAACCATCATTATCATCCAGTTCTAGAACATTTCCATAACCTTCAAAAGATCCCTTGTGCCCATTTGTGGACACTCCCCCTTCCCACTGCAGCCCCAGGCAAGCACTAATCTCCTTTCTGTCTCCATAGATTGTTTTCTCTAGACATTTCATGTAAATGGAATCAAATGATATGGGGTCTTTTGTATCTGGCTTTTTTCACTTAACATAAAGTCAGTTCATTCCTGTTGCAGCAGGTACCAGTATTTTATTCTTTTTAATTGCTGAGTAGTATTCTATTAGTATTCTGTTTATTCAACTCCTGTTTATTATCCTTGTGGGAGGGACAGAGAGCATCCACGGAGAAAGGAGGGGGAAGCCAAAGCAGCCACAGTCTTGTTGGCTCTGGGTTTAAAGCCCTTTGCTGTGGTGGTCAACACTCTTCTCCAAATGACCATGACCCAGTAAAACAGCCCCAGTCTGAACTGTAGCCTCTCCTGGCCAAGGGGCAGAGGCAGATGAGGAGATAATGGCAACAACAACAGAGGAGCCCAGAGCCTTCTTCAAGGTGTTTTGGTTGCAGAGTCCTTCAGATGTGACTGCAGGAAAGGAAACCATTTATAGGAAAAAGATCCGGTTTGAGCTCAAGATTTTTGCCTAGGAGACGATTTTTGTAAGGAGAAGCGTATGCCAAATTCAACTTAAATAGCAGTTACCCTAAAGGAGGTGATTATAACCTGCAGGTTTATATTTTTGAAAAATTATATATGGGTCTTGGGAGCATCTTTTGGGTAAGAATTATAGAAAAGAAGCACTTTTCTTTCATTTTTAAAGTAAAGGATAATGAAGTCAATCTCTTAGAAGATAATAATATATACTTTTCAGTACTCATTTTTCTGAAGTGTTCTTTCCTCACACACACACACACCCCTTTGCTTAAACATGCTAACATCTTTACTTTTCAATTTTTCTCCAATTAGTGCCATTTAAACCGAGCTTTGCTAATTAAATAAACAATTAGTTCTGAGGTCACATTGTAGGGATAATGGTAGGGAGAGTGTTAGAAATTAGCTCACACATTATCTGAGATTTTATTTCACAGCATGCATACCAAGGAGTTCTGCATCCAGGGCACAAGAGATTACTCATGAAAGGAATTTACAGTGAAAGATAATGAGGGAGCTTTCAGCAAGCCATCAATCTGCTGGCTGTTCCTGGAGGCCCCTGGACAGTCAGAACACAGGCCACGCTGAATGGAAGCAAGGTGACATTTAGAGTACATGGTTCATTGAACAGAGCAAACGTATGCAAACCCAGGAATATCGTCTTGGGGGAAAATAAACCTTGCTACTGTGAACACCATTGTTGTAGCTGGTGAGTCCTTTCCAGCTTTCAAAGTCCTCTGGCAGCCTGGGGATACTGCAGAAAACTAGCATAGCTGCTGGACTTTACTAGAACAGAAGACCCAGCTGGGAGCAAGGCAGAGCATGGCAGACACTCTCTTAACAAAACTTCGCAAGCAGAGCTTCAGAGGGATTTCCTTGTCTTATCCATTTCACACTCAGCTATTTCTTTTTTCCTGCATAGGATTCAGTAGGAAAGAACTGTGGTATTCTTTGAATTTTAAAAGTTGGTTTTAGAGAGAAAAGGTAATTACTGTGAAAAGACTGGGTATATTATTGTTTCATTAAAGAGAGCCAAGTTTTGAAATGCTAATGTCTTTATTTCCTCTAGGGATAAGGTCTTAAGGAGGACTCAAATATGTGTAGGAGAGATTCACTGGGACATAGAATCCCTCTCAAATCCCTGTATGCCCCCATATCTTTAACCTGATTTCCTGCTTATGCCTCCATTACACAAAAATACAAGTTCATTATAGAAATTTCTTTGGGGAGGGGATGCCTGGGTGGTTCAGTCAGTTAAGCATCTGCCTTTGGCTCAGGTCATGATCCCAGGGTCCCTGGAGCGAACCTGGAGTCGGGCTCCCTGCTCAGAGGGGAGTCTGCTTCTCTCTGTCCCTCTGCCGCTCCCTCTGCTTGTGCTCACTCTCTCTCTCTCAAATAAATGAGTGAAAAAAATCTTTAAAAAAATAAAATAAAATAAAAAGAAATTTCTTTGGGGGAAATGTCAAGAAAAGTTTGAATCTTCTGTGATGCTATCTATCAGTGATGACCATTATGAATATTTTATCTATAATATTCTCGACTTCTTTTTAGTAAATGTAAATGTATACATATATGCATGTAACTGGACATACATCTATTTATATATTCTTTTCATAAATGGAATTTTCCTGAAATAGATTTTGTAACTTACGTTTCTTCATTCAGCAATATACAAATTACATGCCACTAAATATACATTTACATTTTTATTCCAAATAACTATATTGTATTTCATGGTATGGATGTCCTAGGATTCATTTAAACCTAGCATCAGAAAAAAAAAATCAGAAGCATGACAGGGAGAAACTATGATTCTAAACCTCCCTGGATACCTTATTCAAAATACAAGTTGACACTTATTCATGTACACAAAGCATCTTGTGGCATAACATCATACTAGAGAAGGCTGCAGTGAACATGCGTAGTTGCAAAGATGCTGGAAGGATTAAAAAGTATACTAAGTGCTGGAAATATTTTTCAAAACTTGCTGGACTGTGAGTAAATTATAAGCCATCATAGATGTTCTTCTGTATCATCTACCATGGTTATTTTGCACATAGTAGGTGATCGAAAAATATCTGTTGATGGAAAATGGATAAAGGAGAGGTGGAAACATATGATCCTTGCCATGAGCTGGAGGACTCTAAATTTAAGTAGTTGCTCTTTATGTCCTCATACAACGGAGGTTAAAGTATAACTCTTTGGAATAAAGGCAAGCAGGGATGACTGGACATCCCAGAAATTGCTAGAAGATTCCAAAAGAAAGTGTAAGACGTAAAGAAAGCAACTCTTATCTCCATACTGTAAAAAAGAAAGCAAAACATTGTAGAGAATGTGAGAGCTGGCTTAGTATGTATAAGCTGCAGTTAAGGATATCATCAGTTGAATGCTTGAACATCAAGTTGCAAGTTCTCAAATGTTAATTGAGACAAGCTTCTCTTTCTGTACAAGAAAAAGGTTGCCTAGCCAATGTATAAATGGCTTCCAGCATCAACGAAAAAATATGTGGAATTGGTAGGTGAAGATCGCAATCTCTATTTTATAGAGAAAAATAAACAGATGTGTCTGTGGCTCTAGCAAATGCATGATGACCATAACTGTCAGGGAAACTGATTGAAAAGTCTTCAAGGTCCCTGTGCTTGGTGGAATGAACCTAACCTTTGGTCTGCATGATACACCATCAAGCCAAGCCAAGCCTTTCCATATTCCTTCCTCATAACAGCTTTTTTTTTTTTTCTTAACATCTAAAGTCTAAAAGGAATCTCACTTTTCACGCAACCCATAGCAGGACTCCAGCTGATTTTACATCATCCTTTTATTGTAAAATGTCTGCCAACTTTGCATTTTATAAAATAGCTCCTATATTCCTCCTTTTGGTAAATTGGAATATTCTTAAATGCACATTCACCATGGACGGACTTCAAATATTTTTTCACCACAAATGCCAATGGCAAAAACCTCCAAGTCAGTCACTGCGTCCCATAGCAGAGGTTTAAAATGCGGCTTAAGTTGCCAATCTGATCCCAGTACACTCCTGCCTTCTGCTTGGTGAAAAGGAGCTGCTCCTATGTCAAGTTCATCTGTTTAAAATATTTACTGTATGTAATCCTCATTTAGCTGGTGGGCCTTTGCCATGGAAACTGTCTTAGCAACAGAGATGAGCACCAGCAGGAAAAAGAGCAAACATTTGAAAGGACAGAAGCACCTCTGCAAAATACCCGTGGTCCTGAAAGGAATGATTTCTATGTGTGAAACGCTGGGGAAATGAGCACTGGTTAAATACGCAGAGCACACTGGGATCAAGGGCTATGCCAGCCTGTTGTCATCATGCTTGATTTGCAGCATAGAAAGCCAGACTGGAGATGCCAGTCTAAAGATGCTCACCTCAATCTGTAATTACACACCAGCTGGAATTATAATTATTGGAGCTTGTCAGTCTTCCTACTCAGCCCTGGGAGCTTCAGGCACAATAACCTGCAACAAGCTAACTCAGTCCCATCCAGTCTCTGAGACAATCCATTTATGCTTTCAGCAATTATTCATTGAGCACCAACCAACGTCAGGCATTCAGCTACAGGCTGAGGGTAGAGTAGTGAATGAGATGGATAGGATCCCATGTTTCATGAAGCTTGCCCTCCAGTAAATAAAGATAGTAAATCATCCATCCATTCATACATACATACATCAGACATGAACAAATAAGTAAACAATCTCGGATACCAATAGGTGCTATGAAGAATCAAACTAAGTAATGAAAGGAGAGTAGTAGGGGCTAATTTAGGTAACTTGATTGGTGAAGTTCTATTCATGTGTCTCCAAGCAGAGGGAAGTGCCAGTGCATCGGCACCAAAGTAGAAACCAGCTTGACATGTAGCAAGAACAGAAGGAAGTCCAGAGAGTCCAAAGGGTAGTGAATAGCGTCCTGCCTTGGTCTCATGAGTTGGGCTAGATCTTGACATATGGTGATGCTTCCCTTGGGTCAGACCCTATTCTTGTGGTTCGTGAGGCTGGCTGTGTCCTATTTTAACCAAGAGGTGTACCATTCCTATTCCCCACTGAGAAGGTTCCATCTGGGTATCATCACTGTCTTGAAAGTCTCACAGCTGGGCCCACAGCTTCCTGATATGCTTTCTTGGAAATCTGGTCACATCACCTTACTCATTGCATTTTAGATTGCTGGCCAATCACCCCAGACCAGTTGATTAAGTCTTGATCATCTCTGATCAAATCTTATTCTCCTTTTCCCTAGAATAGAATGCTAACATACTTTATATACAGCAGGTTTATTGAGGTATATTTTATATTTTATTGTATAATAAAATTCACTCACTTTAGTGAACATTTCTAAGAGTTTGACAAGTGTATACAGTCACACAACCATTGTCATAATAAAGCTGTAGAACATTTCCACTAGCCCTCCCAGATTTCTCCTGCCACTTTGTAGTCTGGCAATCACTGATCTATTCCATGTCATTATTTTGGGCTTTCCCAGAATACCCAATAAATGGAATTATACAGCACATAACTTTTTGAATCTGGCTTCTTTCACTTAGCATAATTCATTTGAGATTTCTCCATGTGGTAGTGTGTATCAATGGGTCTTTTTGTTGCTGAGTAGTATTCCATTATGGGTATGTACCACAATTTGTTTTTCCTTTAAGTAGCTGAAGGCCATTTGGATTAGTTCCAGTTTTTGGTAATTGTGAATAAGGTCTCTATGAACATTTATGCACAGGTTTTTATGTAAATATATGGTTTAATTTCTCTTGGGTAAATATCTAGGGATAGAATTTCCAGGTTGTATGGCAAGCATATGCTTAACATTATTAGACTAACACATGTTTAATGACTCATTTGCACATCTGAAAAGTACACCTTTGTGTAACAGAATGAAGATTAAACCTGAAATCTAAAGACCTTATTTCAAGCCATACATTGGAAACTAATAATTTTCATGATTTGGGGAAGTTATTGCACTTTTTTTCCAAACTCATTTCCTTGCTATGTAATGTGGATTAACATAATTTACAGGGGCATATTACTGTAACATAAGAGCTTTATAACATATAAAATATTATATTTTACAATAAATTATTATCACATATTATTATTACGTTTTATTACAAATCTGCTACAAATGAGAGGTCATATGAGTGTTTAAATGCTGCAGGTGGCTGGCACAGCTGAACTCACAGGCATCGGGAAGCCACACGTTCTACCCTTTGTCCTTTCAGAATATAAAGTTCTAGAATTGCACTGTCCAATACAGTAGTCACTAGCCACGGTGTCTGTTTAAATTTAGATTAAAATTAGATACAGTTAAAGACTCACTTTCCTCAGCTGTACTGGCCACATAGCAAGTGTTCAATAACCACATGTGGCTAGAGGTTACCTTATTGCACAGCACACGTGATAAAACATTTCCTTCATCGCAGAGAGTTATAGGTAGTGCTGATCTAGAGGGCAGATTCTATGCTGTTGTTCTCAGAAAATAATATAGCAAAAAAATTTTAGAACCCATTTATAACTCAATATTAAAAATTTTATAGTGATAACTATTACTCATTTTGAGCTTGAGACTTCTAATCAGCCCTATAGGCCCACACACCCAGGCATCTACTTGCTTACAGAAGGAAAACCCCAAACACCTACCCATGAGTAATGAAATCATCCTGTAGAATTCTGGTCAGTGCTTATTTTGATGCAAACTTCTTTGAGTACTTACTCCTGACTGTCTCTAATTTATTATCTTGCTCTTCCTCTTTTGGGCTTGGCCTTTGCTTCCAATATTCCTGGCTTAATTTTGGTTTCCTTCTTTACTTTTCTGGAGTATCCATCCCTAAAGGGTACAGTGAATAGTTGGTTTCCCCAAGACTAATCCAAGTTATGGTGCTGACCCACCCTCATCATCCTGACCCGCCTAATCCTGCATTGGATAGGAGAAATGCACAATGATGCTCTAAGGGCAGGAGCTGCTCCAGTTATGTCAAAGTTATTGAGTGTTGACAGGGGTCATGTATTCAAATGTTTTCAGGAGCCAGACTATCAATATAAATGAGTGAAACGGGCTGAGTTTAATAGTAAGAGCAGAGGGGATCGAAGCAGACTAGAAGTCTATGCTTCATTGGGATGCCCAGGTGGCTCAGCTGGTTAAGCATCTGACTTTTTTTTTTAATTTTTTGTTTATTTTTTTTTTAGATTTTATTTATTTATTTGACAGAGAGAGACACAGTGAGAGAGGGAACACAAGCAGGGGGAGTGGGAGAGGGAGAAGCAGGCTCCCCGCTGAGCAGAGAGCCTGATGCGGGGCTCGATCCCAGGACCCCAGGATCATGACCTGAGCCAAAAGCAGTCGCTTAACTGACTGAGCCACCCAGGCGCCCCACATCTGACTCTTGATCTCAGCTCAGGTCATGATCTCAGGGTCATAAGATGGAGCCTCACATCAGACTCCATGCTCAACAGGGAGATTGCTTGAGATTCTCTCCCTTTGCCCCTCCCTGCACATGCTCTCTCTCTTAAATAAATAAATCTTTTTTTTAAAGCATATGCCTCATCATGAGAAGCTCAAATAAAAAAATAAAATAAACACTATATAAGCAATTGGAAGTACAGAAATTGGTAAAGAAGAGATAACATTATTTCTTTTTTGCAGATGATGAAATAGTGTCCTGGAAAAACCCAAGAGAATCAGTGCTAAAACTAATAAAAACAGTAAAGAATTCAGTAAGCTAAAAAGATATAAAAGTAAAATACAAAAATTAATAACCTTCATATATACAAACAATAACCAGCTAGAACATATAATGGGAGAGTAGACCTTATTTACAGTATTAAAAAAAGAAAAAGGAAGGAAGGAAGGAGGGAAGGAAGGGAGGAAGGAAGGAGAAAAGAAAAGAAGAAAAACGAACAAAAATTTGGAAAATCCAAATAAGAAAGGCTTTAAAGTGCTCTCCAAACAAGACAAAGTTAATTGGAACAACAGAAAGACACTCTTGTTCTTGAACAAACCCATTTAACATCATAAGCTTGTCATGTTTCCCCAAGGTCATATATAAATATAATGATATCTCAATAAAAAACTAAAAGTTTATTTTTTCTGGAACTAAATAAGTTAATTCTCAAGTCTACATGCATTTTTATTTTTATTTTTTTCTAAGATTTTATTTATTTATTTGTGAGAGAGAGAGAGAAAGCACAAGCAGAGGGGAACGGCAGGTAGAGGGAGAAGCAGGATACCTGCTGAGCAAGGAGTTTGATGTGGGACTTGATCCCAGGACCCTGGGATCATGATTTGAGCCAAAGGCAGATGCTTAACCAACTAAGCCACCCAGGCATCCCTCTACCTGAATTTTTAACCATTCAAGAAAATCTAGGAAAACCCTAAAAAAGAAGGGCCATGAGAGGGGACAATTTCTGTCAGATTTAAACATAGTCTTAAAATAGAATGGTCCTGGGACATGAATTAAAGGGAATAGAAAGTCTGAAAATGAAAGAAGAAAGAAAGAAAGAAAGAAAGAAAGAAAGAAAGAAAGAAAGAAAGAAAGAAGGAAGGAAGGAAGGAAGGAAGGAAGGAAGGAAGGAAGGAAGGAAAGAAAGAAAGAAAGAAAGAAAGAAAGAA
>NW_022589704.1:14726961-14753427 GCF_004348235.1 Phoca vitulina | reverse complement strand
AGAAAGAAAGAAAGAAAGAAAGAAAGAAAGAAAGAAAGAAAGAAAGAGAAAGAAAGAAAGAAAGAAAGAAGGAAGGAAGGAAGGAAAGAAAGAAAAGAAGAAAGAAAACAAGCAAGCAAACAATAAGCAAACAAGCAAGCAAACAAGAAAGAAAAGGGATAAATTTACAGAAATTTAAAGTAAAACTTTTTGCATGAAAAATGCTGTCAGAAAAACAGACAAATTAAAAACTGGTAGAAAATATTTGCCACATAGATAAAAGGGATAACCTTCTTAATTTATAAATAACTCTTAAAAATGAGAAAAAAAGAAACACCAAAAACCTGATACAAAAATGGACAGAAATTAAGAAGGCACACAAATTAACATTAAGGAAGAAAATATGCCCAATTTTGCTTATAATAAAATAAATACACAATACAACTCTGAGATACTGTGTCTCACCTCTCAGATTGGCAAAAACTCAAAAGCTGGAGGGAGACCCTGTTGGCAAGGCTATAAGGTGACGGACACTAGAGTCATATATTGCTGGTGGTTGCACAAAATGGCATAAACCTAAGCGGGGCAGTTGGCAGTATCTTACAAAATTACATGCTTTTACCCTATGATCTAGCAATCCCAATTCTAGGAATCCACTTGCAGGCATACATCCACAAGAGAAAACAATATGTACACAAGGTTATTCATTGAGGTGTCATTTATAGTTGCAAAAGATTGAAAACAATCCAAACTGTCAATAAATGGGGAGCTGTTGAATAAACGGTGGTAATCCACACAATGGAGATTTGCAACTGCAAAAAACCAAAACAAAACAAAACGAGGAAGAACTTTATGAATAGGTATGGCGTGGATTCCAATGTCTACTGTAAGGTTAATAGGGCAAGATACAAAATCATGTATATGGCATAGTATGCTACTTTGGAGTTGTTGTTTTTTTAAATAGCTTTATTTAGGTATAATGGATACAAAGAACTGCACATATTTCATGTGTACAATTTAAGAAGTTTGGATATATGCAAACACCCTTGATACCATCACCACAATCAAGGCAACAGACATATCCAACACCTCCCAAAGTTGTTTTTGTTTTTTGTTTTTTGGTCCATGTGTTTTTGTTTTATTTGTGGCAAGAACACTTAACTTGAGATCTATCCTCTTAACAAATTTCAAAATGCACAATACCGGTGGGAATGCAAGCTGGTGCAACCACTCTGGAAAACAGTATGGAGGTTCCTCCAAAAGTTGAAAATAGAGCTACCATACAATCCAGCAATTGCACTACTGGGTATTTACCACAAAGATACAAATGTAGGGATCCGAAGGGGTACGTGCATCCCAATGTTTATAGCAGCAATGTCCACAACAGCCAAACTATGGAAAGAGCCAAGATGTCCACTGACAGATGAATGGATAAAGAAGATGTGGTATATATATATATATGCAAACATGGATAAAGAAGATGTGGTATATATATATATATGCAAACATATCTATATATCTATATCTATCTATCTATCTATCTATATATATATATATATATATATATACACACAATGGAATATTATGCAGCCATCAAAAGGAATGAGATCTTGCCATTTGCAACGACGTGGATGGAACTGGAGGGTGTTATGCTGAGCGAAATAAGTCAATCAGAGAAAGACATGTATCATATGACCTCACTGATATGAGGAATTCTTAATCTCAGGAAACAAACTGAAGGTTGCTGAAGTGGGGGGTGGAGTGGGAGGGATGGGGTGGCTGGGTGATAGACACTGGGGAGGGTATGTGCTATGGTGAGCGCTGTGAATTGTGCAAGACTGTTGAATCACAGACCTGTACCTCTGAGGCAAATAATGCAATATATGTTAAGAAAAAGAAAGAAAAAAAAAGAAGAAGACAGAAGGAGGGGAAGAATGAAGGGGGGGAAATCAGAGGGGGAGATGAACCATGAGAGACGATGGACTCTGAAAAACAAACAGGGTTCTAGAGGGGAGGGGGGTGGGAGGATGGGTTAGCCAGGTGATGGGTATTAAAGAGGGCATGTTCTGCATGGAGCACTGGGTGTTGTGCACAAGCAATGAATCATGGAACACTACATCGAAAACTAATGATGTATGGTGATTAACATAACAATAAAAAATTTTAAAAATAATAAAGAAATAAATAAACCAAAAAAAAATGCACAATACCGCATTGCTCACTATAGGCACTAGGCTGTGCAGCAGATCTCTAGAGTTTATTCATCTAGCATGACTTAAAATTTTTACCCATTGAGGAACAATTCCCTGTGTCCCCAATCACTCAGGCCCTGGCAACCACTATTGAATTCTCTGCTTCTTTGAGTTTGACTATCTTAGATACCTCATATAAGTGGAATCATGCATTATTTGTCCTTCTGTAACCCACTCATTTCACTTAGCCTAATGCCCTCCTGGTTCATCCTGGTTGTGGTCAATGGCGGCATTTCCTTCTTTGTTAAGGCAGAGTGGCATTCCATTGTACGTATATGCCACATTTTCTTTACCCATTCACCTGTTGATGGACACCTGGATTGTTCCCATGCTACTTTTTCTTTAACTAAAAAATTGTTAATTAACTGATTTTTATTAATTTATTATTCTTTTTCATGCTACTTTTGTGTATATTTTCTAAGAAAAAAAACTGATCAAACAAATGAACTTGCTTACCTGTGTGGGTGCGTGGGAACGGGGTGGGAGGGATGGGGATGGAAATAAAAATCCTATGGGTATACCTTTCTTAATGACTTTTGAATTACGTAGGTGCTTTACTTATTCAAAAAAATAAAATTAAATTGAAAAGGATGAGAAAATTCACAAGATACCAGCACGCTGAATTGACCCACCTGTTCCGCCACTGGTGACTTATGATCACCTGCGGGGTTGAGGACTTCTTTGGCTTACTAAGGAACGTTCTGAGGCTGAGAATAGAAAATATGTGCTTGGGGAAGAAAAACAGATTGAAAATTAGGTTAAGCTAATTGCATTCACCTTCATAAAGACTAATGGCCAGTTGCATTATAATTAGCTCTTCAGTTCTGTTACCTTCACAACGTGCGAACAGATATTAGTCATAATTGTTCATTCTGGCTTATAGTTTTTTCCCCAAAGTGATTCTGATCACAGACCAAGTTCAAAAACTTATTATTCGGTTTCTAAAATTTCAGGAAACAAGGCCAACTTTCTCCTCATTTCCATCATCTGACTCACACACCAAGCCCGAGGCAGCAACAGCAAACATATTGGTGTCAGCAATTATGGATGACTCATCAGAGAACGTGTACAATTAACCTATTGAACATCGCCCCAGCAGCCGTTTCATCCTCAGTAGGACCATCTGCACCACATTCACCCAGGGTAGGAGCCCAGCCAACCTGCGGCGCCTCCTACGCATTTCCGCTCTGAGGCCCGGCCAGAAGCAATTCATAGAACCCCACGGCGCGTACTGCGTGTGCGCGCAGCTCATACTCAAAGCCTTCCCTCTGAGCTGAACAGACTGAGTTACTCCGCTCTCACCAGGCTAACCCCGAAAGCTGCCCAAGCCTTAGAAAAAAAATGATTCCCCACTGTTGCAGAAACTTCACCTAGCAGTTCACAAAATACCATAGGGATTAAGAGTCTACCCGTTCTTGCTTGAATAGAGATTTAGCTATTTGGCTTGCTGAGTGGCCATAAAAAAAACATTTAATCTCTCTAAATTTCAGTATCTTCATTTGTAAAATACCCAGCCAACAGGCTTTTTTGTAAGAATTTAATGAGATACTCTAAGTGTACCAGCTTCCAGATAAGCATACATGCCCCACTAATCAATATGCTGAGAAAAATGTGCTCTTATTTCTATAACTGATGGAAATATTCTTCCTTAAGAATCCCCATCCCCCATGCACCATGAGTAAGTGGGGAAAACTCCAAAACAATAAAATACTAACTTCTGTGGTCTAAAAGGTCTCAATTCTTTCCAGCTTGGAAGTCTCTTTTGGGTAACAGCATATTTCATGTAAACATTATTTGTCAAATCCTCCCCGCTACTCCTCTTCCGCAAGATGGATTTCTAGGGAGACTTACATTGGCAGGGAAGGGGGATACAAGGCCAGGTACTAAGCTCTGGTATTCACTGATCTTCCTCTATGGCAGGTCTGGTCTTGCCCACGCCTGAGCTCTGTGGGGGGACAAGTGACAGGGTCTGGCTGGGTCTACTGTCACCCACTGCTCAAGTCTGCAGCTGACATATTTGTGATCTGTTTCTCTGGATCAGTCAGGATTTCTTTACTGGGCCCTGCTTCAGTGTGTAGGTTTGCTGTGATACCTGGTTGTGACTCCCATTTTTCTCTGTCCTTGCAACTGTACCCCTAAAAAATTCTGAATTGTTCTTATCACCACCAGTATAAGGGTTTGTAGGAACTTCTAGGTCCTCAGCAGTCCCTGCTGGAGCTGAGTGCAGCTCAAGAAAGCTAGCTCGTCTGGCTAGTAATCCATTCTCTTGTTATGCCATCATTCCCCTGAACATATATGGGGCCAACCACATAGCAGTCTCCTCCCAAGGGTTCAAAAGAGAATAAGATCAAAGCCCTTGTCTCAAATTTATTTTATCCCATAGAATACCCTTCTCACTGTGGCCCTCCTTGGAACAATGGTCCAGGGAGAGCTCAAAAAACATCATCTTCCATCAATGTTGTCTGCACACAAGCTCTTTACTTTTTTGTCTGGAACATCGCAATGTCCTAACCTCCTTCTGGAAGTGACATTCAACTTGCCCACTTCTCCGGGACCTAAAGGTGAATGAAGAACAGGATGATAAACCAGTTTACTGATAAGGGAAGCTCCCAAGTAAAGCTTCTTTGTTATACATGTAAAACGTTCAGCACCGTGGCCAGCAATAACTAACTATGCTCTGTATTTGATCAAAAGAAAACACCTTCAAGCCTTTTCAAAGTGGGTCAGATGATCAAAAACCTACAGAATGTTGGGCTCTGTGCTGGGTGTGGCGCCTACTAAAACAACAACAACAACAACAACAACAACAAAACCCTACAGTATGTTCATAGGTTAATTTTTTAAATTGTTAATAAAAGTGTATTGTCTTATGTGTATTGGTAATGACTATTGACTCAAATGTACACACAGTCTTTACCTCTATTCTCATATTGCCAGTAGCCCTGGTTTCATGATGCAAATGAAGAGAATTATATATGGAAAACTCCCTGTGAACAATATTTGCAGTGTATATTCATTCATTCATTCATTTAACAAATATTTATGTAGTACCTAGTACCTCCCTAGGGATATGTGAATAAAATAGTCTCTGTTCCTTTTGGATACAGGACAAAGAGCTTATTCTTTAACATATAAAAACTTTCACAAATCAGTAAGGGAAGGTCAAAACACAAAATCTAACCAAGGATATGAAAAGACATTTTTTAAACACTCACACTCAGAAACACACACCCACAAGAACTATCAGTACTTTTTTTTACGATTTTATTTATTTATTTGACAGAGAGAGATACAGCAAGACAGGGAACACAAGTAGGGGGAGTAGGAGAGGGAAAAGCAGGCTTCCCGCGGAGCAGGGAGCCCAACACGGGGCTCGATCCCAAGACCCTGGGATCATGACCTGAGCCGAAGGCAGACACTTAACAGACTGAGCCACCCAGGCACCCCAGACTATCAGTATTTTTAAATGCACTTCACTCACAGTTAGCGAAGTGCAAATTAAACTTCTAAGATACTATATACTATGTTATAATGAGACTTTCTGTCTCAATTTTAGCTAAAGCATGAAAATGTTAGATTCAAGAGACCCCAATGTTAAAATTTCTAATTAAGTGATTAAGATCAGCCAACTCTTAAAACTTTCAAACTGAAAACTTGTGTAATAAAGAAGGGGGGAAACAAAAAAACAAAAAAACGTTAGAAAACTGGAGATTGATGGAGGGTTTGGGAAGGGTGTTTCTGAAAGTTGTTGGCTAGCAGAGTTCCACTCCTCAGGAGAGCAGTGAGGGAGTCCCCGGCTCTGACTCCGGTCTGGAGAGAAGAGCTTCAGTGGGGTACCCCAAGCACGGTACTCATCAGCACGTGTTTGCCCAGTTGTGTACATCCGTACTGTTCTGAGAGCTGAAGACCCAGCAGCGAAGAAGGCATGCGACACACGGCCCTTGAAAAACTTACCACATCCTGGGGCGCCTGGGTGGCTCGGTTGGTTAAGCGACTGCCTTCGGCTCAGGTCATGATCCTGGAGTCCCTGGGTCGAGTCCCACATCGGGCTCCCTGCTCAGCAGGGAGTCTGCTTCTCCCTCTGACCCTCCCCCCTCTCATGTGCTTGCTCTCTCTCATTCTCTCTCTCTCAAATAAATAAATAAAATCTTTAAAAAAAAAAAAAAAAAGAACTTACCACATCCTGAGAGGAGAGTAACTGTTCAACTACTCAATTCAATTTTATATATTGATCCTTCATTCATAAGAATGAGATTAGGGGAGGGGGAAATATTCCAAGTGAAATGCGGCTAAATTTATACAAATGAGGTGTAGATTAGTTCACGCCCACTAGAGCAACCAGCTTCCAAAATTGTAAAAAGAAAAGCTTCTAAGCGCACTTGCTTCTGTGTTTTGTTTTGTTGTTTCTGCAAGTCATATGCACTCAATTGATCTTTTTCTTCTTCATCTCACGTCCCGTTTAGCAGATTGCTTTTGCCATGAAAAAAAAGAGAGCTCTTCATTACCGATGGACTGTCTTTAAAGGTCAAAAGAAAACTCTCAGCAGAACCTCAGCATTTAGTCTGGCTTCAAAGAACAATTTTTTTTTTCCATTAAACTTTCTTCTGGAGCCTGATCTCCTCTGAAAAGGAATCTCCTAACAATACTGAGCCTGCACCTTACCGTCTTCACTTTCCCTGGCATTTCATGGGAAGACAGCATGCTCAGAGCTGGATGTGGCTCGGCTTCTGGGGTTGTCTCCAGCTCAGCCCTCCACTTCAGAATGTGACCGAGGGCCTGGAGGGCCAGGCTCGGCCTCAGAGAAGGGCAGCACTTTGCTCATTCGGAAACTATAGCTATGGTCCTTTTGCTTCATTTCTCCTTCATGTTGGCTGGCATGGTTGTGGCTGCTGCCCCTTTCTAGGGACTTAATGCAGGGCTGCTGCCGAAATAAGGCCCCCAGCAGCCGGTGACCACTCTCCCCTCTTTTCCTCTTTTGTCATAAAGCCCTTTTGTAAGATCATTCTTCATATCTAAGCATCTTCCCAGGCTCTGTGGTGGACATATACAGCACATTTTGAGTGTCCTGGGAGGTGGATGCCTCAATCTTCTCCTTGATGCACCTGAGTTTACAGTACGTCCACTACCCCCTCTGTTGGTGGTTTTGTCGCTAAAGAGTTCTACTGGCTGTAACACTTCAATATGGAGCCATTTACCCTGACTCTTCAGCTTTGGAATTAGGAAGACTACGTGAGAACAGTTGGGAATTTATTCTGATACCCAGGGATCTAGAGTACAAAAATAACAACTAGAGGAAAAAAGAGTGCATTCTCTCATTTCAGACGATTCTCACTGGTGATTAGCAATGTCACAGAACCTATCTTTTAATGGAGGGAAAGATTTCTGAGTCAAAGAGGAGAGTGTCAGAGATTATTAACTATGTTATCCCATTGTGTTAGCCTAATAGCTTCCCAAGTAGTTATACCTAACTCCATCCACCTCCGAAGCCTGGGACCAACCTGCATTTTACCCTGGACCAGCTGGTTATAAATGTCAGGGAAATAAGCTGAGGAGATAAGGAAGAAAAGTCCTTCTACATAACTGGTACACTCTAGTGTTTCCCTATGTGTACATGCTTGGAGAATTTTAACTTACTTGTGTTTAGCAATTTTTTATTGTGATATAATTACAAATATACAGAAAGTTGTAAAAATGCCATAGAGAATGCGCACACACAGTGTGCCTATATTCATTAACCAGTTATATTTTTGTGAATTTTGCTTTGGTATGTTTGCTTGCTTACTTGCTTGTTTCTTTATGAATAGTGTGGTATTTGGCTTCCTCTAAACACAGGAATTTTGGTTTTCTTCCTCAGTGCTCAGAATGGAGCTACAGAGGAGGACTGGCCATCCAATAATACGAAGTTTTCAATTTGGATCTGATCTAGACCTGATCACACTGTAAAGGAAGCATGGCATTTGAAGAGATAATGTGAGAATCTGGGGGGTGGGGGGGATGCCAGAGTCCTACTTCCAAGGAGAGAAAGATCACGAAGAAAAGTCAAGATGATCAGGGACTGTACATACAGGCTTAAGTTGAGAAGGAATGCTGAATGGATCTTCAATGGAGTGATCTTGTTTCTCTGTGACTACATGAGAATCGTGGAGACGGGGAGGAATATAATGAAAGAGAAAAGACAAATCCTGCCTGAGGGAACAGTGTGTCTCCACGGCCGGGTATTAATACCGCCTGAGAGGCTTCGCGGTGGGCTATAACACAGCCGCTGTGTGGTAGTCACAGACGGCCAGTTCAAGACGCCTTACTAGGGCGCCTGGGTGGCTCAGTTGGTTAAGCGACTGCCTTCGGCTCAGGTCATGATCCTGGAGTCCCTGGATCGAGTCCCGCATCGGGCTCCCTGCTCGGCAGGGAGTCTGCTTCTCCCTCTGACCCTCCCCCCTCTCATGTACTTGCTCTCTCTCATTCTCTCTCTCTCAAATAAATAAATAAAATCTTTAAAAAAAAAAAAGACGCCTTACTAAACTCATGTTCCTCTTTCCCAAATCCCATTATAATCTCAAAAGAAATACAAAAGTACAGTCACTGAGGCTCCAAAAAAGGAGAAAAGTTGTCAGAATAAGATGGGACAGTTGATACCGATCTGCAATATTGACTCACCAGCAAATATTAATGAGTGTGTGCCATGTGCCAGGCAGGCCCACGCCCCTGCCCTTATGAATCTGCATTCTTGTGGGAGACAGTTCTGGTTCTAATGGAGTGGTTCACATTTGAAGGAACCCATGCAGCTATAAAAGAGGTTCCCCAGGAAAAGAGAGTTTTCCCAACAGAATCACAGAATAATCCAAGGTCTTAAAGACCTTATCTATTGGTTCAGGTAAGATTTCTCAAATTATCTTATAATTGGATAAGGGGTGCCTGGGTGGCTCAGTTGGTTGGGCGTCTGACTCTTGATTTCAGCTCAGGTCATGATCCCAGAGTTGTGAGATTGAGCCGTGCTCTGGGCTCCATGCTGGGTGGAGCCTGCTTAAGATTCTCTTTCTCTCCCTCTGCACTTCCCCACCCCTAAAAAAATTATAAGACAAAATGCGATGGCAAGATTTATTCTAAAACTTTTTCTTTTTTTTTAAATTTTATTTTATTATGTTAATCACCATATATTACATCATTAGTTTTTGATGTAGTGTTCCATGATTCATTGTTTGCGTATAACACCCAGTGTTCCATTCAATACATGCCCTCTTTAATACTCATCACCAGGCTAACCCATCCCCCCACCACCCTCCCCTATAGAACCCTCAGTTTGTTTTTCAGAGTCCATAGTCTCTCATGGTTCATCTCCCCCTCCGATTCCCCCCCTTCATTTTTTCCTTCCTACTATCTTCTTTTTTTTTTTAACACATAATGTATTATTTGTTTCAGAGGTAGAGGTCTGTGATTCAACAGTCTTACACAATTCACAGTGCTCACCATAGCACATACCCTCCCCAGTGTCTATCACCAGGCCACCCCATCCCTCCCACCCCTCACCACTCCAGCAGCCCTCAGTTTGTTTCCTGAGATTAAGAATTCCTCATATCAGTGAGATCATATGATACATGTCTTTCTCTGATTGACTTATTTCGCTTAGCATAATACCCTCTAGTTCCATCCACGTTGTTGCAAATGGCAAGATTTTGTCTTTTTGATGGCTGCATAATATTCCATTGTGTATATATACCACATCTTCTTTATCCAAAACTTTTGAAAATATACATGAAAAGGATGCTCTTCTCAGAAAGTTTAAAATATATATATTTAACTCAATAAGAGGTAGAAAACATGGATAGATGAATAGACACTGGAGAAAATGAAAAGTTGGTCAAAGGACTACTACAGAATATTTAAAGGCATCAGACTCATAAATTCATAGCCAGGTTTTTACAAGTCTTCATAGAAAACATAATATTTGTGTTCTATCAATTTCTATATTCTGTTCCACAATATAAAAATTTGATAGAATATTTTCCAAATCATTAAATAAAATTGCCACAACCCTGATACTAAAAACAAATAGGAATCAGGAAAAAACAAAACAAACAAACAAACAAACAAAAAGCTATGGAACTAATTGCATCCATTAATGCATTAAAGGAGACATCCATACAATCATTTTAATAGATCTTAATAGGTTCTATTTAGCATTTGATACAATTCAACATGTTTCTATTTTTTAAAATAATATTGGGAAATGAAGACTAAAAAGAAACTTACCTATTTTATAAATGTGGCCCAACAGAAGTTGAGAGCAAGCATTTTACCTAATGGTAAAATATTTGAAGCATGCTCATCAAAATAGAGAATATAATAAAGATGCCCATCATCACCACTGATTTTTGACATTTTGTTGGCTATCCTGGCCAATGAAAAAGATAAGAAAAAAATAAAAGGTATGTATTCATTTTGGAAACAGTGCAATCAAAACCTCATTATTTTAGATGATATGATTGTCTACCTGGAAGGCCCAAGAGGATCTAATAATAATTTTAAAAAGCCTGTAAGAACTAATAAGAAAGTTTTAAAAGTGGACAAAATTGATTGCTTCTCATTAGAATTAGCAGTAATCAGTTAGGAAATATAACAGAACAAAAAGATCACAATCACAATCATAACAGAAACTATGAAACCCGTAGAAAAGAAATCCCAGTAAACGTGTGCAATACTTTTATGAAGAGTAGAAAAGATGCTCTAAGGAGATACACTATGCTTATAAGTAAGATGTGGAACTTGGTAAGCAGATTCTCAAATTCACCTAGAAGAGAAAAATGTGCAGAAAAGGCCAAGAAATTTTTGTTGAGGAACAATAAAAGCAAGTAATCACTTGCTTAATAGATACCAAAGAGAACTATAAGGCTGTGATAAATTTTAAATTATAATTTTTATTCAATTTTTATTTTATTCAATTTTTATTCAAAAATAAACAAATAGGTCAAGTATACAAAATAGAGAATTAAGAAACAAGCCTGCATACCTATGATAATCAGTGATATTTCAAATCATGAAAAAATGAAGGTCTCTATACTAAAAATGGTGTCATAGCCATTAGATCTATTTGGAAATATATGTGTGTGTGGACATGCATGCCAAAAGAGACCTTGTGGATTTTTTAGTTCCACCTTAAAGTGTTACAGAGCATCCATTGGCTTAGAAAAATGAGTAACACACCTCAAAGAAATGCAACTACCTAAGAGAGTATCCTGGAATAAGAGTTTTTTAATTAAAAAACTAATGTGATCCAGGTGCTTTTTTATATATTTTATCATTTATTCTTCATTTCAACTCTACAAGAGACTCATGATTATCTTTTTTTTTTACATATGAGGAAAGTAAAGTTTGGATAGTTTATGTAATTAATTTCCCTGAGGACTGTACATCAGTTAAGCAAGGAGCCAGGATTCAAAAACTGATCTATTCGCTCTAGCTTTTTTCCACTTCATCATGTTTCCTCCTACACAAATCCTTGTGCAGAGCTTTTAAAGAGCAGTGAATCCTAGCTGTTCCCAAGGTAATTATTCCCCATTATTATTTATTTGCTGGGTGTTTATACAACGGCCTCCAGAGACCCTCATCCCTAGGGACCCTGTCACACTAGGTTGTCCATGTGGGTTCTTTGATTTAAAGTTGATCTCAAGTTGCAAAAGGAAGATGTCAGTTGTTCCATTAATTGAGATGATATGACATAAAATGTCAATGGTGCACGGCCATAAGGCTCACAGAAAATAAGAAAACATTAATGAGATACAGACCATGGATTTCAGAGTTTCAAGAAGCAATATCCTCCACTGAGGTTCTCTCAACCAGTCAGCCCTTGCTCATAGGGAAGTAACAACTCCGAGACCACAAATACACTGATGATTTTCTCAGTAGATGTGACAATACAAAAGCATGACAGGGCAAAGGAGAGTCCTGGTGGGAGAGAAACAACACAGGCCCTGAAAAGGGAATTTCATAACACAATGAGAAATTCATGAAATTGTGAAATTCTTTGAATGTATTTTTTTTTTTTTGGTCATAGGCTTTTTTTTTTTTCCATTTATATCTGGGTTTGTTTTAATATCTCAAAAAGCTTTCCTTTCCCAAATCTTCATCCAAACTTTATGCCCTGAAATATATGTCAGATTTTCCCTTTGGTTTTGATTTCCATAGCACACTCAGAAATCTCTTGCTCTAGTCTGAAAAGTTGGGTTCTCACTAAGCAAAAAAGGTAAACTCCTGACCACAAGGCATTTTCTGATATGATCCTGCCTACACTGATATAGTCTCAGTTCCCCATTCCTTCCCCACACTTTTCAGTGAGCTGTGATATCCCTAAACACATCATTCCTCTTATTCCTCTGCACCTTTTCCATACTGACATCCTGCTGGCATGTCCTTGTCTAACAATCTTCCAAGATGAGACTCAGATGTCACCTCAACTCTTCCCAGCTTTCCCAGATGTAACATAATATTCCAACAGTGCTTATCTTGACCCAGTTTTGAAGTCATGGCTAAAGACTCTCAATTCCTCTTCCTGGGCAGTTTACCAAGCCTCCAACCCAATTAGCCCCCCTTTTAGGCCCTAATACTCCTGGGCCACAATACTCACATACCCAACTGCCAGAGGCCCTCAGATACCTGAGGGATGTCTCCTTCTTCTTTTGCTCTGCAGAACTAGTCAAAATATCCAATCCCTAAAAAGCTCTTGTGAAACCTGGCTAACTCCTCCCCACTTCCCCACAGAAGATGCCTCCTACAGTTCCCGTTTGTTATTACCCTGTCCCCAGGGGCAGCCCTCTGTGTGGCAGCCTTCTCTTGTTTAGAGCTGCAAAGAACAAAAAGTTCTGCTTCTGAATGTCTTTGTGTTGTGTTCTGCCATCCAAAGAACCAATAATTCTACCTAATATATAATTATGAAATACCAGATGAGCAAGGCATTCCCTTACCTGTGCTTCATGTGCTTGAAGGTCCAAACTATTTAATTTATAGACCATCAAGATTAGCTGTGACTCAACAAAGAAGTTGATAATTATGTTTGACACTTCCAGCCTCTCTTTATGAATCCTGTTTCGCCTTTTTGGTGCCCCTTTGAGATAGTAGAAACAACTTCTATTTTTGGCAGGATGGCCCATTAGATACCTTTTAAGTGAGAGCTCCCAAATGAGACCCCTGTGAAGACACAGAACTGGAACAGAGACTTCCAACCATTACAGGAACCCTTCCCAGACTAAAGAAAAACCCACCTGCTTACCAAAGAAATGTGTCTGCCCTGCTCTAGCTGTTAACTGGGGAGGGAAATCTTCTCTGAGAATTCATAACCACAAGTTGCCCTCAGAGGGCTTTGGTGTTAAGATTTACACTCTTTGCTTGGCCTGAAAAACCCCAAGCCAATTCTTATGTTGGTAATCCCTCAGGATATTGGATAAAACAAATAAGTTCCCTCTTTAAGGATACACCTCCTCCACACCCATAGTAGAGTAGATAAATTCACACTGTCCATGAGCTCTCAATCCAAAATTTTTTAAAAAAGAGGAAATATGACGTTGTCATGTGTGAGAATAATTAAAGAAAACAAGCAGCAGAATAAAATCCCCCAAGAATATGATATTGGAATAATTATATATAGAATATAAGTATCAAAAAAATAAAAAATAAACTATAAAACATGAGAAGGAGCTTTATTACCCCCGCAATCAGGCATAATTAAAAAAAGAAGAAAATGCTTAAATCAAAAATATAATAATTATAATTAAAAACTCATTTAATAATTGAAAGAGCAGATAAGATAGAGCTCAAGAGAAAATTAGTAAACTGGAAGATAAATCTGAAGAATTTACCCATAATGAAGTGCAGACTCAATAATAACAAATATTCATATGGTACTTTTTAGGTTCAGGTATTTTTCAAAAATTTCTAACTGTATTAACTCTTTTTACTCCCAGCAACTTTGTAAGTTAGATACTCTTCTGATCCCATTTTACAGATGGTGGAATTAAGACAAAAAGAAATGAAATACCTTGCCCAAAGTCACACTACTAGAAAGTAGCAAAGCTGGAATTGGTACCTAGACATGTAGACTCTGGAGCTTACAATCTTAACTATTAAGAGACATGAAGGGAAAAAAGAAAAATTCTAACATTTGTTTATCTATTGGAGTCTGACACATGAAGAAAGAATAAGGGAGAGGGATATTTAAACAGGCAATGGCTGAGAATTATCCAGAATTGATAAAAAAAAACAGTGAGTTACCAGATTCAGAATATTCCAAGTCTTGAGCAGGATAAGTAAAAATAATTCCATGCTGACATGACAAAAATAATTCATACATATTGTTTTAGGATAATGATTCTATCAGACTCTCAGGGTATTTCATCTTTATGCATGAAAGGAGAACTAAATTTCAGAGTTCCTCAGGCTAACAAACAAAAAGAGCTACTTAACATATCTTCCAAAATTATAGGCATTAATATGTATATTGTTATTCATAATAATCAATTAACATAACATGATTGACAAGCCTGAGCTAATGAACATGCATGGAACCCTCTATAAAAATTAAAGAATAAAATTCTCAGTAAGATTTTCAGCCACAGCATAAGTTCCAATAAAGCCCAAGAATTGCGGTCTCATTGCAAGGCAATAAAGTTTGAAATCTAATTTTTTAAGTGATAACTTTTTAAAAACTTTAAATATTTAAAAATTTTAAAACACATTTCTAGATAACTTATAGCTCAAAGAAGAAATCGTAATAGGCATTAGAAGATACAGAACCTGGAAGGAAAAAAAAAAGGAAAAAGAAAAGAAAATACAGAAACTGAACTACAAATGTCCCAGAGCTCTACCTACCCTGTATCCACTCCTTCTCTTTGGGAAGAAGTTGATGTACATCGTTTACTTCTTGGTGTGAATCTCAGACCAAGAGCTCTCTGACCTGGGGAAATTTCCATTTAAAGTACATCAAGGTGGTGAGAGCCTAGAAAGTGGGCCAGTCTTAAGGGTTCAAATTTTGGTTCTGCCCCTTACCAGTTGTGTTTCTCAGTAGCATCATCCATAAAATGGGAATAACCATAACTTTGTACAAAGTTATGATAATATATATGCACACACGCACACATATATAATATATATTGCTAGACTGTTACTTGACATAAAGTAAGTGCCAAACAAGTCTTTGTTGCTCTTTTTGTTGCTAATAGAACATCAGTGAACAGATGGAGGTAGTGTTTAAGGAACACAGAGGTCTTTACAAAAGTCCTAAAATCATGTTTGTAGGCAGTCCCCTTCTCTGCCTATGGTTGAACCCAAATCTATTATTTAGTTCAACCACAATTAACATTCATCACCTTTCTCTCCATCTCATGCTACCAGAGACTTTGGGCAATCTAGGTAATGTTTCCCTTGAATTATTGTTACTTCTCCATTTTGGAATTTTCACCTGCTTGCCTTCCTCAAGTCAGAGGAAGAAGAGACAGAAAACTGGGGAATTCCAGGATCATCACATTCCACAATTTTCCTCATTGATGCTACATGAAAGATTCACCCCTTAGAAAGTAAAAAATTATATTCTATTCAAATGAAATTCAAAATCAAGTTTGACAAAACCAGGTTGATAATACATGTGGTATTTGTAATATGCATTCTTTTTTAAAAAGATTTTATTTTTATTTATTTGACAAAGAGAGAGAGAAAGAGAGCACAAGCAGGGAGAGTGGCAGAGGGAGAGGGAGAAGCAGACTCCCCCTGAGCAGGAAGCCCAATACAGGGCTCAATACCAGGGTCCTGGGATCATGACCTGAGCCGAAGGCAGATGCTTAACGACTGAGACACCCAGGCGCCCTGAACTATGCATTCTTTTGGGTAAGAGCAATAAATCTTTTGTTTAAATGCAAGGGGACTGGGATTGTTCCTTTGCTTTGCCATGCCGGCAGAGAGAATGAAAATCTGCAGGGTCCAGAGGAGTGGAACTGATTCTTTAATTCTTTTAACATGGGCCATAAAGGGCTAGACCTCTATTTAAAGGTGATAGAGCTTCTTCTCTTCTCTCTGCAGGTGGCATGTTAAGGCGGACATTTCCATCATCTGTGTTTATCAATTATTCATTGCTTCCCATGTGTGGGAGGAAGAGTAATTCATCCGATTGTTTAGAGAGAATCCAGGACAAAAGAGCAGGCTCTGTGCCTTTCCATCTGCCTTCTAGAAAAAACTTGTTATTCATTCCCCGACCCCCACCATTCTCTCTCTCTCAACTTCTCTCTGTCCCCACCACCCCCCTTTCTCCTCTCTTCTTCTCTGCCCATAAACTAGTGAGTAAATCAAGCTGTCTCTGCCCCCATTTATCTGGCTGTCTTTAATTTGAGGTGGAAGCCAGGAAGGAGGACCCTCTACTTTTTTTTTTAACACAGCCAGAGACCCTGCACTTTGGTGAATAAAAGAGACTTGCTTGGCCATTTATAAAGGTTCCTATTGGGCTTTCAGTTCCTTGTGAGCACAAATTACCACCTAGAACTGGAAAGAAAAGGGGCTGAGTCTTAGGTCTCTATACTTCTAATATGTACACACTCATCCCTGATTTAGAATTAGGAATATTGAATAATTTATATAAAATGAGTTTTCTCGCCAACATATAATTATTTTACTTGTAATGTTGAGAAGATAAATTAATAAGCAGCCTGGCCATAATAACCTTTCCTAGGAAGATCTCTTTATGAACTCAAGATTTCATTAGTATTATGTACAATGGTTTCAGTAACTTCAGACCATTTCCTCCTACAAGTGAAAGAAAACTTTTCATGGATCAAGCAGAATTAGATATTGGCATTTCTTAGGGAAATATGAAGAAATTGTACATGAAGAAAAAATGTAAATGAAACAATAGGTTAATACCCTGACTGATTACAGGAAGCCAAAGTACCCAAAGAAGATAAAATGCAAACCATGGAGAGTCTTCTAAATTAGACTTACTTATGCCTCAGGTCCTCCTCAAAAATAATAGATTAAAAAGAAACTATGCAGTTGAATCAGGGCTTATGGAAATGTCCTCTAATGGAATGATTTTCTTTTTTCTGAAGTAATTGCAAAGAAGGCAATTTGGTGGTTTTTACTTGAATAGCACAGAATAATTTAAGGATGTAGGAGTACACACCCTCCATATGAGATAACCTTCTTACTGGAAGGACTGCATCTGCATTGCAACCATGGCTTGGGGCATTCCAGGCGCCCACTACGGCTTTGATTAATTACATTCCTTGTGTTCTATTTTATTAGGTAGTCACCATGAGGAATGAGGACTAATTTGATCAGAAAACAGCTTCTGTTTAATCAAAGGCTTAAAAATAGTATTGAAATGTGGTGAATCAGGGTAAAAAGAAAGCAAATGGCCATAATGAGAATCTCAACAGCTGTTTGCATAACATGGAGACTAAACCCCGTGTCCTTCACCCCCTCGCTTCATGGTGAATGCAACCCCAATTCAATTATTTTTTAACTACATGATCTGCACACCCCTCTATGAAAAGAAAATGAGAACTTAAAAATAAAACAAATGGAAAAAAAAACACTAAATAGATATTTTAACACTTCACATAGTCTGAGCTGGTTAGACTAGTTAGAGAAGGCAGTTTGGGATGAGCAACATTACAAGTAGCAAGGGACAGAGTTTGTATCATGTTTTATACAGACCAAAATATTTGGAGGATGCTAAGCTCTCAGGCTTGAAGAAACGTAAACAGAATGAACCACATGGAAATCAATTGGATGTAACTCTCTAAATATAGATGTCCCACTTCCTCCATCAGCCCCATTTACCTGCCCATCTTCAGCTCTCACCCACAATGCAGCCAACTCTTGGTGGTCAGACCACTTACTTGGCCTAACACTTGGTTAATAACTTTGTTTGTTTCTCCTATCATCTCAGCTGACTTAAAGGTTCTTCAGGGGCCACAGATCTTCCACTTTATTAGAATTTTTAGCACTCAACAGTGCCGGGCACAAAAACGGTGATATTCAGAGGTCATTGAGAGTCACCCACTGAGGCCAGGCCAGCCATTCAATAACAATATTCAGAGTGCTGCTCCCTGATGCCCTTGGAATAAAAGTCAAAAGCTTAGCTTGCTCAGAAGGACGCTCATTCTACCTTGCCAACAATTCAGTTTCATTTCTCACCACTACCAATACCTGCCTCACCAATACCAAGTTCCAAGCATCCTGAATTTCTTGCCGTGTCTGAATGTGTCATACTCTCTCTTAGTTTGGGACTTTGTTATTCTCTCTTGCAGCTATACTTTTCCCTTTTCCCCCATCACCTGGATTACACCACTATTGACTTGACTTAGGTATTCCTTATTATTACTTAGCTATTCCTCAGGAAGAGACCCAAGACTGGGGTCCACATCCATCCAGGCAGGGCACCTCTGTAATACCTTATACCCACCACTGTTGTACCACTTAACCAGATTGCATTATAAAGGCCTTACAAATGCCTATTTACCTGACTGCCTGAAGACAGGGGCTGTGTCTGAGTCACTGTTATGTCTCTTTTAACGACAGTCTCTGCCACATACCGAGCCTCAATTTATATTTGCTGAGTTAATCAACAATTGAATGATTGAATGGATGGCCTGGCCAGTGGGTGACTCTCAATGACCTCTGCTAACAGGAATTCTCATGTTTGAATGATTCTAAATATTTTATCTCTCCTACTAGATATTCTGCTTTAGGAGGTAGGTTGTTCATTCTGATATATATTGGTGGGACCACCTGAAGATTGTTTATTCTGGAAGCTAAAAATTTGCATACTATGTTTTATACAATTTCAGGATTTGGTGTTGACAAAATGATGTTGTGCTTTCTATAAAATCTGGTTTTAAAGAGCCCCTATACATTTTCACATGGAAGTCACCATAAAACTTTTCTTGTGGTACCTTATCTGCAGCTGGAACTTAATAAATGCTGGCTGCATGTGTGATGCACAAAATAAATCTTGCTCAGGAAAACACTTTGCTAACAAAATTAGCATACACCCAGGAAGTTCTCACTCATAGATCAAGAAAACTAGACAGAGACAAACTTACAAGTTTAGCTTGAAAATTATTAATTAAACAGATATCCAAGGGCTTGATTTTACATGGCTTATTTGGCTTAACAACGGATTTAATGTAGTTTTTAAAAATTATTTTTTTATATTTGCATGTGTTTTATAGTAAATATACAATGCAATTTAATTACAGGTTCCAATCAAGTTTTAATATTTTTTTCTACTAGTTGCTTTGTGGTGGGGTAGTCAGGTAAAGCATTTAGGTCTGTGGTCTTGCCTAGCCTGATTGCATGTCCCTGGACTTCCTTTTTCATTTCAAAAGTGGAAAAAAACATGAAGCCCTGTGTATCATTTGTTCTTCTTGAGGCTCTTCTGTAAACATCCCCAAGTATTTGCTTCGTGAATAATATTTCCTGCCAATCCTTGATTTTCTGAAATCCTCAGGAAAAATTAGTTTAATCAAAGGTTATCGAACTCTGTTGACATTCTGGAAGTCACTTGAGTCATGACTCAAGAATTCAAATGATGCTAAAGGAAAGGCAATAATCCAAACAAACTTATTCTTTAAGGGATTTGAATTAAATTTTCAAAATTTGAGAGATGGATAATGGAATAGACAACACTTAACCCTAAATTACAAAGGTGAGTACTGACATCAATAGCAATAGGAGTTTTGCAAATAAAGTTCCTTTCTTATCCAGAAGGCATGAGTCTTCCGGGAGTTCTCATGTCCAAGCTGTCTTTATTTCTCCATTACTTTGTGCCACAAACTTGAACTGAAAATCAAAAATCTGTTGAATGTAGGAGAATGTGGCTGATAGGCAACTGTGTCTTGCACTACTAAAACTGAGGGATTCTTCCTTATATGTTCCTTATTATTTACTTTCCTTATTATAAAGAAATGTAAAAGTCCAAATTATAGGTTAGTTTGACTTCTAGAAAATCTGTTCAGTATCTGGCAAAACTCAAGAGGAATTTTCATACCTTGTCAGATGAAAGTTAAAAAGGGTCTAAATCAATGTTTCGTAGAATTGATACTTCTTTAACACATCATGCTTTATAAAAGATTTTGGAAATTTGGATTGTCATCATGTAAATAAAAACTGATAATAAACTGTAATTATATAACCTTTTTTTTTCACAAAGCACTTTCATATTTATTAACTCTTTTTGCCCCTGTAATAAACCTGTGGAATATCCAAGATATTTTTTCTATATAACTAATAAAGAAACTGAGAGTTAGCAGGAAGGTAAAATGAGTGAGACAGAGTTGTATAAGTATTTTCCCTCTTTCCTCGAAGTCCAAAGAAATCTAATTTTCCTCTGGTTGACAACGTGAAGTAGAGCAAAAAACATCACTTTTTTGCCAACGTCATTTTAATTCAGTTTGGTGATAAATTAAAATCATTTTGCACTGGGGAACTAAATTTCTACAAAAGGAAGAGAGATTGTTTGTCTTGCTCAGAGATGGGAGTGCAATGAGAATGAAACCCTAGATTCTTTCACCTTGAGCTCCATGAAATGAGCTCGTTCGCCCCTCAGGGTTCGAATGTGAACCCCATAAGCACCCCCTGCACATCCTAAGAAATCCTGGCTGTGCTTCAGGGCATCTTGGATTGATGTCATCAGATCTTTAAATTGTTCATTCTTTGTTTTAAGATTTTATTTATTTATTTGGACAGAGAGAGACACAGCGAGAGAGGGAACACAAGCAGGGGGAGTGCGAGAGGGAGAAGCAGGCTTCCCGCCAAGCAGGGAGCCCGATGTGGGGCTCGATCCCAGGACCCTGGGATCATGACCTGAGCCGAAGGCAGATGCTTAATGACTGAGCCACCCAGGCGCCCCTAAATTGCTCATTCTCATGTGAGACTTCTATGCCCTTTGAAGTTAAGGCATCCCCAATAGCTTTTTATGTCTCCCTTCATCAGTGTTTCTGATGCTCTAGTGGGAAGGGAAAAGGTATAAATTGTTATTTTTTTAAATTATTCAGTTTGGGGGGCACCTGGGTGGCTCAATTGGTTAAGTGTCTGCCTTCGGCTCAGGTCATGATCCCAGAGTCCTGGGATCGAACCCCTCATTGGGCTCCCTGTTCAGCAGGGAGCCTGCTTCTCCCTCTCCTGCTCCCCCTGCTTGTGTGTTCTCTCTCTCTCTCTCGCTGTCAAATAAATAAATAAAATCTAAAAAAAAAAAAAATTATTCAGTTTGGGAAAATCTGACCCTTAGAGACAGACTTAAAGTATAAATAAATATTAAAGAGGAACTTTTCTCTCTTGTCCTCTGATTTCCATAAGTAGGAATTTTTCTTAATCCCTTTAAGCCTGTCCCAAAACTTACTCTTGGAAGTAAAGTTACTCATGTGTGAGCAATACCCATTGGTCATGGGTGGAGTTAATTTATCATAAGCATGGGGATTTGGTTTCTTTCTTTCTTCCTCCACCCTGCATTAGCTGAGGCAATGGTTTCTTTACAGATTAAAACTTGCTTTTGGACAAGTAGTCCCAAAGTCTAAACTAGGTGAGCTCATTTGGTTCTATCCCTAAACTACATTCTTCCCATCAACTTTATCAGCAATAAAGATGACATTTTGTTTCTGCTTATGCTGGCTCTTTTGTTTACTTTCTCAATTTTTTTTTTAATCAAGCAGAAAGGAAGGATTCTATGTATTGGACTTTCCTCAAAAACCCTGCCAGGGAGAATAAACTTTACTCGAGTATTCAAAATAGGGGGGAACTGGATTTAGAATGCAAGCCTATGTGTTATATGGAATTTCAAGATGGCCTCCAAGGTTCCCTCCACCTTGGAATTCCCACCCCGTATAATCCCCTCTTCTTGAATATAAGTGATATAGTGAATATGATAGAATATCACCCCTGGGATTAGGTTACTAATAAACTGACTTTAAGTTGACCAGAAGGGGGCTATTCTGGCTGGGTCTAACTAATCAAGTATGGTCTTTAAAAGAAAATGAAGTTTCAAAAAAATGTACTGCCATTGACCAGGAAGAAAACCAACAGTTGTGTTGTGAATAGCCACATATCTAGAACCTAAGGGCAACTTCTAGGAGCTAAGAATGACCATAGTCAATAGCCAGTAAGAAAACAGGGGCTTTCATTCTATAACCACAAAGAATTTAATTCTGAAAGCAACTTGAATGAGCTCAGAAGAGGACCTCAACCTCCAGATGAAACTTTAGCTCTGGCTGACACTTCGATTTCAGCCTGTGAGACCCTGAACAGAAAACCCAACCCTGTTATGCTAGGATTTCTGATGCATGGAAAGTATGACATAATAAGCATATATTGTTTTAATCTATGAAATTTGTGGTAATTTGTTATGCAGCAATATAAAATTAACACAGTCATTGAATATTTATAATTCCATTCAAATAGTTGTATCCAAAAAACATGTAAACCAATTGCTTTGAGTTGAAAAGCAATTTCTAGAGGAGCAAATTAATAACTTAAAAAATAGTTTGTTATTTTATATATCTAATGTGAGTTTTTTAAAATGTTATTCACCAGAATTCTAAGGGAGGCATCTGAGAGGGAAACAGGTAGAACAGGGAACTGGTTAACCTGTCCCAAAATTTTCTGTCACGCAAGTCATAGGCTTGGAAAGGGAATGGGGTATGAATGCATTATCAGCTGATAAAGAGAATGAATAGGCCCACCCCATGCAAGCAGGGTGCTATGACATGGATAGGATGACCTCTCTACTCAACCTCTCAAGCCACCAGTAAAAATATCAACAAGGAACAAGGGACAAGGCTTGGGAATAGAATTTTGCACACAATTGACAAGAGAAAAAACTAAATGGGCCTCTATGAATAAAGGGAAGAGACCAAGAGGATGCAAATCATACCCAAGTTCAGACACAGAGGATTTCAGCCAAGTTTACCCAAATCTCTAAAGAACAAAGTCCCAAGTTATATTCCAAGTACAGGCAGTTCTGTCATATTTGAAACACAAATATGACTCAACTTTGAACTGTCAAGACCTTGGGATCACTGAGGGGAAAGAGGCACCTAAGAAAATTCAATGTGTTATTGCAAAGTGTAGGAGAAAAGATGGATTTGTCAAGGATTTGCCATAAGTAGATATCTAAATTGAAAGGATAATGTTAGATCCCTATCTAACACATCATTTTAAAAAATCCAGATGAACTGAAAACCTAAATGTAAGCAACAAAAATCTTATACTTTTAGGAGAAAATATAGGAACTTTAGGAAAAAAATGTAGAAAATTTTCATGACTGGGATTTAAAAAATTTAATAAAGAAGAAGCAAAATGTATAAAACATAAAGAAGAAAAATACAGAAATTGAACTACTTTAAAAATGAAAAACCTTATGTACAATGTAAGACATCATAAGGAAAGTTAGAGTTAAAGCACAGCTTGAAAGGCTTTAAAAGTTTATAACCACCAAAGATGAATATCCATAATTTATTTTTAAAATAAAATAAATCTTACAAATCAATACAAAAAAGACAAATGATCCTATAAGAAACTGAATAAAAATATCAACATGAATTTTTCAGAAGAGAAAATTAAGTGACCAGTAAACAAAGAAAGTATTTCTAAGTCACCCATGACATTGAAGGGAAAATCACTAGGGTTTTGGTGGTGATTAGGGAAATGGAATCATACATTGTAATAAGAATGTAAATTGTTCTAACCACTTTTTTGGAGCAACTCCTAAAAGCTGAAGTTGTACATGACCTTTGACCAAGCAGTTTCGTTTATGTTGCTTTCCAGGAGAAATGTACTCATATGCAACCAGAGGCACATTCAAAGATACACATGTACTATTTGTGATACCGAAACAGTAAAAACAACCTTACTATCCACCAGGAAAGGAATGGAAAAATTACATATAGTCTAAATATATGATGAAATACTATAAAATGAATGAACTAAGTAGATGAACAAGGAAAATCACAGAACATAATTATGAGGGGAAAAGTTGGAAAAGCCATTCTGATAGTATATCATTTGTATAATATGTCATTTAATATAATTTATGCTAAGTTCACATATTAATAAGCAACATAACTTTTAATGTGTGTAACATATGACATATAATTCATTAATACATACACATATGGTAAATATATAGATACACACTGATATGACATACATTGATTTGATGAGTGGAGCTTACAATCAGAAATTAGACTGTATATTTCGTGAGGACAGGGACTTATTTACAGCTATTCCCCACACCTAGAAGAGTGCCTGATAAATGGTAGGAATCTTTGGACAAACAGATGAATGAATAAATTTTTATATCTAGGGGAGAATGAGAGGAATGGAATGAGGGAGAATTTAAGGTGTATTAGTAACATTTTCTATATATCCTCTATATCTATAGATATATTAAGATGTACATATAAAAAATGACATCATAAATTAAGTCTGGATAATGATTTCTTCTATTTTTTTAAAGTATTACCTGATTTAATATTAAAAATTTTAAAACTTGTCTGTAACACCTTTTTCTTATAAAAAATTTACCACCCCCTTCCCTCTGCCACCAAGAATATCTTTAGAGAGCCCACTTTTTATTCCATAGCAGAAACCTTTCAGTGCACAAATCAAAGAACTGACCTGAATTCTGAATGTTGTAGACTAAAACTTGAACTAATAGTTGAGCTACTGCTCTACTTACAAGCAAGTAATAATCTTCTTTGTTGAAAAATTGCATTATTACCTTGTTTATAAATTTTAAATGAATTTCTAGAAGCAATAATTAATTATAGGACAGAGAGTTGGTATACTTCAAAGCAGAGTTAATTTAAATTTTCTACCTTTTGTGTAATTACATGTATTCTAATTTCATTTCCCTATGAAAGAAAACACAAAGATATCCCTTAAGCTAGACACTATAATAAGAACTAGATAATCAGATGTCCAAGATGTAGTTCCTGACCTCCATGATCTCATAGTCTAGTAAGCAAGTTAGAGAAGTAAACCATTAGTTGTGATACAGCATGACAACTGCTACCATACAATTATTCAGAACATTATTGAGCACATAGAAGGGATCTTCTCAATCTGGGGGTATAAGGAAGGCTTCCTGGAGGAAATAACCCATGAGCTAGACTTTGAAGGATAAGTGTTTGCCCAACAGAAAAGTTAATGAAGTGAGGAGTTGGGGTTAATAAGGGATTTTTGTTCCCTGAGGCAACAGGACAGATATTTGTAAACTCTCCGTAGATTAAGAAGCAAATCTGGAGAATTACAAGTAGGATAATCAGCTGTCGACCAAAGAAGTATTTTGGAAAGTGGCAGAAAAGAAATTTGGAAACAGAGACAGGCACAAGACTGTGAAGCACCTTACAATGCCAAGATATCTCACAGATTATGAACAGCTTCATCTCCTAGATTATGAGGAACCATTAAAGACTTTTAAACAATGGAGTGATATATTCAGATTAGGTAAAATTCAGATTCAAGAGGATGGTTTGAAGTGGGGTCAGATTGGACGCAAGGAGAATAGGTAAGAATCTATTAAAGGGAGATATGATGAGGCTTCCCTAACCTGTGACAGCACCATGGGAATGGAAAGGGGAATAATAATTAAAGACACATTTTGGACATAGAATCTATAATATTTGTAGGTATAACTTTCAAGAGGAAAAATTTTGGCAGTTTGATAAATGGACACAATTCCTGTCTTCTTTTTATCCAGGTCCCCTTGCAATGTGACTTTAGAGCACCTTCCATCAACTGTGGAGCCTCTTTCCCCCCCCCTTTGAACCCGGGCTGGCTCCATGCCTTGCTTTGACCTAGAGAATGGTGCAGACGTGACACTGTGCCACTTCCAAACCTAGACCTCCTTGCTCTGGAGACCAATGTGTTTCACTCTGTTCCTTCTTAAAAATCCCACTAAAACAACAATGAGTGTTTTTTTAAAGGCTTAAATACTCATGGGCATCAGAAATGACAAAAATACTGACATTAAATTAGATTAGTTAACTAGTTTTCTATCAAAATACCTAGTAATATGGACGTTAAACTGGCATAATTTATTTGCAAAGTCCTTTGGTTTATGGAACTCACACATTAACAACTATTACTTGGAAGTAAATATTAGTTTTTTTTTTTTTTTTTTTATTTTTTTTTTTTTTTTTTTTTAATCCCTTTTTTTTTTATATTTATTTTTTTTTTTTTTTTTTTTTTTTTTTTTTTTTTT
>NW_022589704.1:14684310-14726861 GCF_004348235.1 Phoca vitulina | reverse complement strand
ATTTTTTTTATTGTTATGTTAATCCCCATACATTACATCATTAGTTTTAGATATAGTGTTCCATGATTCATTGTTTGTGCATAACACCCAGTGCTCCGTGCAGAACGTGCCCTCCTCAATACCCATCACCAGGCTAACCCATCCTCCCACCCCCCTCCCCTCTAGAACCCTCAGTTTGTTTTTCAGAGTCCATTGTCTCTCATGGTTCTTCTCCCCCTCCGATTTCCCCCCCTTCATTCTTCCCCTCCTGCTACATTCTTCTTCTTCTTTTTTTCTTTCTTAACATATATTGCATTATTTGTTTCAGAGGTACAGATCTGAGATTCAACAGTCTTGCACAGTTCACAGCGCTTACCAGAGCACATACCCTCCCCAGTGGAAGTAAATATTAGTTTAATTAATTTAGAAATGCAGTAGCTTGATCTAAATGAAAAGTCATGGTATGTAACTAAGTCTTGTACAGCCACACCTATTAAACCATTGTCTTTGGGCATAGTGTCCACCAAATAATGACTGAGTTTTGTAATAGTGTTGTTGATGTTACTTCAGAAGATTTTTGTATTCTGGCTTTCTTATGGCCAGTTTTATTACTAGAGTTCCCATGGCGGGTGACAGATGTGGGTAAAATTTTGAGCAAATTAAAAGTTCATTATCAACTTTCTTGAGAAATAGAAATTTAATAATTAATTTATTATTAAGCATTCACTCTTATTCTTCAGCTCATTTCTGTTTTAAAGGTTTATTGTGAATGTTACAAAAACATCATCAGACAAAATAAGCAGCTGTTGACTTGCAACATATAATAAATTATAAACAATAAATCGTAGCAAGAATGTTCCAATAACTTTCTAAACACTCTGTAGCAGAATAATAGTCTCTATTTCCCACACGTATTTCATGTTCACCTAAACTATAATTTCTGGTTTCCCACTGACCCCAAACCCCACCAAGTGGCAGTTTGGCAACTTTCTGAATGTCGCAGGTCACAGCCGAGATTATGGCAGTACTGGGAAGTGCAAATAAAGCTAGCAAGGGCAACAATTTCAAATGCTTCTTTCACCACCATCCAAAACTGGGAAGAGTTGACTTCCCCTAACCTCTCATGTGAGTATATTTGGTTTACCTGCAAGCATCCTCCATGCTGTCTTTGAAAGGAAAATAGTTGTTACCTTACATCTAGAAAGGGTTGGAAAAGAGAAATGAGTTACTGCTAATTGTCTTTCAGATTTAATCATTTGTTAAAGAATTCTGTTCTCTACACAGGAATCCCAAAATTTTGTAACCGTGGCAGAAGTTGGAAGTACATAGTAGAGGTCTACTGAAATCCATCCCAACTTATTTAAATGTAACTTCTAATTATAACACTTCATTCAAAAATGAAAAATTCAAGGGGCGCCTGGGTGGCTCAGTCAGTTAAGCGTCTGCCTTCGGCTCAGGTCATGATTCCAGGGTCCTGGGATTGAGCCCCGTGTCAGGCTCCCTGCTCAGTGGCCGCTTCTCTCTCTCTCTCTCTCTCTCCCCCTCTCTCAAATAAATAAATAAAATCTTAAAAGAGGAAAAAAAGAAAAATTCGAGAAAATGTTAAATAGAAAAGACACCAGGACAAAAGGCTCAAACCCGTACTTACTCTCAGTAAGCTGGGACATAGGGTTTTCCATTTTGAGCCCCCTATTGTCCATCCCCAGCTCTGGATCCATTAGCATAGATCAAGGACTCAGGCTCCAGGGACAGGAAGCAGAACTAGGCAGTAAATGCCACGCAAGCCACTGGAAGGAGCACTGGTGACTTTCACACTTAGGCTCTCTGTCCCAGCAGCTACAGTTGCTTTCTCTTTGATGACTAGCACTTAGGCTACATAGGTTATAAGCCCTCACCATCAAGGTCCTCCGTTAATACCTCATTGCATATAAAATGTTTAAGGACTTAATATGTTCAAAGACACTTATAAGGCACACTCACGGTCCTAGAGGCAGCTCTGAGTCATGTCTTGTGGGGGCAGTATATATGCACCATGTGGGAAAAGAATGGAAAAAAAATTCTTCTTCCTTTATTTCCTTTTTAAATCAATATTTCTTCAGATTAGATAGCTACATATTCTCACTCTTCTCATCTCTGGAAGAATTATTTTTTCCCACTGATCTCAGGAAGTTGCTCATCAGAATGAGGTAGAGAAGATGGGACAGAGACCATGTTCACAGTGTGTTATTGGATTAATTAATTCTGTGAACTTTATAACAGAAAATGCTATGCTTCCTGATGCCTATCACCTAGCAAAGACTTCACGAGTCACCTATTTGTTCCTTTATAATTAATAGATTTGATTCCCATTGGGTCAGGGTGTCATTCCAGAACCATGGATAGGTGTCCTCAGGACCTTTGCACTTTCATACCCACCAGCTCCCTATCACTCTTAAAGAAGTCTGAATGATGGTCCTGAAAAAAAGAAAACACAGTAGAATTGTTTCCTTTTTTCTTATTCCCATCCAAAACCACCAGTTGTATCCTTCGGAGGAAGAGGAAGTTTTATACAGAAAATTTAGAGGTGTTAAGAAGGGCATCTATCCCCACTCACTACCTATTTGGTATGAAAGCAATCCATTTTCAGGGATTTAAACTTTTCATTCCACCATTAGAGATAAGTGTGAATCCAGGGCAATCATCCTGGAGAGGAATGGATACAACAGCAGACAATGACAATAGTGTCTTCATAGACATGTAAATACTTGTGGGTGAGTCTATAAATCATCTGGTCTGTGATTGTTTTTACAAATGAGGAAACAGAGATTGGATGTAAAAGTGCCCAACATACACAGTTGTGACCAGGACATGGACTCATGTCTTCTGATTGCTCACCCATCATTCTTAGAGAAAGAAGATGAAGGGGAGTGTAGAAGATATGGGCACCAATGGAAGACAGAGAGGGATCCCAGAAAGAGAAAGGGCAAAAAATAAAAAATCTAGTCATGCCCCCCAAAAATCCATTTATGTCTCAATCGCCTCAGAATAATATAGGGTCAGCAGGAGTAATAGGGTCACAGGAGCACATCCATGCTCTCCCGCACCCAACTCAGAAACAATATGTTCCTGGGCCTTGCTATTCAAACTGTAGGACTCAGTGCAGATCAGCCACCAAGACCAGACACCACAACAGCCTCACCCAGGAGCTTGTTAGATGTACAATCTCAGAAACCACCCCAGACATACTGACCCAGAATCTGCATTTTAATGAGATCTCCAGGTGATCCATGTATACATCAAAGTATGAGCAGCACTAGATCAGGACACAGGGAGAGATGAGGTCCACAAACAGTAACTCAGACTTGCCACAGAAACCAGGACCAGCCTTGGGCTAACACAGCACCTCGTTATTTTAAGACCCCACTTCCAAGGATTTTTTTATATTGCCCCAGAATCCTCAAAGAGGGTAAAGAGAGAGTCTTGATGCATAAAGGTAGGGGGGCACCAAAAACTGGACAGTTTGAATAAAAGCTGCTAGGATTTTACAGGTGTGTCTATAACTTAGTTCCGTTTTTTATTTGATTTGATGTGTTTGTTTTGTTGCTTTGTTTATTCATGTCAAGTTTCTGTACTTACTTCATGAAGCAGGCAAATTAAAACTGTCACAGACTATACCCTAAATACCTCATTCCTCCTGTTCCATAGCATACATAGCTCTATTTTATGTTTTTTTTCCAAATAAGCACTTTTATAAGGCAGTTGCCCTACCGAGATTGTGAGCCTCTTAAAGGCAAAATTTTATGTTTTATCTTTGTCGTCCTAACAATTAGTGCCTTACATTTAATGAACAACCAGTAATGAACGATTTAAATAGCAAAATGAAAATGAAAATGAATGAATGAATGGATTGAAGCAGAACAAAGTAGAATGAATGAAATAGGAAACAAGTTTCCCATTCTCCTGGCTTCAGCTCCAATATCCTGCTATTATTTCTCCTGTAGTTTCACCTAGTCACATGACTCCTGAGCTTCAGGTTGCTGCATTCATTACAGAGAGTTGGCCAGGCTGTCTAAGTGTTGCTGTGTCCGGGGATGCAGTAAGAATACATGAGCTACAATCTGTAACATGCAATCAATAAATTGTATTACTTTGAAATCCTCAGGTGAGAGTCACCATCCAATAGGCTTTTACTGCAAGGACACAGTTTTCTTTCTTACACTCTGTTCTTGATTTACAATATATATGCATGGGAAGAAACATATTATCAGAGGAAAGGGAAAGGAAATAGCAACTTTTTTCTCTTTCCCACAATACTTGCCACCACCAAAAAAGAAAAAAAAAGAAGGTAATAAAAAAGTACACTCTTAAAAATAACCATCTCCTAGAAGTACTTTGACAAACTCATGGCAAAAATGCTCTTTTTTTGTAGCCATTTGCTGGCAGCACATCATGACTCTAACAGTAATAATAACACCAATGACAGGGTCACAAAATTCAACTTACATTTATATAAAATGAGACAATACAAAATCTTTATTTTGCTGATAACTATCCCATTCATCCTCCTGAGCCCTCATCACTGGGTTACCAGAAAAACAAATTAACCTGATGTCCAGTACAATAATTTTAACAGTCTTTTCAGGAAATAACCTTCCATTCATTAAAAAATACTAAGTCTCTTAGATATTCTCCCATCTCCCCAGCTTTTCTCCCTAAAGTGGTGTTTGTTTTATAGGGTAAGAAGTAGGGGAAGACCTAAGTGTTCTAGGAATCCCAGGAAAGAATTGGGATCCTCTGAAGTAAAGTCATCCTCTCCTTCTGGTTTTTTCAATGTTGCAGACATGGAGGTGCATCTCTCAGATCCCACTTCAAAAAACGACTCTCTGCCCAGTTGTCAGAGATTAGCTGAGAGCCTCCAACTATTAGCTCCTACAGAGTCTGCTTCAATTTTCAAGCTAGGATCATGCTTTTCTTAGGTAGTTTTGACCAATGTCTGAGCAAGAGTATGATATGATAACCTAGTCGTGGTCTTCTTGTGGTGGCCCCTTGCCAGTACATGAGCAAGATGGTATGGGGTTCTGGCCATTGCTGCCCATGCAGGACTATTCTAACAGAGAAGGCTTTCTCTGAAGTGTCTCACTGGACCAGCAGTGACTTCCATATCTGTATCTCAGTCTCACAGCTTCCCCTCCCCATCTTGCTTCCTCCCTGTTGGAGGTTGTTGAGAGGTGGTGACCACTGGGTGACCCATGAATGGACCCGGCAATCAGAGGCTCTTCGCTTTCTCCCCTGCTCTTGGAATGTATACTTTGTTTACTTACTGCTCCCACTGCTCACACAGTGGGAGCTGCTCCCAGGACATAACCTTCAGAGAGTTAAGTGTTGTTGAGACCATCCAGACTGAATGTGACTGAGCCTGGTCAAGGCCTCTATATAATCTTTTAAGATTCTGACAAGCAGATGCAGAGACCTACTCATCTTGCTGCCCAAGACAAGCCTTGTATGTAAGTTTCCTTGCTTATTAAACCTGCCACTTACCAGTCTGGAGTGGCCAGCCTCTTTCTTCAGTCTCTCCTTGCCCTGCATGTACTGAGGCCAGTTTCAGATTTTACCCAGGAAGCCCCCAAGAGTGCAAACCAACACTTCCTTTTTCTTTCAGAAGTATCACCCAATGAACATATTGCACCCCTACCTCCATCTTGGGGTCTGCTTCTTGGAGCACTCTACTGGCATTCTGGGATAAAGCTACTTGTCCACCTGAAGGCCACTTGCCCTGCTGGTTATCCAGGCTAATCTAACTCACAGTCTGATCTCTCCAAGTTTTTCAGATGTTAATAATTGCTATGGTAATAATTCAGTCTCATCTCAGCTTCTCCTGGACTGCTGTGTCCTTCATGGCCTCAAGCCTGGCAGTCTAATAAGGCAATAGATATATACAGGCATGAAATATTCAAACAAAGTCCCAAGAAATTCTATTTCATAGCATCCATATATAAATTCTTAGGGGGAAAAAACTCTGATTAGCTTGGCTTGGATCACATGCCTGTCCCTGAGCCATCACTAAAAACAAGAAGATGGGGTACCATGATTGATCAAACTCAAAACTCCACATGGCTTCGTGGCTGCAGGTAGGGAGGTACCATAATTATTAGGCCCAACACATATACAGGAAATGGGGAGAGGCAGTCCCCAAAGCAAGGTGTGGTGGTGTGACCAAAAGAAAGAGGAAGTAGGATGCTGAGCATACAAAAACGAAAAAATGCACAGTTTCTCGCCACGTATTCCCTGTCCTTAAGGAATTCAATATTTCATCATAGAGTTACATATAAACAGATAATTATAATAACATGTGGTAGGTGCTATTGAAGGAATAGTTACTACAAAGAAGAAAAAGGTCTAACTCTGGGAGGATGGTGAAGGCAACGTGTACGAGGAGGGAAGTAAGATAAAACAATATCTGAAAAGTCTTCACAAAGCTGGATCTCAAAGAGTGAACAAAGGCTTGGTAGAAAGACAAGATGGAGGACCATCCAGATAGAGGGAATGGAATCTGACAGGTCACTAAGGTATGAAACATCATGGTGGAACATCCTTCCTCCACTGAAATCCCTATTGGAGCATCTCCATGGCACTGTGTTATTTCAGAATAGACTAAACACTACACATCTCTAGCCCTAATGCACTCCTAGTCCCCAAATACTTCCAGTTTACCGCAAATAAGAAGAAACTATGCATTTAAGAAATCAAGCTGATCTGTTGGCTTACCTATCTCTTTATAGCTATTTTTCTCTAATTTTACAGTCACAACTTCATCCATAAGATGCAGGTTAGTATTTCAGTCAGGTAAAGGAGAGAAAATCATTCCATATGAAGAAAGAATGCAGAGGGCATATTAGGTGATATTAGCAATTATTAAACTTATTAACATTTTTTAGATTATTTTTTATTGTTATGTTAATCACCATACATTACATCATTAGTTTTTGGTGTAGTGTTCCATGATTCATTGTTTGTGCATAACACCCCATGCTCCATGCAGAACGTGCCCTCTTTAATTCCCATCACCAGGCTAATCCATCCTCCCACCCCCCCTCCCCTCTAGAACCCTCAGTTTGTTTTTCAGAGTCCATCGTCTCTCATGGTTCGTCTCCCCCTCCGATTTCCCTCTCTTCATTCTTCCCCTCCGGCTATATATGTGCATTAAAAAGGCATTCGCATAATGAATAGACTCATGTGGTATACTCCACGTATGTTAATCTTAAATGTCCACATATGTAAATATATGTAAGCATACCTATCATTTGTTCTACATATTTAAAATGTTAATAAGTAACTTATTATTCATTATGTGAATGCCTTTTTAATGCACATATATGTACATGTATATAACATATTCACATATATTGTCACAAATATTGTCACAAATATCACAAATTTTTACATATATCATATTAAGAGGGCATTTTTCACATAATGGATAGACTCAAAGGTGAACATTTTATATTATATTGAAATCTGTGCTTCAGTGGTTCCAATTATAACGCAGTTTGAGTATATCCAAACATACACATTTTTTAAAATTAAACCTTTAATTTAGCTCTGACTGGATAGGAATAGAAATATAGAATGCAAAATTAGAAACTCTTCTAATTCATTTTTTGTGCATGCAACTTTCCATAAATAATGAGTCTTACCAGAATCAAATCTTGAGCTCAATAAATGAAAAGCACAGATGATGCTTACTTCATCTAAAACTTTGGAAAGGCGGCTAAGCCACCACAGAGGCTCAGGTGGGTACTGCCACCTTCTTATTTTCATTTTCTTAAAGATGCAAGAAGCCTGAAGTTTAAAGCACAAAATTGCTTCCACCAGTCTCATGAATTCTGAAGCACCTCCTGCACCATGCTGATTTCACATTGCAGAATGGTTCAATGCTGTAACCCTGACTCTCCTGCTACCATAGCAACCTGTTGGTTCAAAATGAATTGGACCGCAGGATTATCACTAAGGGGGAGAGGGGAGGGGCTTCTGCCTTATTTATTTTTTAGTCAGTTCACTGTGCAGTGCGTATGAGTGGAATAACCAGGAAGGAATGATTCTGTTGTTTCTTTTAAAATCTATATTGCATTTTAAAAAACCGTGGTTGTTAGATATTCATGTAACATCTATAGAAGTCAGTTTATCATTGCATTATCATTGGGATGTAGAGAACAAATAAAATCAAAATTAAAGCCTTTATCATCTCATTGAAAATTCATTGTAAGGAAAAGATGGGATTTGGAGCAGTGTGTAGAAAGGACAATCATATGAAATTGGAACTTAATCTCATCAGTTTTCCCTGAACTTTCGCATGAATTGGGATTTTAAGCTTAAAATAAACCTGAAGTGTTGGTTTATGCCACCTACAGACTTCTGAACATTTCAATTCCCATGAAAAGGCCCCGGTTAAATTGGAACCCATGACAGATGGAATCAGAACTTGTTGCTTCATCACAAAGCCCTTTCCTAAAATAGCTGCAGCAGGAGAAGTAATCCTGTTTGTAAATGGAGGAAAAGAGCTTTCACAACATGGTCTATTTTTGTGGAAATACATTATGTGCATCACTTATATCCCTCTTTTTACATAATGTCTAATACTAGGTTGCAACATTGCAAATGATTAATAATAGTTTTTGATTAATTGATTGGGAAGTTCTGCCATATATCTAGAAATACTTTGTTCTGGGCACTGTAAAGCCACTTCACACACTTTACCAATAAATCCTTGCAATAGCCCTATAAAGTAAACATAAACCCTCCCTCAGATGCAAACAGATTAATTGCCTGACAAAATAAAGGAGCAAAGCCAGGATTTGACTCAGTTTTGTTTTGTTTTGTTTATTAGCCCAAAAGCCTCTTCTCCATGTAAATGTTCCAATGCTTTAGGTAGGTCAGAGGACTTTCTAGAACTGAAATCTGAATGGTCTTTGAGCTGTGATATAGGAATTGACACTCCAGGCAACATTAGAAAACCTAGATTAGTATGTGGTAGTCCACACTAACCCTATCATACATGTGTGAAAACTTAATTGTTTGAAACAGCAAACTCTTGAGTGTCTCTAGATCTCAGGGTTAGAAAAATGCCAGCTAAAAAGGGATGCCCATGTGGGAATCTAGGGTCAGACTCAAACTCAAATTAAGTTGAATATTAAATTAGGTATTTTTTAAAGAATAACCCATGGCACCATTTGAGATTTCGTATGTGCTGAAAACACCAAGGTCAAGAGCCCCTTCAGACGACCATGTGGGATGCACATTAGGCGATTCACTTTACTCTTTCCTATTAAATGAGCTGAAGGTTCAGGGGCATATGCACAGACTTCATAAAGCACAAAAGAATAAAGAAGAAGGTATGCTTGCTAACATCTGTTCATTCACTCACCACATGTCTATTGAGTAGCTCACTTGAAAGAGACAGAGATTGGGCATTGTAGAGGATATTGAGAGGATATTCAGAGAAGATTCCTGACTTGAGAGCTTATAATTCAACAGATGAGGCAGACAGGTCAACATGACTAACCATGGCCATGTGGCACAACAAGAGAAATAAACATCGCAGTGAAGGTAAAGGAAAATCACTGTGAAAGCCGAGGAAAAGGAGTAATCAGTGCACTCTTAACGGGGGCAACAGCATGTCCACTAAACCTTGCAGAACAACTGCAATGTTGGAAGAGTCCATCAGACTGAGGAAGCAAAAGCATCGAGATATAAATATGTCTTGGAGCAACAGAAAGAACTAAGGTGGCTATTACATCATTGTGTCTTAAGCACAGACGGCCCTTTCTTTACCCAATCCTTCCACCCCATCACCCACTGTTCCCCAGTGATGTCCAGAAGTCACATCAATGATAATGATTTAATGAAAGGACTTCAAGGGAAAAAAGAGTCTGACAAAAGAACAAACCTCAAGGTATCAACAATACACTTCTTACTTGAAATGTACTGTCCTGAGAACAGTAGACAGAGTGGCTATGGGCATATGTAAATAATATAGAAATTAACTATAAATACACATGTGGGTTTGGACTTCCAGAAAAACTTGCTGAAGATTGCTACAATAAACCCTCTAGAAGGTAGATACTGTCTGAACATTTGCAGACAAATCGTCATCTTTGTTCCAAATCAAAAGACTTCAACTTGCCTGGAAAACTCCACTGACATTTCAGTTCCTGGTTCTTTTCAAACTTCAGAAGTACCCTGATCAAAACCCACGGGGCTTCTTAGCCTTCCAACCGTCAGGAATAATAGTCGCAGCATAAATAGCGTTAGCTGTAGTAGCTATATATTCACACTGGCATAGTTTATATCAGCATGTGACTAATTTCTATAGCATTTCTAATAACAGTAATCTTTTTCTTCTATGGAGTAAAATAACTATAATTCTCACCTATATTGATAAAAATACCAAAATAACTATAATTTTGTGGTGCTGGAAAACGACATCATCTTAGAGGATTGCCTAATCATGGCATAGGCCCTTCTGATAATGCTTAAGTTGGAGAAATATCTGAACCCACTTGTCACAAGCTGACAATTTCTACCTATCTCTTCCTGCTAAGTCACAGAGGTAACTGAGCTTCAGTGCCCCTGCTGTGTTCCCTTTAGGCAAAGATGGAAGACTTGGTAAAGGAGGATATTGAAATCTGGATCAGGAATTTTATTCATTAATTTCATTCTATAAAAATTTTAAGTGGATCTTAAATCTGTATTGATGTAATAAAATTGCTGTTTCTTTATTCTTTCAACAAGGATTTATCTTGTTTTACTGTTCAAGACTTTTGCCTCTTATTCCCAATTCCTTAATTTCGTTGATAGCTAGTTTCTATGCACTTTCTACGTTCCAGTTACTAATCTAGGGAGCTAGAGGTGCAACCATGGATAAAGCAAACAGTAGCTACCTCCTAGTGGTGGAGGAGTGGGCAATAAATAAGATAACACTGTAAATTAAGAATGCTAGATGTAGGGGGCCCCTGGATGGCTCAGTTGGTTAAGGGTCCAGCTCTTGGTCTTGGCTCAAGTCTTGAACTCAGGGTGGTGAGTTCAAGCCCCAGCTTGGGCTCCATGCTGGGGGTGGAGCCTACTTAAAAAAAAAAAAAGAATGCTCAGTGTAGTATGTGGTAAAGAGAAAGGGTCAAGCAGGGAATGGAGACAGGAAAAGTATGTAGGAGTTTAAATTTGAGGAGGAGTAGCATTGAGAAGTCAATATTTGTGCCAAAAACTTGAAATAGGTGAGGGAGAAAACCATGCAGATATTTTGGGAAATAGCACTTCTGAAAGAGGAAACAGCAAATGTAAAAGTCTTGAGGTGGGAGTATGCTTGGCATATTCGAGGAACTGAGGAGGCCAGTGCCCATAGAAAGGAAAGCATAATGGAAAGAGTACTAGGAAATGAGTTCAGAGCCAGACCAGGTAGGCAACTATAGATCATAGCAGTAACTTTGGCTCTCAGTCTTGGGTATCATCTGATCTGGATTATAATTGGGTCATATTGGTTGCTCTGTTTAGATTGCACTGAAAAGAGAGTGGAAGCAGGGAAAACCAATAGGAGGATATTCCAATAACCCAGGTGAGAGATGATCATGGTTTGTAGCATGTTGATAATAGCGGAGATGGTAGGAAGATGGACTGTGGATATATTTTGAAGTCGAAACAACAGGATTGGATGCCAGTTCATGAATGAGTTATAGGATAAAGAGAAGAGTCAGGGACAAAACCATGGGTTTTGGTTTGAAGAAGTCAGATGGAAAGATCTGTGAGAGGAGCTGGAAGTTTGTCAAGGAGAGGGAAACCTGGGATTCTTCTATGGTCAAGTTACATGTGAGATATCTACTGGATATCCAATGGGGATGTCATCTAGACAATTGAATTAATGAGTATGGAGTTCAGGTTAACATTATGGACTGGACATACAGATTCATCTAAGGAATGAGTGCAGACAGGAAAGAGAAGGATTCCAAGGTCTGAGTGCCAGCCTCCAATGTTCAGAGGTTGAAGAGATAAAAAAGGGACAGTAAAGGATAAGTGAAAGAGTAGCCAGTGAAGTAGAGGGAGAGCCAGGCATGTGCAGTGGCCTGAATACCAAGAAAATAAGGTGTTTAACAGTGCCAAATGTTGCTAGAACAAATGAGATAAGGACTTGGAATGATCATTGTACCTAGCAATATGGAATCATTGCTGATCTCAACAGGAGCCATTTCTGTGAAGTGGGAGTAAAAACCTGACTGAAAGGGGTTTTAGATGTGAGAAAAGAATTTGGTTAAGTGTACGCAACTCTTTAGAGAGTCTTTCTTTAAAGGGAAGAATAGGCATGAAGAATTGGTGTAAGGGAAAGCAGAGTCAGGAGAGGTTCTTGCTTGCTTCGTGGATGTTTCATTGGTTTTGCAGATGAAAGAAATTGCAAACTATTTGTATGCTGAAAAAGATCATCCAGTAGAAAGAACAAAGCTGATGCACAAAAAAGGGGAGAATTTCTGAAGCAAGGTTCTCAAGTAAGCATGAGGGCTGAATTGAGTGCACAAGTGGAGGGGTTAATAAAGAAGGAAGTACAGTTATCCACAAGAACAGGAAAGCAGGGAATGTATCACCACAGAGGCAGGCAGGCAAACAAAAATAAAGATGGGGGGTGGTGCCTGGGTGGCTCAGTTGGTTAAGCATCTGCCTTTTGCTCAGGTCATGATCCCAGGGTCCAGGGATTGAGCCCCGCATTGGGCTCCTTGCTCAGCAGGGAACCTGTTTCTCCCTCTCCCTCTGCCTGCCAATCCCTTTGCTTGTGCTCTCTCTCTGTCAAATAAATAAATGAAATCTTAAAATAAAATGGAGATGAGACTCTGTAGACCTTCTCTTCTGATGGCTTCATTTTTCTCAGTGAAACAGGAAGCAAGATAATCATGTGCGTATAGGTTGTGGAGGCAGGGTTGAATATTTGTGGACAGAAGGAAAGTATGAAATTACTGTCTAAGGGGAAAGAGCCTCAGTAGACATGGGGCATATTAGAATTCCAACACAGCATTATGGACTGCTTGAGGTCAGTAGGCATGAATTTAAAATGAAATCAGTCAGTGTGGTTGTATGTCTTTCACCTGCTATGTTCAGTTGTAGGAGAGAAGGTAAGAGTTGGTGGAGAATTGGACTTAACTAGAATTCCTAGATTAGCAAATAAATTACAATTAATTACAATGAGAGACTGAAGAGAGTTAAGGCTTACAAGGAGTATAATGATGAACCATGAAATTTAAGACTGGCAAGGTGGGTGGTGAAGAATAAAGAGGGTGGGAGAGAGTAGAAAGATGGTAGGATCCATGAATAACATCTTATTGGTGGGTGTGGGTGATTATTGGAACTCAGGTGCCAGAGGAAGTGCATTGAAAATATAGAAGGTAGTTGTTAGAGTAAAATGTTTAGGATTTAGATTTAGGTTAGGTCACAGTTATTGCTAAGGAGAAGAACTGTGAGTAAATAGCTGATGGAGGATGGTGCCTGGAAAGGGCTGGAAAGATCTTCAGGGATATTGAAATTGACAAGTATTATGAAGGATCAGTGCTAAAAGGAATGAAGTGAGCAGGAGCTACTATCTTTAATGAATGAGTGACTTGGAGCAGGGGATGAATGCAACAACAAGGGGTAATGAGTAGGTACTGAATGACGCATGACATTCAAAGTACCAAATCAATATGCTGTATGTCTTAAATTTTCACAGTGTTATTTGTCAAATATATTTCATTTTTTTAAAAAAAAGGGCCATTATTCTGGCTGTTCTGGATGTCCAACATTTTAGCTTGACCTTTACTTGGATTTTGTGACCCTCTATTTATGTTTTTAATATATCTCATTTGAATTGGTTTTACTTTCACCTGCATCTAAGATAATTTTCACTAATAACAAAGCTGTGTATTAACTACACCCCCCCCAAAAAAAGTTGAAAAATAAATGTCCCATAAGCAGCAAAAAGGAGTAAGGAAGAGTTTCAGGGGCAGCAGCAACCTCAGAGGAGAGAGGTGAGTTTCCTTTAGAGCAAGAAGGTAAAGAGAATATTCAGAGAAAAGGTTCAGGATGCAGGGAATTTTGCTGATGACCGACCTTGAGTATCAAAGGGCATAATAAAAAATGTCATAGAATATGGAAAAGAGTGGGAACTGGGGTCAAAAAAGGTGATATACAAGGTTTAGTGAGGGTTGAGTGTGGGAAATGAGGAATAACTTGGACATTTTGTCATAAAGGGCACAATCAGATTAGTCCTAATTGTTCCCGAGGCAGGTAGGGTGGAACAGCTGTGAGTGTTAAGGGGACAGAAGGCTGGTAGTGGGGGACCTTGGCAAGAGCATAGAGACTGCTAGGCTGCTACCTGACTTCCAATGGAGGCATGCACTCCTACAAGGGGTGCAGTCTTAGTGCCCAGGCAATTCTTCTTCTTGCAGTGGTAGCCTGCAGAGGGCATCTGTTTGGAGGGCTCAAGCTACTCCCTGACTTCTGCTGAAGGAGGCTTCTGGGCAGACAAAGAGGCTGTGTTGCTCTAATCCCAACTAATTTGTCATTTACATCCTTAAATGGTACTTAGAGCTTTCTGTCTTACACTAGTGAGCAATGTACTAAAGCACTTATGAAGAAAAAATCATTGGATCAGAAATAAGTCTGATGACTCAGTAGCTGGGGATATGGTGGTATTGCAAAAAGGCAAAGATGCTTGCTGACTGGTGCTGGAGAGAAGTCAGGCAAAGAATATACATTCCAAATTAAAGTAGCTCCCCAATGGCCAATCCTGATGCCTACAATGTCATCCTTAGAGAATCATGGAATTTCAAGTCTGAGACTTTTAAGAAAAAAGTATCACATTGTAGCAGAATGAGCGCAGGGTTTGACATCCTACTGATTTGTGTGTAGATCCCAGCCTGGAGACTCAGCTGTATCATGTCCCGTAACTTGTGCTCAATTCCTAACCTCTGGGTAGAATGTCCAAATGTCACAGTGAGGGCATTTCTGTTGAGTGGAGTCATGTGCCAAGTTCTCCTTCCTGCTTAGGGTTGGCATGGAAGTAGTCACAGGGTTGACTTAGGATACTAGGAGTGACTTCTTGTGTGAAACAGAAAGTTGAAGAGAATATACAAAGGGCAGAAGATATATGTGGACATCTGCCAAGCATGGCATATAGTATGTACCTAGACCTTAAACCACCCAAATATCCTGGATCCCTCCATAATCTTCAATTCATAGTATTGTCTAGTGAGGTAGTCTTTATTTTGAAAGTATTTGAGTAAAGTATTGAGTATTAATTAATTAGGTATTAATTAGAAACACTGTACCTCTAAGGTCTCTTCCACTTAACAGATTCTAGAATTCCACAAAATTGTGTGTGAATTTAGAAAAGAGTCTAGCCAAAATTGTAAAGTAGAAAAACCTACACTCAATGTTTTCCCCCAGGTATGCAGGCCCTCTCTTTGCCTTTTGACCATTCAAGGATCTCCTCCCCTCCCTACCCCAGGCACACAGACACACCCACACACGCATACATACCACAGGTGCCGTCACTTGGAAGTAACCCACCCTGAGACCTCATGAATCTCTCACCATCCCACTTCCAAAGTCCCAATTCAGCTGACAGGGCACTTCCCTTAGAAACTACGTAGTGAAGTGACGAAGAACTCAGGCTTTGGTAACTCGTAACACCAAGTGACTTTGGGAAAGTTATTTTTTTCTTTTTCTTTTTTAATTTAATTTTATTATGTTATGTTAATCACTATGCATTACATCATTAGTTTTTGATGTAGTGATCCATGATTCATTTTTTGAGTATAACACCCAGTGCTCCATTCAATATGTGCCCTCTTTAATACCCATCACCAGGCTAACCCATCCCCCCACCCCCCTCCCCTCTAGAACCCTCAGTTTGTTTCTGAGAGTTATTTAACCTTTCTGAGTTTTGCTTCTCCTGATGTAAAACAGGGATAATAAGAGACCCTTGACAGTGTTACAGTGCAGACTAAATGAGGTAAAGTGTTTAGTACGGTGCCTGGTGTGTAATAGGCATCCAGTAAATAGTAATTATTTATTTCCTTGTTTCTTTTATGACTATTACTGTTTTGTTGCTATGTATCTTTTCTTGTGCCTGCTGCCTTTGCTGTTGTTGATTCCCTGTTGATATGTTAGGATGATATCATTCCCCAACATGACACACATTGTAACAATCACACACTGCCTAGCCCACTCAGGATTCTCTCAAGTACAAGGACAAAAGAGAAGGCAATTGGTGTTTTCCACTGTGCCTGTGCTCATTCACTTACCTGACAGTTTGAGGGTCCTTAGCCCCTCTCAAATCATACAAAAGAGGCATCAGCCTTGTCTTCTGAGGACCAGGGTGATCTGGAAATAGGTAGGTTACTTCCAAGTCTGTAGTTATTTCTGATTGCCCTGAACGCAGCTTTTTTTTTTTTTTTTCCAAAGCTGGTTATGGGTATGGAAGACTTAAATGTATTTATTTATTTATAAATCAAAGGTGCAAGGTAAAACTATGACAATAAAAGTCTTATTCCATAAATCATATATGTGAGAAAAGCCATAGGCAAGTGTTAAGCAGTGGGCTATTAGAAGATGTTACATTCTAAGCACATAGCATAATAATATATTTACAATTATTTCTTACCTGGGTTGACTGTGGAAGATAAGGATTTTCTCTTTGGGGTCCATAGTCATTGTCTCTGGCTTTCCAGAATGAATAGTCCACATTTGTCGAGAAATAACATTTATTAATCAACAATTAAACACACAATAGAAAAGGCCTTATGAATAAAACTATATATTTATAATGCTTTATTTTTTTTTGCTCCAGAACTTCACAAAACACTACAGACAGTAACAAAATAATTCAATAAATATTAAAAACTTTCAAGAGAATTATAGGACACTCTTTATCATATGTGAGCATCAACAATGCCACAGCCATTAAATACACTATTAAACACTATCACAGATATCTTTCTTGAATAAGGGATATGATTAATTTTTTTATCCAGAAGTCATAACATTGACACATATCCATACACAAGAGAATAGCTCAGAATAAGTGAAGCAGATACCCCAGTGAAATGGAATCATCTGCCTGTACATCATTTAAGGATATTACAGTGTTAACAGGATAGAAGTCAACACACTAAAGAGAAATGTTAGGGTTTTCTTGGGGTTGGAGGAAGAAATTAGGGCATTTAATGAAAACTCTTACATATTTTCCATTGCTCTCTTAGCAATATGCTCCCTTCCCTTTTCTGCCTTTTCTTGGTTGAGGTATTCCAGCACTTTCATTAACAGATCTTCATCCAAGTACTGTCTGTTTGGGGTATCGTCATTCTTTGGGGGCGCCACAGGGAGCCTTTTGCTTACCGAGGCCAGTTTGTCAGTCTCCTGAGAGCTGCCTTGATTCAAATGCTCTTTGATGGCCTGCTCGATTTGGTCCTCGTCCTGCAGGTTATCTTCAGATGAGACTTGACTTGGAACTCGCTTCACCTGGTTTGAATTCATGATCTCAGGGTATTTCACTAGCATCCTGGCCAAGTACTCTCCTAATTCTTGATCCTTGTCATTCAGGTTTTCATATGCCATTTGCCTGTTCTCCACATCTGGTGCCCAGGCCCCTTTGGGAAGCTGGTTTGCTCTCGATCTTCCAGGACCATAGGGGAGTCTTGGCAGAACTTTCTCTCGGTTATACTGACTGGAAAAATATGGAGGCTTTTGGTTTGCTGCACTCTCCATCCCTAAAAGATTTAAGATGTCCTCAACAGTGAGCCCATCTGGTAGGGCCTCTGCCATAGCACGGCCAGGTGTTTTGGAGTAGCCATTCTTGGAGAGCATTTTATTTTGGAACAGGTCTGGATGGTCTACGTCAACCTCTGAGATGTCATCTAGGTCAACGGGAAGTTCAACCTCCTGCTCTGGTTCCACTGATCCATTTGGCTTCTCTCCAGTTTTCAGCATGTCAATTAAGTCTTCAGGGGGTATCTGTAAATTCCTTGAGATTTCAATCAGCTGATAAATAGACTGAGAATCAAGTGGTTTCTCAAAAAGCCTGGTTGCTCTTTCCCCGTTCTGCCCATTCTGTGACCTCCCACTGCCTGCGGCATTCACTAACCTTTTCAGATATGCAATGACTTTGGAGACATCATCTGAGAGTTGGTCTTTACCCTCTTTCCGGAGATCTTCATCTTGGAGGCCCAGCTGTCCCGAACGCTTCACTTCATCGTTGATTTGTTCATTTTTTTCTACATTCTCTTTGCTGTCTCTTACCTCTTCCTGGGTTTGACTCTCTATCTTTTCTTCTACTGGGTTCCAGTCTTCTCCCCCAACCACATCTTCATAAGCAATGTTATTGGCCTTGTAGATGTCATCTTCATCATCTGTGTAAAGTTTTTGCTCCTCATCAACTCTCTCACGCTTCTGGTTGTTTGGTCCCGTCAGTTTCCCCAGCTCTTGGAACACGGATTCTAGTGTGGCAAGACTTTGAGGAGTATATTGTTCTTCTACTATTTCATTTGTGCGTTTAAAGGGGTTATCCCTGGAATTCTCTTCATACATAGGAGGGAGTCGTATGTGCTTGAGCTTCCTCTCTGGCCACTGTTGAGCCTCGTAATCATCAGGCATGTCCATTGGAAAGTTCTTTTCTGAATTCAAGGCATAGGGCTTTTCTTTTGGTGCAGACTGAGGCACATTTTCAGCCTGTCTCAAAGCTTCAAGTATTATCCTCATCCATTCATCTTCACTCAGGGAATCCCTTGTACTTTCTGGCAAGTGACTTTCATCACCATTTTCTTTTTTCTGAAGGGGAACAGAGAGTCCTTGATAGGGATTGTAGTCTGGGCTGTTTTCTTCTTTGTGAGCTTGTTGTCGGAGTTTTTCTATGTATTCTAAAGCTCTGATCATTTCAGGACTGGGAAACTTTTGGACACTTTCCAATCTGAGGTCTGGTTCCTTCTGAAGCAGCTGGTTTCGCTGAAATGAAGCTGCTTCATCCCCAGAGATGAGGAAAATTAAAGGGATGAGAGACAGGGCTGTTCCAAGCCGGTGAGTCTTAGCTTCTGCCATGTTTGAAAGATGTCCTTAAAGCATAGAAAATATGAGTTAATAGAAATGAAAAACTAGAAGACACTATAGCAAAACAAGTAACTGATCATTGAGGGAAAACATACAGCAGAGATTATTCCACATTAAACTTGGGATGACTCTTTTTAAAAGCACACATATTTCCTATATAACCCTCACAACCTAACTACAGGAATCTAGTAAAATTGTTACCCAATTTCATCAAGTTTTCATGGCATTCACTTTGTTAAAATAATAACAAAAATACTGATATGAGGTTTCTCAAATTTTATTTTTTAATTTGCAAAACATGTAGTTAGTTTTTTTAGTATGCATTGTCTGTTTAATAAAAAATTCCCAAGCTGATTTTTAGTTCTCTTGTATAGCATTCCTATTGAAAACATTGGCAAAAAAAAAAAAAAAATTAGTTGGCTTAATTTAAAATATGCATGTACATACACACACACACACACACACACACACACACACACACACTAAATGATTTCCTTAAGGTTGTATAAAAAATCATGTGGTTAAGTTCCTGAATTGTCCATCTAATTTTTTGTAGAAACACTATAGCAGTGACATTACATACAATGAAGTAATACAGCATCTTAATGTCAATCATACTGAATTGCCTTGTGGATGAGTCCTATTTACCTACAGTTTTCAGAAATAACTTTGTTCTCACTCTGACACCAAACCCAACTGACAATTTTAAAGGTTCTATACCTTAATAACCTCCAGAACATTCTCTGGTCCCAGCGAGTAGGCTAACCTAGTGAAGTTTTTTTTCTGTATAAACATACTGAAAAAGTAAACTTTTAAAATATTTGTGCTCCATATTTCTTCTAATCATTTTATTTGTGACTGTCTTGCAAAATGCAATCATGGTTATATTTTTCATCAGCCTTCAAGAATGCATAGTAAATAATAACAGATGCTACAGAGAGAACATAAGTTTTCCTAACCAGTCTATTTCTGAACTTGTGAGTGTTCAGATTCAGCTTGACTTATGTCTGTGTCTATTTTGGTGTGGACCTGTGAAATCTTAAATGACTCATACTGTTAGAAAATCTTAAAATAACCACTATGTAACTCCCAATTTAGATAAACACAGACGATATGTTGAATTCTTCCTACTTAAAAATCTTCATTCATTTTTTCCTCCAATGTCTTATTATCTCACATATGAATTAGCAAAGGGATTATTTTTTTACATGTTTTACATTCAGAGCTGCTAACACTGAAAAATTATTTTAATATTTGCAATTTTTGTTGCAAATAAATGTGAGGAGAGCTCATAAATTTGTTCATGATATCTTATTTGCATCATGATTTTGTGACATACAAGCTAAGTTTTGTGGGTACAATATTCTGTTAGCTTAGATATCAATTGTAGAAAATATCATTTTTCATCATTTGGTATTTAAGTAATGCTTTCAGTTTTTAGAACTTAACAGTGGTTGTAGTTATAGAAATTTCTTTAGCTTAAATGCATATAATTATTAAAATGATTCCCATTAATCAGACTACTTCATTTACTGCAAGAAAAAAATCTTTAAAAGCATGTCAGAGAAAACTCCTGAAATATTTACTATGAATTAATGTTTACTATAAGAAATTTAATTCATAGATTCTTAGATTTAAATAAAAGTACGTTATAATTTCTTCTTTATATTATTTCAGGATGCATTTAGCTTTGATTATCTATTTTCAACATTGGCATTTGAAATAGTAATTTTAAGAATCTTAATGAACTTATTTTCTTCAAAACCATTATCCTGGGGTATTCTTAATATATGAGTTATGTGTTTGTCTTTAAAATCATTATCTTGTAGATGGGCTTTGCTGTGGAATTGGGGCAGAATATTTAATGCAGGTATTTAAACCACAGCCTAACATATGCTATCCTTTGGTCATATATAAGGTTTCAGTTTGGATGACATAGTTACTGCCTTTGAGTAAGACTCAAGGGATTTCTTTCCCAGGTAGCAGTTCTTCAATATACTGAAAAAGGTTTCAACAGCTCTAATATCCTATGTACAATTTGAACTAGTGCTTCATAAGCTAAAAATGTCTTTTCTATTGAAATTAAGACTGGAACATTGACAAATACAGGATATATTTAATCTAATTTGAGCAATTCCACTGGTTAAGATACAGAAAAAAGAAATGTGTCCCATTAAAAATGTCCAGCAAAATATTGTATAACCTCTTTCAATCAAAACATAATAATAATATCTTACACAGTTATGAAGGTTTTCCTCATGGTAATTCAAAATTAACAACTCTCTGCAATTCATAGTCATATCTAACCTATAACCCAAGATAATATTGCACCCTGAATAAAAGAAAAAAACTGTACTCAGGATAATTCTAATCCTACTTTCCTGGGACTAAAACTAGGAAATAACAATGTGAGCCCTTTCAGAGTATATCAATTCAGAAAATAATTTTATATAGTTTATTAATTTTGAGCCCTTGTAAGGTAAATGTCAAAGAAAAAAAGAACTAGTTCCAAAATTGGTTGCCTCTATGACTAATGTATTTAACAGCCTTTGAATGATTGGAAACATACTGCTCAGAATATTAAACATATAAATTATATCTCTGGCTTTGTATCTAGTTTTTAAGAGAAGAAACAATACATTAAGGAAAGAAACAAAATAATCAGGCTTAGTTAACTTTACATTAATATGGGTATTGACACTAAAATCCTTAACTTTTTCACACTTCTTACATATGGTTATCCAAATAGCATCATGGTTATAAATATCCAACAGCATCTATAAATCATAGATTGAATTCTGTATGTACATATATAGTGTCCTTACATTGATTGAAGAGCAGCAGGTTGCTATTCAGTTATTCTATAGATATAAGGTTGCCAAACGGTCTTTTTCTTCTCAGCTAGGAATTAAGGAAAGAACACGCAATTTAGAACTTTCCAGTAAATCAAAGAGAAAAGCAGTCTTACCTCCTTTTTATATGGCAGAGGAGGTCCACAGCATGTTCCTCCCAGTGCTCCGGGTGAGCTGCTCGGGCCGTTTCAGCACCCGGACAGCTCCTGGGCTTATAGAGAGCCGCTGCGCCTGACTCCGCACTGCCACACTGACGTCACCGGGCTCAGCCACAAACCCGAGCACAAGCGAGTTTTTTCAAAGAACCCAAGAGAAAATAATCACTTTATATATTTGAGGGGGAAAAAAATGCTGCATGCTTACGCCACCTGTCTTTTCGTGGCAAAAATTGCAGTTTTTTCTTTCATCAAAATTTTTGAGGCTTGAAATAAAATGCTCTGCACAATTTCCCTTAGAAATAAAGAAATCTGTCAGACAGACATGGCTAATTGAAATATAATCTCATCTATGTTCTAATATCTTGTGATAAGTGTTTCTTGTTGCTGTTGTTTTTGTCGTTATAAAAAAGTTTTACACACAAGGACTTTTTTTTCTACATTGTCCACAAAGAAATTACATTACCATTCCCTTGTATACTCCAAGAGGAATGGAAGGCACATTATTAATATGAAAAGTCATATTTCATATCATGACCAGAAGCAAAATTGTTTTTAAACTCCATTTATTTGAATAAAAAAGAAAGTATTCTCTTTTTTTGTATGAGAATAAACTTTAAGGCTCTAATGAGTTGGAATTTTGCTTTAGAGCTTCAATATAATTTTGAAGCAGGTATTTCTAAGATTTCAGGTCTACCAGTTGATAATTCTATATGAATCTGTTGGTATCTTTTGCAATATCTGTCTCAAAAAAGGAGGCTTAGAGGTTGAATGTTAATGAAAATACTTCCATTAAATAAAAAATGGATTCTTTTACTGTTAGAGAAAAATGTGACACGTATGTAATGGGAATTCACCTGTAATTGAGAGGAAGTAGCTATAAATATTTTTCTTTTCCTATGGAATCAGATGAATTGAATACCTTTCATAAATGTGACCAATCCAGGAAATAAGATAGTAGTTAACTCCCAACCTCTCAGATTTGTAATTTATGACCAGTGCTCTGCTTTGCCAGATAACATGATTATTTATTTTAATAATTCATACAAGTCTAAATTTTTACCTGTTTTATTAAAGATGTGTTTTCTAGAAACTGTATGTTTTGAAAGATACTTTAAGTATGAAAAAAATCTTGCTGTATAAGAGATCCCTTTATATCTAGGGTTAAATGAATAATCAGCTACTGATTTGTCCATTCAATAAGTTGCAATGCCTACTAAGCGCCAGATACAAAGATGAATTATATATGTATGTTAGTTTATATATGATATCATATATATATATGTATGAAAGCTTTTTATGACATCATATGTATATGACTATATATATATGGCTCTCTATATATACTTTTGAGGATCCTTTAGTCTAGTGGGGATGACAGACAAACAGATTATTTTGATATAAATTGGAAAGCACTAAGAAAGAGGTTAGCCAGAGGTGTTTGGGAAGCACTGTGGGGAGCCATTTGGTTCCATCTACAAATTCAAGGGAAAAAAGGCCTCCTGGGAAAAGAAGGCTTTGCTAAGGTATCTCATTATCACGTTTTATTAAAATGATTTCTAGCTATGTTAGGTAAACCACAGTATTCTTGAAATCCTCAAGGAAATAGGAATAGTTTAAAATATTAGGGAAAAAACAATCTTAGGGAAAATTACCCTTGATTTTTCCCTCCTCCCTTCCTTCTTTCCCTGCTCTCCTACTGAAAATATTTGATTTTTCCAAATGACCAGACCACCATCATCTGTGAATTGACATGGAACTCATAGTTTCAGACTTAAACCCTATGGCCAATTCATCTAATATTTTTATGCTTCTTAATGAGTTTTTAGAGCAAGGTCAAGTGCTAGGTTAAAGAGAAAAGGTTGAAAATCCCATTTCTCAACCACTATCTCAATGATGTCGGCTCTTTTGCTGCTATTTTTGTTAGCTTTATATACATAATAACATTTTCTTTAACCTTGATAAATATTTAAGCCACTCTGAGTTTGACCTAATTTGTTTTCTAGTAGTTCTGTGTGGCCACTTGAACTAACCAGTATCAATACTGCCCCAGGAAATTCTGCAAGTTTAATCTTGAAGGGTTGGTTCAACATAGGTCTCAATAGCTCTCAAGGAAGTCACTCTTGACTAGGCTAGTTCAGGAATTGAACTTTTTTAACAAGGACCAGAAGCTATAGTGTTTCTAAGGCCCCAAAGTCAATCTCTTTCCTGAGGTTAATTATCCAAAATCCATACAAAACGTCATTCAAAAACTCCAATTGAGATGTCAGGAGGCAGCTGCTGGGATGGACTGACTCCATCAGCTACAGGTGCGGGTAGAGTAATGAGCCATATGTGGGTAAGTGAATTCCTGCCTACTGTATGATACAAAGATAAATACATATCATTTAGTGAGTTCCATTATGTTCCAAGCACTGTAGTTGGAATTTCTACAATCTAATTTAATCCTCGTGTAACTACAACAGATAGTTATTTTTATCTCCATTTTGCAGAGGACAAAACCAAAATTCAGAAATAAATAAGTGAGCCACTGGTTCCTCACTCATAACTGGTAGAGGTATGATTTGAACCTAGTTCTTTCCAAAGGTATTTCCATAACTCTGCTGGGTTATAGGAATAGAGAAATGAGTATGGCATGGATCCAACCATTAAAGATCCAAGTCTAGAATGTAGTCACTTTGACAAAAATCCTCAGGGGTTGTCCCAATTGCTTTTCTTGGTCACTGTCCAGATGGCCTAGGCCCAGACTCCTATCTGGGACTGCAAAAATGGAAAACAAGAGTTGACATTAGATCACTTTAATATTGCTATGTGGCATATTATAATGTCTTCCAAACAAGAGAGTAATTACTGAGTTTGGAAAATTCTACTCACCAGCAGCCTGTGTTCTATAGATTTTTCAATGAGTTATATTTAACATAGCTCTAGAAATCATTAATTGTTTTTGCCAGTAGTTATTTGTTCTAAAGGAAACTATTTTCTGAAATAGAAATCTATTTGAAGAAATTAAAATGCAATATATAGAGAGAAGGCAGCACTTTTGTTGATGTGAAATCTTTTAGAGCATGTATAATATATTATAGATAACCTATAAATCTTTTTATTACTAAGCCTGAGATAAAATCATTTTAAATGTTCCTTACAAAATTTTAATTTTCTGTTAGGTCCAAATTACCAACTATCATTGCCTCTGAAAAACAAAGCTCTATATCTTGAACATTTTTGAAATAATTATGTACTGTGTATGATAATAGTTTTTACTAAATTAGCTTGAATCCTCAACATGTGCTGTTAAGATCAAGCCAATCATTCACAATTCAAATCTAAGTAATTAGAATGGACTAATTTGTTTTTATGATCAGATTTTCTTAAATCTTAGTCATTTCATTCTTTGTTACTCAATTTCATATTTCATTTAGACCAGACTTTGAATATTTTTTTGTCATTTGTACAAGCAATCTTAGTAATCCCTCAATTTGAAGTGTATCTCTCTTCCACGCCATTACATTTCCCATTTTGTTTCAATTTATATGAAAGCAATTAAGATTCAGAAGCCTATGTGTTTTCTTTTTCCTCTTTCTCTCATCTCCTTCTCCCCTGTCTCTTAACTCCTTCATCCTTCTGTCCCTTGGAAGATAAGACCCATGGAGGAGTCCAGTCTGCAGCATGTATGACCTGAGGTCCTCCAGCATTTGCCAGGGGCAAAGGGTGTCTTCCCCCACCCCTAAAGGCCTGGGCTACTTCTCATTGCTCATTCCTCACGTCTGCCTCCCTTCTCTTCTGTTTACTTTTCCTTTTTTATACTCCTTGTTTACTCTTTGCCTCCCGGATGCACTGCTTCCAAATTTTATTTAAACTTCTTTCTTTTAGTTGTAGTATACTTTCTTTATTAATAACCATTCCTGTCATAAGATGACTTTTTTTTTTTTTAACTCCCAATCGTAGAAGAATGAAATGTTTTACTACTTCCCTTGCAAAGGCAGAGCCTGCCAAACTGCTTCCAGAGAACATATAAATCAGGAACTGGGTACATTTAATACTGTAACTACCTAGTTCCTCAGACAAAATCCACTAATTCTAAGAGGCAGGAACTCTGTTTTCTGCCACTGTACCCTCACACCTACCCCATTGCCTTGCCACAATGGCTGGCCAAAATGATTTGTGTTCAATGGAGTTAACATGTCCTCATTTCTACTGTCAAAGCTCCATCTTGGAATGTTTTTGTCATTTCAGTGTCTTTAGGCAAATGAACTGCCTTTGTATGTGAGCTTCAAGCACTGCTAGCAAATTATGTATAGATTTTTTTTAAGGAAAATTTTCTTTCACTCTATTTTTCTACTCTTTCCCTTATTTTGTATAACATTTTTTCCAGTATTTGAGTTAAAATTTGAGATTGTACATAAGAAAAATGAGCCATTTATAGCTCTAGCATTTGTCTATTCTTTGTTTTGGGGAAAGGTTTTGTTGTTCTTCTTCTTCCTCCTCCTCCTTTTCCTCTCACCAACCCCTCCTCCTCCTCCTCCTCTTCTTCTCTTTCTTCTTCTTATCAAAGTACCACGTTGCTAGTGGCCCTAGATAAATTAGGTAACATTTAAGGCCCCTTTTAATCCTTGGACACTGTGCCTTTTTTCTTTGTGAAATGGGATTTGACTTTGAAATGATTTTTGCATTTGCCTACTAGGTACTAAAATACGATCTTTCTCATAAACTCTCAATGAGAGCCACTTAAATAAATTTAGGCTTTCTTTTCCATTGCCTTTGGATTCTAGAACCATCTGGTGCTTGGAAGAAAAGAAAGTACCATTCCTGTAATCTAATACCATGCATGTTTGAGCATCTGTTTCCTCAATGGATTTGGAGAAAGAAGTTTGTGCACTAGAAGTTAATTACTTTGTTTAAAACAACACTGAATGTCTCAATCTTTCAGATTCTCCTGGCATAATTGTTTTGTGAATCAACATTTTGAGTATATACATACAAACATTTTAACAAGGATATTTTCTGTTTGGAAATCTCCCAACTATGTATTTCTATACCTCCTTTTAAACAGAAGCCCAAGGAGATGTAGGAGAGTCTTCAAGGTCAAAACTTAGCATCTTCATGGTCAAGTTTAGCATTTTGTGTTCAGGATTCCCACTGATTCACCAGATGACTTTCACAGTTCACTTAGCCTTTGTTGGGATTTTAGAGTGCTATTTTGATAAAATGAGTGTATCACTTCTGGAGGTAGGGTATTCACATGTGTAATACAAAGTCAGGAGCTGAAAAAAGTCTCCCCAACCTAAAATCTCCTCCTCCAAAGAAAGCCACTGAGACTGTATTCTACATCTCAGGCATTTTTTTTTTTTTTTTTTTTTTTGAGCTTTTGGTATAGAGTCTGGGAATTAGCACATAAATCAAATCATCTATTACTTTGACACTGAAGAAAGGAGGACATGCTACAGGTAGGGTGATTTAAAGCATCTGTTAAAGCAGTGATTCTCAGTGTGGTTCCAGATCAGCAACATCAGCATCACCTGGAAAATAACAATGCAAATTCTCAGACCCCACTCAGATCTACTGAATCAGAAACTCTGGGGATGGATCCTAGTGATTGAGGTCCTATGACCCCTCTAGGTGATTCTAATGGATGCTATGTTTTGACTGACAGAGAGTTACACCATAAGAAAGCAAGCCTTGGGTGGGGGGAGCAGTTGGTTAAGCATCCAACTCTTGGTTTTTGTTCAGATTGTGATCTCAAGGTCATGAGATCAAACCCCACATTGGGCTCCCTGCTCAGCAGGGAGTCTGCTTGAGATTTTTTCTCCCTCTCCCCCTGCCCCTCCTGCTTGTGCTCTCTCTCTATAAAGTAAATAAATAAATCTTTAAAAAGAAAGAAAGAAAGCCTGAGAAAAGAGCTATAAGGTGGACCCTGAGAATCTTCAAAGGCCAGAACAAAGATTGTAAAATAGAGATAAGAACCCTGATGATAGGGAATGTGGGGGCAAAAAATGAAGTAAAAAAATAACAAAGAAACATGGCTAATAAATTTACAGTTTTGCTTTAACCAGCCCCTTTTATTTATTTATTTTTAAGATTTTATTTATTTGCGAGAGAGAGAATGAGAGACAGAGAGCATGAGAGGGAGGAGGGTCAGAGGGAGAAGCAGACTCCCTGCTGAGCAGGGAGCCCGATGCGGGACTCGATCCTGGGTCTCCAGGATCATGACCTGAGCCGAAGGCAGTCGCCCAACCAACTGAGCCACCCAGGCGCCCTAACCAGCCCCTTTTAAAGGTTCCTTAATAACTCAAAAGTCCTTAGAGTCCCACAAGCAAATATTAACAAAATGAAATGCATCTGTACCACTGGTCCTTTGTGAGTATTTGGAGAAGTTGCCTCAGCAGCTTTAAATATGGGGAAATGAAATAGCCCCTGGATTGCTGTCCAAGGGGCTTAGAACTGGAAGCAGTGATTCCAGGGCCATTTCATACATCACATCTGGGATAAAGAAGAATACTAAAAATTTGATTAGTTAAAACAAGTCATAGCAACACTATAGTAAATTTGATTCTCTATCTTTATCAAAAGATATGGTATTTCCATGCCTTTCTTAGACGGCATAATGAAACACTAATTTTTCCTTTTCTCACACCTTTAAATTTTTCTCATATCAGAACTGTTCATTAAACATAAAACCAAATTTAAATGTAAATATATCTGACCTTTTTTTACAGTTTTTCTAGAGACTTGCTCACTAGTCCATTATTTATTCTCATTATGGAAATGCTACTGACATTTGTAAAGAATATCTCTTTCTCAACCTAAAAAGACTTCATTTTAAATTGATTCTTGAATAAATACAGATGAGTTTATCTGAGTCCAAACTAGTTCATAGATTATCATGATTGGAAAGGTATATAAAATGTCATCTACTCTTCCCTAGTCTATTGCTTTCATCTACTCTGTCATATCTCTAACAGCCTTCCAGCCTATATTTAAACCAAATACCTCCAATGACAAGCAACTCATTATTTTCTAATGCCACTTTTTATTCCATCTTTGGACAACTTTATTCTTAAATTTTGGGTTTTTCCCCTTGTAGTGGTCTGAAGTATGACCTCTTGTAGGCTTCACTATGGATCCCAGTTCAGAACTTCAGGGCTCTGTGGAGCTGGTCTCAATCCTCTTCCTATGAACAGAATCATGTCTCCACCCCCACTCTGTTTTTCCTAAGTGAAATAGCTCTACTGAATTTTCTTCATGAGTCATGGTTCTGGTCCCCACCCCCAAAGCACATTCTTTGTCTTAATTCAAAACTCCAAACAGCATCTAACTCAGAACAGACATTCATCCCAGTCCCTCTGCCTAGAAAATCTCCCCAACCCTACATTGCCTGCTTTTCCCTTTGAAGCTCTTACTTCCAAGGAAGCTCAGTTACATTTCCTCTGGAGAACCTTCTCTGACTTCCTGATATAGCAAATTCTCTCCAGAATATTCTCTCATGGACCACATATCTCTCCTGGTTAATACATATTGCAGTTGTAATGTAGCATTTATTTGTGAGATTCTTAGATTATTCTCTTCCCAGTTGACTATAATCTCTTTGAGGACATAGGTCAGGGATCTTGTTTTGTTTCTTTCACTCTGTATGCGAAAGCCATCCAAACCAACCTTAAAAATAATCACATCTACAAATAAGCATATCAAGACCTGAGCTGACCCCATTCCCTCCCAATCTCTTACCTCCTTCTCAATGTCCTCACATGATCAATTATAATCCCTGGCCCTCCGTTCCAACCATGGAATGATAATCTCAGCTCATTCCTGCATTCCCTCACCCACCTCTCCTTCCCTAACTATTGCTAATTATTCAGGTTGCTCCTTTCTTATTTGTCCATTTTCACAGCCCCTTCATGCCCCCTTATGTTTGGTTTTTCTCGGAATCTCTTCCCTATCCAGTGTTTATCACTAATCTTTCTCACGTGTCTTTTTCCACCAGGAAGTTAGCAACTGAAGGGAAATAATTTCTACTTTTATTCTGAGCCACCACTCAGAAAACACTGTTGCCTGAATGACTGGAGTGTTTGATTAAAAAAAAAAAATCACAGTAAATTTATATTAATTGTCTACTAAATACAAACCATGGGGGCTTGATCCTTAGAAATACAGTAGCAAATTATCTTCCAACATTTTTCCATTATGAGGCTCCTCTGCTCAACTGGAACCAACTGGATTGACTTTCCATACATAGTTCAAGATCTTTCACTGATTTTTTTTTTCTTAATGCTCTCCCATACCTTCCAGTCCCAACTTCTTGGATTTTCAGCTTTAATTATATAAATGTCTTTACCAGCAGCTATACTGATTCTCATCAGGCCCATCTTCAGCCACATCATTCTCCTTGCCCAGAAAATGGTCTACCTCTTTTCTCCACCATTGTGATTCTTTAAAAACAAATTTAGTTGATTTGTCTCCTCAGGGAGGCCTTCCTTGATCAATCCCTAGCCCCTGCATGCAGTTACTCCATTTATTAGACCATTAGATTTTTAACCTGAGGTCCACTGAATCCCATGAAATTGAATGCAAATGTTTATATTACAGCATGCTTTTTATCAGACAGCTCCAGAGCTATAAACAGATGCTCAGGTGAGTATGTAAGCTCAAAATTTTGTTCTAACTCTTAGTACTATTTGCTAAGTATTTCTAATTCTCCCCTCTTCTGGGAATACAATATAATTACATTTCTTGGACTCATGATGGGGTTCTAGCCTATGAGCTTAGGTGGACATATCAGAGTTCACTTTCCTTCACCACAATGGCAGGCAAGGTTTGAGACAATGGCTGCCCACACAGCCTGGTCCCTGAGTGACTGACTGCAATGTGGAGTGTTGCCTTCCAGACCTTTCAGTGGCGTGCAGAGTGAGTAAGAAATAAAGTTGTTTTAAACAATTGATTTGGGGGGATTGTTTGTTACTACATAGAACCTTGCTCAAACTGACTGATACAAATATTGAGATCAACTGGTTTAAATATTACTGTAACTTGAATTACAGTCATTGGTGAGACAAGTTGGTAATGAGGATTTGTCCTGCTTTCCCCAAGGGGCTCTCTTTATCAAAAGAGTTAATCAGAGGCATCTATGTCTCCTAAAGTATAGAATGCATCACTGGAAGTGATTTGATGTCAGGCATAGACAGGGCAAAAGTAAAATTGAATTACACAGTCTGAAATTTCTTCCTTGTACAATTCTCCCAGTTACATAAAGATGAAATTTTCATCTGGGGGCTAGTATGTTTTTAACACTTTTCCGACACTTGAAAATCTTCTCTTTTTGGCCTTAGGCTCAGAGCTTTCTATAGGCTGCAGGATCTAAACAGAAATTTATTAACATCTTCATATTTTTATTGAATTTATGGTTTGGGTTGCCTATTTATGTAGGTGATAAAATTTTTAAGTTGAGGCAGTGATACAAACTCCTTTTATTTAGGCTTAACAAAAGACTCACTATAGAAAAAATATTAAGAAAACAGTAGTACAGATAATGCTTAAAGATAACAAGAAAATTCTTCAAATGACTAATTTTTTAGATATTTTGTGTTACATTGTAGTTCAACCTTGAGTGGGACTTAATCCTCATTTTGGGGTCCAGAACTATTGGTTATATAAGTCACATCTCCCCCTTCTTCCCATGTCCAAAAATGCTATATTCACTAAGCAAAAAAAAAAAAAAAAAAAAAAAATCATTTAAGTTTTAAAGACATTTTACTTCCTCAGTAAAACTTGCCCCAGAGCAAATTCAACAGGCAGCAGTTATTTATGGGGGGAGGTACAATACTGGGCTCCTGCCTGGCTGTGTCACCTCAGGGAAATTACTCAACCTTTCTGAGCCCCTGTTTCTTAATTTGCCAAATGACGGTGATGTTACCTGGGATAAGGGCGTAAGAGAGTTGCTGCCAGAGTCCAATTATGTAATAGTTGTAGAAAATGTTCTGGAAAGTTTGAGGCACTCTGCAGATTATTATTCACCTCCCAGTCCCTGGGAATTCACTGAAACAGGGCTAGCCATATCTGAATTTTGAAGCTGTAAGCAAGCTAAAAGATAATTTCCTTTATTCCAATGTGATTAGAATGGATGTCAGGATGCCCCTGCAAAGGCAAGTCACTTGCAACCTCCCCGCAGCTGGAATGAGGAAGGAGACAAGTGTTTGCGTAACTGCTGGGACCAAATTCCGCTCTCCAGCCTCCAGCCCGCGGAGGTGGAGTTTCTTCTGAAAAGCTGCTTCTGCCACAAGCTGTCTTGACTTCAGCGCCGGCGTGGCGTCAGACTGATGAAATTGAAAGTCAAAACACACGCGGCTACAGGGAATAAGACGTGAGTCATGGTCCGCTGGGGCCGAGGCTCGGGCGGATCGGCAGCAGATCTGAATGGAAGCGAACACCTCATTCCAGGCGCGCGTTGTCGCCGCCGCCGGAGGCCAGGTTCACGGTTTAATCATCAGTCTCCCCGCGCAGCCCTGCACCGAGGCGCACGGCGGAAGCAATTTGCACATGATGCATTCATTACACTCATCCCCTGGCTCTGTCCTAATGAGACTCGGGAACAAGGCTGAAATGTCACGACGCTTGGGGGTCCAGAATACGCTGCTGAAGATGTCCTCAAGGCAGCAGCCGCAGGTCGGCGGAGCCAGAGGGCCTCCAAAACGAACCCTGAAATCGCTGCCAGCCCGGAGGCTCCCAGCCATCTTGGCTGCTGAGCCAATCCGAGTGTTCTGAGTGAATGAGACTCTTCAGAGTCTCTTTTGGGCATTCCCCCCGCCCCCGGCCCCCACCCTCAACTCTGAAATCTCTAAATTGGCTGCGTCTATCTCCCTAGTACCCATCAGTCAAGTAGGGTTTGGGGTCTTGTAACAATAGCAATCAAAAGCCCAGGAGATAAAATCCTGTTCTTCTCCCGCAACAGTGAATTCCTTCCTTCTGAGCAATGCTTCATTACTCTTCATCTTAGCCAAAAGCCAAGAATTCTCCGTTTATTAAAAGGAGAGAGATGCAGTTAATAGGCACGTTCTGGCGCCAGACTGCTTGGGTTTGAACCGTTCCTCTGCCACTCACGAGCTGTGGGGGCCTGATCAGGTTATTCTGTCTACTTTTGCTTCCTCCCCCATAAAATAGAAATAAATCATCAGAGTGGGTATGGGTTCTGTGCAAACCCAATCAGAACATATAAGCATTCAATAAATATAGTGCTATTATTATTAGCAAGCATTTATGGGATATTTTCTTTGTGCCAAGCACTGCTTCAGGCAACAATGTTACAACATGAATAAGACTCATAAGAGGGCTGCCCACATAGAGTGTAGGGGGAGAAAATAGCTTTTGGGGAAACCATCTATACAAACCTAAATGCAATGGGCTGTCAGAAATGTGTACTCAAGCAGCAGTGGAGGAGCTCTTGATTAATTCTGCAGAGGAGGGATGCAGATGATTTCAGGTAGCGGGAAACTTTGAATTTGGCTGTCTAAGATGGACGGAAGCTACCAAGAGAAGAACAGAAGAATTTGTTTCATCTTAGTCCCCCAGGGGGCTGAGATTTTACACAACACTTTCTTCAATTGTCCAAAATGCAGACTGGTCCCACACCCTACATGTGACTCACAAGATATGCAGCTGTTCTGGACCCTCAGGGTCCAGTGCCTTTTCCCCACACTTGTGCTTCTCCAGAAGACGTTGCATGTTCCAGAGGTTAGCTGTGTCTCCCAAACCCAAAGATACTAAGCCTAGTAAAAGAATGGGTCTATTTTTAAAAAAAGAAAGAGACTTGCTGAAGGCCAAGATTTTCTCTATTTGTCTGGATATCCTGGTCTTTGGGTCTTGATATAGGATCTCGTAGCTTTTAGCCATAATAGGACAATGAGACAACCACATTTCAGAATTCTTGGATGAGAAAAGTTAAAGCAGGACCTATTAACCGTATACCAGCAAAGATGGCTCAGATGGGATAAATACGGTTATTGGTCACAAATGACATCCACTCTGAAATTCATAGAATACAGCACAAGTTTTGTTTTGTTTTGTTTTACAAATTCAGTCAAATCCAATTCAATTCAGTAATTATTTATGGAGTTTTTACTGTCTGCCAAGTGTTATGGACAATACTGTAGCTACAACACAGGAAGCAGGAAACCACACAAATACACACACACAAAGTTAAAGTAGGAAAATGAAGCACACGGTACAATTATCATAGTCAACGTTAATTAAGTTTACTATGTGTCACACTCTCGACAATTACTATGTCTTTACAACTAACTTTATAAGGCAGGGAATGTTACGTGTTGAACCATCTGAAATTGTCATTTTTATATTGAAAATCATTGAATATAGACAATTTTCTGTGATTCAAACTAATATTATCACCATTTGGTTGATGAGGAAGCTGAGCCTCAGAGTGTCATAAACACAAGTGACCGGTGCTCAGACCACCTGGGTATGATTTCTGACTACACTTCTTAGTAATATTTCCTACCTTTACAAGGATTAAGTGGAAAACTATAATAAATGTTAAGTTCCTGGTACATTATGAGATCTTAATAATTTTATTTTCTATAGCAATTTAGCTCCTCCTTAAGGGGGAAAAAGAAAACAAATAGACTAACCCCATTTCCTAGGCAATCAGGTGATTGGGGTTGAGGACATGGCCTCCAGGTACACTGGGTTGAATATGAGATCTGGCCCTGTTTGCCCCAGTTCCAGAATCTGGAAATATGGACGCATTTGAAGGTAACAGTTAGACACAAGGCTAAGTTAGAGCCAAAAAAAAAAAATTATCCTAAATCAATCATGAATGCCAAGGAACTAGACAAGAGAGAGAGTCTGAGTAAGTAGCTAAAGACTCTGATGGGTAGAACCTGGAGCAATCACTGAGTTCAAGGTCAGGAAACTTGGGAGGCAGGCCCTTTGCTGGGTTTCTGGAGACTTGGGATGAGCCTGCTAGTTTTGATTAAAGTGAACACTGAGAAGCTGACAGAAACTACTAGAATGGAGCATGAAAAGAACATAGAAAGTAAAAGGGCCAAAATGTCAAGAGCATCCTGTTGGTTGTGTCATTGATGGCCATTTCCCAGAAGCCATGGCAATGGAAAGTTTTCCAAAGACTCCCCAAAAATCTTCTTCCACTATTCTCTTCTCTTTGCTTCCCCAGGGCTACTGGGGCACCTGGTGATCATGCTGGACAGTTATAGGAACTCTGAACTCCCTATTGGTATTGAGATGACAGCTTTCACCCACATAATCCCACTATTTTATCCCACCTGAAGGTATGACCACTTAAGTGAAGTAAATTTAAACTTGAGAATTTGGTGATCATCTTTTAAACAAATAGAATCCCCACTAGTGGGTCTTACACAGGCTACATGGTGTGTTCTGCCTCAGCCTCCCACATGACTCCATTAATCTTTGAAAGAAGCAATTCCCTCCTTCAAGAGCCACTATCATTCAGGGGGTTTTAACTAGAGGTGCAAAATCCAGCAAGATGGATATGGGCTTTGCTACATTCAGATTTGCATCATTTTATGTATGTCTATTCATCATCTCTCATGTACTTACTTGTCACCATCAACTCAAACCAAGGCCACAGAGCTTTTTTTTTTTTTTTTACTTTAAAAAGGAAGTAGCGCTTCTCCGGGGGTCCTACACCTTCTTTGGCCCCACACAAGCCTGTCTTTCCATGGCAGCGTCGTGAACTTCAAACCTTAGCTCGGTGAGCACCAACCATATTGGAACTTAAGTTACTTGAAGTCCTGTTCTCTGATAGAACCAATCTGTAATAATGGCAGAAAGTGCCATTTGAGTAACCTTCCACTCACGCATTCATTCGGTCATTTCCTCATTCATCAAATGTTTACTGAACTGATTGAATTATTCAAGAAGGAAGGAGCTGCATTCCATGCCCTCCTAGAGCTCACAGGGTGGTGGCTGGGAATGAGGGTGGTTGCATGGAGATGGGGTGAAAGAGGTACATGCATAAATCATTGTCAGATAAAATAGAATAAAATACATTCTCAAGAGAGGCACAAGGAAAGGGCCAAGAGGGAATAAGTAATTAATTCTCCCAGAAGCTTAAGAAAGCCTTCATGGATATTGTGGCATTTGAACAGGATCTTGAAAAAAGATTTCAGGTAGGAAAAAAGGTGACGTAAGAACATGCTCTACTGAGTGAATGACATAAGCAAGGTGCAGAGCAGGGAGGAAATAGATCTGTTGGAGAAAACGGAATTCGATTTGCCGCAACAACAGTTAACGTTTATTAAATGTTTACCTTGTTCCAAGCATAGGGTTAAGTGTTTTAAATAAATTATAACACTCATCCTTCTAATAATCTTGTGAGATAGTACCCTTATTACTCCCTCTTTACGGAGAAGGAAACTGAAGGCGCAAAATACCTATTTTTGCCAAGCTCAGGTACTGACTAAGAGGACCTGAGACAATCCCAGGCCAGTTTGCCCTCCTAACCACGCCCCCACAGCCCCGCCTCCCAGCCACGCCCCCGTACTGCCAGCCTCCTAACCACGCCCCCACAGCCCCTGCCTCCCAACCACGCCCCCACACTATCCTCTGGACAGTGTAGAGCAAGGTTGGGGGCTTGATAGGGCTTTGAAAAGCCAGGTTAAGGAGTTTGGGCTTCATTACCGTCACACTTTCTAAGTAGAGAAAGGAAATAAATGACAACACAAGGAAAACTACTAGGGCAGCTGTGTGGAGAATTAATTTGCATTTTAATGAGAACGTTAACCGCCTCAAGCTAGAGCCTTTAATGAAGACCTTCCAGATGAAGCTGAGGGTGGGAACAGCATCAATTTAAAGAGACCCTTCACACATCCTGCGAAGATTGCTCTACGGATAGGAATCCGCCCCCATCACCCGCAAACGAAGTCATTTAGATCAGTCTTCTCATTTTACAGACAAGGAAAGAGAAAATCTGAGTTGTTTTGCCCAGAGCCTGGCAACCAGAACGTGGCTGAACTGAGATCCAAACGTGGGTCGTTGGTCTCCAAGTCCTGTGTTCCTCCCACCGCGTGACTCAGGTTTAAACTTCCCACTATTTAAACTAGCAGCAGCTCACCAGCAGCCTGCGGCGGACTGCACTTCCAGCCTCCCCTGGATTCGGCCAGGCCAGGGAGCAGGGCTAGCCCCGCCGAGCAGCAAGAGCTCCCCACTCTGTAATCGGCGCCCCTCGTCACCCCCAAGCTACCTCAAAGTGCATCCTTCCACTGCCCCGCTGCTTCCCACTCTCGCCCACTCGGTTGTTTTGTTTTGTGTTGTTTTTTCTTCCAAGTTTGGGCCAAAGCAAGTAATCTAAAAGTACCCAGGGAAGAGTTAAATGCAACAAGTCAGGTTGGGAAGGCAAGCGAACCAGATGCAGAAGATCAAGCTCTTGCTGTATTTTGGTTTTAATTGAAGCATAGATGACACACAATGTTATATTAGTTTAGGTGTACAACATAGAGATTGGACAAATCTATAGGTTATGCTATTCTCACCCCAAGTCTGTTACCATACAATGCTGGTACAAGACGACTATTTTCCCTATGCTGTGCCTTTCATCCCTGGGACTTATTCATTCCATAAGTTCCTTCTGTATTTTAAACACAGGACTCTAAGAACAAGAAATTAATCTCAAGACCGCTGTGGAACTAATTCTCCCACAAATTCATAATCGGACACATGGAGCTATTTGCCTTACACCTAATTGCTCCAAATTAGGTTTTGCATGCCGGCATTAAAGCCTTGCTGACTTGTTATTCCTGCATTTTTAATCGGAAGAAACCAGCCTGATTTCAGCTCTATGCCCCTCCGCATACCAATCTCTCATTCATTAGGAGGAGAGTCTGCTTCCTGACAGAAGAGCCACTTTTCATCAAATCTTTCAAATTTTTGCAAAATTTGGCTAAAGTTAACTCCACTAGAATGCCCCTTCCCTCACAGGGATGGTAGCTATATGGGCAAGAGAGGAAGACCGGAGCTAGAGGGCGGGCACTGAAGGACTGGCCCAGGCTCTGCCACCAAAGCAGCTGGGGCCCCTGGGCAGCTGTCTAAGGAAGTTCCATTTGCTGGGGAAGGTAGGGGAGCAGTGATCCTCCAGATCAGGAACATGGCAGCACTGATGGTGATCCTAGTAGCTGGAGGGATCGCAACAGGATCCACTTACCCAGAGGAGAGTTCTGATCATACCCAGGTCAGGTGAGAGAGACCAACCAAGCAGGTGGGGTGTGGGTTCTTGACCACTCTCGACTTAAAGTTCTTCAATGGCTAGCCACTTCTCTCAAATGAATATCCCAATCCCTACCAGCGCTCATCAGTCTGTCTCTGCTTGCCTCCCAAGTCCTACCTCCTTTCACTCTAGTCTTACCTTTCTGTTCCTCAGTCCACCTTAGGGCTTTCTACCACCCCAGCACCTTTGCACATGCCATTTCCTAAATGTGAAATGTGGTTCCTAACCCCTCCTAATTAACTTCCATTCAGTCCATAGCCTTCACTTTACTCATCATTTCCTCACAGAAGCCATCCCTGACCTGGGTTAAATGGCTCCTTTTTTTACAAACTCTCAAAGAATTTAATTGCTTCCTGTATTGACTATATTTTCTTATTTTCTGTATTCTTGATGCTCTGGCTTTTGAGGCCTTGGTCTTGAAGTAACTGGTTCTTGCAAGGCGGACTTCTTCCTGCAGATGGTAAATGACTTGCCTTGCAAGCATGCCTTTGATATAGAAAGCAACCAGCCCAGAGCCTACACCACACTATCTCTTTTATCAAACTTTCATACACCAAATCACCCCAGGGCCAGGTACTGGACAATTAGGGACCTACCATCCAGAGCCTGCTGAAATTATTCAAACTACCTGATCCTAAGTTTACTCAGAATACCTGCCCTGCTCACCCACTCCTTCCCACCAAAATCCCAATAAAGGCTCTGGGACATGCTCTGTTCTTTCCTTCTCTCTGCCTCCTGACTGACCCCAATCCTTCTCCATGTCACCCTGCGTGGTGTGTGTTATCTCCTCTTTCTGAAAATATAAACTTCTTATATTTTTGAAAAAAAATATTTTTTTCTTTTTCTATTTTTTTGTATCTATATAAAATGATGGATGTTAACTAAACTTATTGTGGTGGTAATTTCATGATATATATATGTCAAATCATTATGCTGTACACCTTAAACTTATACAGTGTTGTACGGCAATTATATCTCAACAAAACTGGGGAGAAAAAAAACTTCTTCCTTCATGACAAATCTTTTCTGTGTCTGTCATCTTACCATACCTGGTTAAAACAAATCCCCAATATACTTTAAAACAATGTCACAGGACTTTCTTCAGTCATTTCTATGACTGTTTTATGTGCCCCCCCACTAGACTGTGAGGTCCCTGAAAACAGGTTCCACATCTTTCTGTGCTTACCTTTTTATCCCTGTACCTAACTCTTAAGAGACACTTTAAAAAAGAACAAATATTCCCAGTCCCATGAGGACTAGCAGAATTACACGGGAAGAGTGAGGCGGAAACCTGTCATAACAACCAAGTTGACACAGCCAAGCATGGGAACAGACTGGACACATAGATCTAGGTGGGAACCCTGAGCTCCCTTAACAGAGAGGAGAGATAGGATGGAGAGATAGGCTGGGGAGATAGCGGGAGAGATAGGCTCAATTCCAATTAGGTCTGCGTCACTAGTACGTATGCCAAAGGCATCAATAACTTGTTGAGAGGATCTGGGGGCCTGGGGGCTTGGAGAGACATGGTCAGACTGACTGGTGAATCAGCATTTTGGTGCACCCCACCCTGAGTGAGCCTCCATAGGCCACCTGCTTCACCTGAGGTTCTCAACCATCTAGACAACATAGGAATGGTAAAAATTATATATGAACGAGGGGGCAGGAAATGGGGACTCCCCTTTACCAAGGAGAAAGCTATAAGTGGTCAGGAACTAACTTTGTGAGTGTGTATGTGTTTGTTTTTATTTAATTTTTTATTGTGATATTATTGACATATAACATTGTGTAAGTTTAAAGCGTACAATGTGTTGATTTGATACATCTGTACATTACAATGTAATTACTATCGCAGCCTTAACTCACACCTCTATGGAGCCACATAATCATTTCTTTTTTGTGGTGAGAACCTTTAAGATCTAGTCTCTTGGGCGCCTGGGTGGCTCAGTCGTTAAGCGTCTGCCTTCAGCTCAGGTCATGATCCCAGGGTCCTGGGATCGAGCCCCACATCAGGCTCCCTGCTCGGCGGGAAGCCTGCTTCTCCCTCTCCCACTCCCCCTGCTTGTGTTCCCTCTCTCGCTGTCTCTCTCTCTGTTAAAAAATAAACAAAAAATCTTAAAAAAAAAAAAAGATCTAGTCTCTTAGCAACTTTGAAGTTTATAATATTGTATTGTTGACAATAATAGGAGCTTACTTTTCATATTTGTCTGAAAGAAGGCATCTGTGTTCTCAGCACGCCCTTAGGACATCACAGAGTGTTTCTGGAAATATGTCTGTTGACACCCAAGGGCATTTAGGAACACAATCTGAGTGACGGTTGACATAGCTATAACTGTAAAATAACAGCACTGATATGATAGCCAACTCCCAGGGCTTAATCACAGGACACAAGAGTGTCACTGTCGCTTCTCACTTTCTCTCTAAAATGCGTCACAGAGGCTCAACATGCATCCTGTGCCTTGTGTTGGAAGCTTCAGCTCTGCTCTCTGACACAGTGTGTCCAATTAGAAGCCCAGCATCTAGCATCTCTGACCCCATCTGTGGGAGGCAGGCTCCCGAGCTCTGGATTCTATTTCCAGCCTCGAAGATGATGAGCCCAGGGATCTGACGCATCCAAACACCTCGCCTGTTGTTTCCTAATTGACAGCCTGAGAGCATCGCATCAAATGATCCTCTCTCCAAACCCAATTAAGTAGCTTGCCTGTCCCGGAAGGCAAGTTTTTTATCCCCGTTCTCCATTCTCATTCCCCAACTCCTAACACCTCCCCACAGGCAAGCATACTAATGTGTTTAATGTGGATCTTTTTTGCTTGTTTGTATTCTTGCAAAATGGGCTTTGTTGTGGTTCTCTGTGCATGTATTTTTAATTTATGTAAATTGTATTGTGTTAGATGCCTCCTTTCATTTCTTACGTCTTTTGTCATTCATCACTACGCCTCTCTAGTTCAGTTGCTAGGTGTACATCTGATGTGCACAGTATGGATGCTCACACCTTACCTGGCCACTGACCCAGTGATGGATGTTCTGATTGCTTCCAACTCTCCATCATTGCAAACAATGTTGCAGAAGACATCCTTGTGCATGGCCCCTTACATCTGTGCATATTCTTATTTTTCTAAGGGCCAGATTGCTCTCCAGAGGTTCTTGAGAGATTCTCTATTCTCGAATTCCCATCCTGGTGACTGCTTTGGCATTTTCCAGCCTCCGACTTTTTGCCAAGCTAGTATGTGTAAAGTGATATCTCATTTCTTTAATTTGTGTTTATCCAATTGCTAATGAATTTGAGCAATCCTCCATATGTTTGATGGCCTTTAGGATTTCCTCTTCTGGTTACATTGTCTATTTATATCCTTTGCCTATTTTTCTTTTGTGGTTGTTTTCTTCTAGAGTCTTCATATTAATCCCTTGTCAGTCTCACATACTGCAACTACCTGCTCCTATTCTACCATCCATTAACTTTGTCTATAGCATCCTTTATTGAACAAAAATCCTTAATGTGGATGTCATGAAATTTATCATATTTTATCCTGAAGTATTCATTCAAGGTTTCATTTCAAAAGATTTTCCTTACTTCTGTGTCACAAAGATATTTTACTTTTTTTTTACTAATAAGTTTATAATTTTACTACCTATATTTAGGTCTTGAATCCCTTTGAAATTCACTTTTAGTTGTGGTATTAGTAGAAATCCAGTTTCATTTTTCTCCATACAGTGAGCCACTTTTTCCAATCTCACCTAATAAGCCAACTGTCAATACCCTATTGATTTGTGGTGCCACATTGATTGTATATGAACTTCTATATATTCACAGGACTGTCTCTGAGTTCTTCATTGATATATGTATCTGTTCTTGAACATATGCCATACTCTTTTATTTTAATGACTTTGTGGGCTATTTTGATTTCTGTAAGGGCTAGCACATACTTTTAATGAGTTTTTGGGACGGAGGTTGTTTGTTTTGTTTTGTTTGTTTTGGTCTTTTTTTGTTTGGGCCAGACTTCTCACTTTATTGAAGGTGAACTGTTGGGGCCAGGATAAGGAGGAGAGGGGAGAGCACTAGAATGCATTAGACAGATACCACACAGTGGATGAAGGCCTAAGTGGGGGGGCGCACCCTTGAGGAGGGTGGGTCAGTGATGGTTGAGCAGCTCCCAGTGGCTAAAACCTACATTGCACCCACAGCACAATTTCAGAAAATCTGGTGTTCTGTTGGAATCCAAGGAAACAGGACGG